>NC_138772.1:314211050-314243550 GCF_965119305.1 Pelophylax lessonae | reverse complement strand
TGTGTTCCACCAAAAAAAGGCAATGTCCAAAAAGAAAGATTTTAATTTACAATTGAAAGGTGGGGGAAGCAGCAATATTCGTTAAAGATGGGGTGCAGGTCCACTTTAACAGCTTCTGGACCACCCACTGCACTTTTACTGCGGCAGGCTAACCCTCCTGCGCGAACCAGCGTAGCCCTGCGTCGGTCGCACGATTGGTGTTTGGGGGTAAAGGCACGCCACCAGCAGCGCGCTCCCGCCCCCACTAGGCAGCGGACATGCTGATCCACGAGAATGGCGGCCGCGGCTCCCGCTGGCACCCACGATTGCTCCCCGCTGAGAGAGTAGGACGGTCAGCTGTTGTAAACACAGCTGACCGTTCTTCTCTCTGAAATGATCAAAGAGCGCCTGTGATCCTTCTATATAGGATCACAGGTCTCTATGATCATTTCACAAGTCCCTCCCCTCACAGTTAGAAAACACTCCCCTAGGCTTACAATTAACTGTAGCACCCTACAAGGTAGGTGCTAGGCAAAGTATAGTGGGCTGTGGCTGCCTAACAGCAGGGCCATGATTTTCAGCTGGGCTGTCATGTCTCCTAGGTGTTGCTATTGAGACTGTGGAGTCTCCCCACTGGCTCCATGAGAAGGGTTCTCATTGGGCAGTGGAGGAAACCCAATCAGTGGCACATTCAGGCCTGTATCTACCCCAGAAAGGCAGATTCTGCCGCATAGGATTCTGGGAGTGGGTATAAGTTTGAGGGGAGCGCATGATGCAGCGTCTTTGGCGGGAAGCAGAGTACGGCTGTCTCTCCTCCTGTCAGCAGGATCGGGTGCCCCGGGCGGCTTGCCTGAGGGGCCTGAGTGAGCTGAGCTGCAGAGAGGATCCGGTGTGCCGAGGACCAGCGGAGCAGAGGAAAGCATTCCCAGTTCGTGAGTACTGTAAACCGCCCCTGGGGGTCTGCCTAGTAGACGGGACCACTCCGGTGAAGGTCCAGGGGATCCAGAAGCCAGCTAGCTGTAAAGGGGGTGCCAGTGTTGACCCTGAAGTGTAGAAGGGGTGTCTAGTGAGAGGACCCTGAAGTGTAGAGGGGGTGCCTAGTGAGAGGACCCTGAAGTATAGAGGGGGTGCCTAGTGAGAGGACCCTGAAGTGTAAAGGGGGCACCAGCGGTTGGGCCCTGAAGTGCTAAAGTGTACAGTGTGCAGTGTACAGTGTTGAGAGTTGCAGCAGCACAAGCAGTCACAAGGAGCTACCTCAGTCAGTGAAGGGCTGGAGGGAGCTGTATACAGGACTTTTGAGCTAAACCAGAGTGTCAAGAGTCAAATCTCAGTATAGTCCAGGACTTTTGAGCTAACCAGAGTTTAAAGGTCAAGTTCAAGCACAAGTTCAGCAAGTCAGTATTTTTTTCAAGCGCCAGCAAGCGTTGGTCGGCATTCAGTTGGCGTCAAGACATCGCTAACAGGCATTTTTCTGCAAAGTGTCCCAGGTGTATCTAGTTGATCCAGAGGAGTATCCCACTCATTCCCTTCTCCCATCCCCATTATCAAATAAACAAAACAAACAAAAGATGCCGGAATGGTCATTGTTTCCAATCTCACACTTGGGTATTCAGTTTAAATGGGCTGAAAGTGTCGCCGGTAACCATAGCAGACCCACATCAGGCCCAATGCCTGGAAAATCTGCTACATAGCCCTTTGATCACCTCTAGGTTAACCCCTTCCCTGCCAATGTCATTATTACAGTAACAGTGCATATTTTTAGCACTGATTACTGTAGTAATGTCACTGTTCCCCCCAAAAAGTGTAAAAAATGTCAGTTAGGGGTCCGATTTGTCCTCCACAATGTCGCAGTCCCGCTAAAAACTGCTGATCGCCGCCATTAGTAGTAAAAAAATAAATAAATAAATAAAAATGACATAGATCTTTCCCCTAGTTTGTAGACGCGATAACTTTTGCGCAAACAAATCAAAATATTATGGGATTATGGGATAATATTGGGATTTTATTTCTTTACCAAAAATATGTAGCAGAATACAAATTGGCCTCAAAGGATAAAAAATGTAAATGTAACATTTTTTTTTGGGAATGTTATATAGCAGAATGTGAATTTTTTTTTTTTTCAGAATTGTCGCTCTTTTTTTGTTTATAG
Organism: Pelophylax lessonae; assembly: GCF_965119305.1. Lineage (NCBI taxonomy): Eukaryota > Metazoa > Chordata > Amphibia > Anura > Ranidae > Pelophylax > Pelophylax lessonae. Next base: position 314,241,422 of record NC_138772.1, on the reverse strand, counting down.
CGCAAAAAATAAATATTGCACAGGTGATTAATTACCACCAAAAAGAAAGCTCTATTTGTGGGAAAAAAAGGACATCAATTTTATTTTATTTCAGTACAGTGTCGCACGACCACGCAATTTTCTGTTAAATTAACGCAATGCCGAATGGCAAAAAATGACCTGGTCATTAAGGGGGCAAATCCTTCCGGTCCAGAAGTGGTTAACTAAGGCTTAAGGTCTATAATAAGGTGACATATATCAGAAGTTGACACTGTATGAAGCTGGAAATTAGTTCCATAGTAAACTAGTACATAGGAGGGCAGCACTGTGCAGATTTATCTTTGCTCCCTGTGTCTGATCAAGGGTAGGACCTGTAGTTGCCTGCTCATTGTCATTTATCTAGTAATGTCATACTTGCACACCAACACATTACTGCCATCATTATTGAATCATTCAAGCACATTCCTCTTTTATGATTAGAAATGCCTAAAAAAGGTCTGATCAAATGTCTACAAGAAAGGGAACTGGAAAGGGAAACAAAAATATAATGGGCCCTTAGATATAAACATGTTCCTAACTAAGTACAGTAAAACCTTGGATTGTGAGTAACTTGGTTTCAGAGCATTTTGCAAGACAAGCAACATTTTTAAATACATTTTGACTTCATAAACATGCAATGTCTAGATATACAAGTAGCGTCACGTCACAACAAAGTATAAAAGAGAAGAGAGGCGCCTCTTAAGTGTAGCAATATGGTTACAAATTAATGAAGGTACAAGATTTAGCAACTCTCATGGTTGATGATTAAAAGAGGCACATCTAAGTATGCAGGTAAAGATGTCCACATAGACCACCCTCCGCACTGCCATCAACGTCATCCCTTCCACGCTGCGCCACATGAGCGCTTCAAGCTTCGCTTTAAGATCGCTCTACTGCAGGGGAGTCATTAAATGGAACCATATTGCTACACTTAGAGGTGCCGCTCTTCTCTTCTATACTCTGTAGCTCCTGCTGGATTTTGTTTCTAATCCCCTTGTGGAGGAGCCATTTGTGATGGATATTTTATGGTTACAAAACCTATCACATTGCTATAATCTTTTTACATGGACTATAAACTGAAAGAGTTATGAATAAATAGTTGTGGAACAAATCAGCTGAGTTTCTATTATTTTGTTTGATATACAAGTGCTTTGGATTACAAGCATGTTTCCGGAATGAATTATGCTCACAATCCAAGGTTTTACTGTACTGGAATCATTTTCCTATAGCCACGAAACGTATTTAATCTTTCAAGGAAAGTCTGGTGCTGATTGATGACTAAGCCGTATTACCTGTCTTTGCTAAGAACATGTTAATACATGGGGCCCATAGTACAGTAAATTTCAAAGTAATATGCAAAGAAACGGCATTTCTCTTTTCCTGCACTCACAGAACAGTAAGAAGAGCAATGAGGGTTAGCAAATAGGCTAACAGGCTTTGACAGGTGTCAAACTGGTGGCCTTCCAGCTGTTGCGGAACTACAAGTCCCATGAGGCATTGCAAGGCTGACAGTTACAAGCATGACTCCCACAGGCAGAGGCATGATGGGACTTGTAGTTCTGCAACACCTGGAGGGCCTCCAGTTTGACACCCCTGCCCCGGCAGATCTTCAGTTATCATTTTCATGCTTTTAAGGTTAGGCAACCTTTCACACTGTCAAAACTTTCTGTCCCATTTTGGGAGGAACAGCTTTTAGGCAACACATTGTATTATAATAGTCACTGAATGTAGACATTTCATCAAACACGGGGACAAATCACAGCTAAATAAATAAGGATAGTAAAGAAGAATCCTCAATAAAGCCCACGGAATTCCAGATCATTTACAAGGCTGACTTTGGTTCATTGATCAGACAGTTCTTTGGCTCTGTAGTTCAATAAAGAGCCTGCATGGAAATGTCTATATATGTTCCCTTTTCACAGTTTTATGGTGACAAAAATGTTTTTCTTTTTTAAATTTATATACCTTCTATATGATAAAATTCAGGCTTTCCTTCCTCTTGTACAGGTAGAAAGTCTGTATTTTGATAGTACATAACATTGCTAAGGTCCTGGCTGGACGTGACCGGACAATTGGAGTCTCTCAGGTTGACCTCAGCTTCTGGACAGTCTGTATCTGGCACTGAGGAGCAAGGAATGTCATCGTAGTTGTACAGTGGTGTGTTTGCCACAAAGCTGTCACAATGGTTTCGCCTTTCTTCTTGCATTGGCCGCTTAATGTTTTCTTCATTTTCACAAGGTGTGGGAGCGTCCTGGGAGACTCCGCTGTAATAGACTACTACCATATCTGTTTTAATGTTCATTACTGGGGCACTTGAAATGACTGTTGTATTGTTATTTCCAGTCACATTTCCTGGGTGGAGAAAAAAAAAAAAGGCAAATGGCATAGATTATTAATTTATTTGGCTAAAACGAAATTCCAAGTTCACACATTATTCCAAAATTTCAAGTGACCCTAGAATTGTGATGTATAAATATATTTTTTCACTCATTTATACAAAAATATAATATCATGTTTTCCTGAAAGTGTAAATGTTGGAGATCAGTCTTTGGGGTTGAATATTTATACTTTTTTTTTAATTTGCACTAACATTTCGGGGTATACCCCCTTCTTCTAATGTCCAAGCAGTACTCAAGGTACTGGCAATATAGTTACATAGTTAGTGAGGTTGAAAAAAGACATCAGTCCATCCAGTTCAACCTATGATGTGTGTGTGTGTTTGCTGTTAACCATACATTGTATACCCCTGTATGTTGTGGTCTTTAAGGTGCCCATCTAATAGTTTTTTGAAACTATCAATGCTCCCTGCTGATACGACTGTTTGTGGAAGAGAATTCCACATCCTTACTGCTCTCACAGTGAAGAACCCCCTGCGTATTTTAAGGTTAAACCGCCTTTCCTCTAGTTTTAGTGAGTGGCCACGTGTCTTGTTGTAGTTTCTTTCTCTGAATAGTTTTTTCCATATGCTAGGGTTGCCAGTACAATATTTGTACATTGATATCTTATCCCCCCTCAATCGTCAATATCCCCCCTCAATATGTACGGTAAGTTATAATATTACCAGTTTCCAGCTGAATTTCTAATAAGATTACTTATAAGAATTACAGCTGAAACAAATGCATAGGCTTAAACAGACTTTGAACCAGTGTATATCCAGAAGAGTCTCCTCCAAACTGGCACTCTGTAACTGCTACCCCTTATAGACATATTGAAATTAGGCCAATATATATATGTATATATATATGTATACACACACATACATACACTCTCATACACCTTTTTATTTTTGAGGTGGGGGGGAATCTTGGGTGAGTTCCCACACACTTTTTTCCCAGGACTTGACACTGTCCAAAAGTAAAATATAGGGGCATATGATGTACTGTTAACTGCAAACACACACATCATAGGTTGAACTGGATGGACTGGTGTCTTTTTTTAACCGCACTAACTAATTAGCAGACATTTTGTAAAAGTTTATTTTCAAATAAAACTAGAAACCCCCCTCACTTGCCCCCCTTCCAGGTGGACGATCTGTTATTACCCACCTTCTTTCCTCTATACTAAAATCCTGCAGACCAGATGTTTTCTAAAAAAGCCTCAAGACCCCTACACTTGGGGCCGCTCAACCCTGTTTGCTTACAGCACAGTTCCAGCTCTGAAGCTCTTTAAAAACAAAAAACATATTCCAATGTGGAACTAAACCAAGCTAAAAAAAATGTTTGTGACCGAGGAAGAGTTAGAGTTTTATGTTGGCAATTTATTGCTGTCATTGGTTGTCATTGGTTTTCCCTCACTTCCTGTCCAAGGCACATGATAGAATATTCTCTCCAAAGTGTGGAAACTCAGAAAGGTTCCCGTCAACTCCTTATCCAGGGACAGTTTTCAATGGTAGGTATTTCTATTTGGTTTTTGGTCGAGTGACAACTGTGACATGGACAGAAAATGAGGGCAAATCTAAAAGGTACACAATCAGCAGTTAAAATTGACCGATGTTCTAACCCAGGGATTCTCAAACTACGGCCCTCCAGATGTTGCGAAACTACACATCCCATGAGGCATTGTAAAACTCTGACCTTCAGACATGACTAGGCATGATGGGAATTGTAGTTCCTGAACAACTGGAGGGCAATAGTTTGAAGACCCCTGTTCTAACCTTTCCCTACTCCATCCAAAGCTAAGAAAACTTTCTATTATAAGATCTATGTTCTTGAAACACTCTTAGTAAGAAAAGCTTAGTCCACTATGTGATCTATATGCATAAACCAAATCTGTTAGAAATATAGTTTTCAATTACTCTATGCAGTGTTTCCCAATAGTGGATGTAATATTCAGCTGCCAATAGGTTACATTTGTGTTTAAATCTGCAGGCACTGGTGTGCTTCTATAAAAGCAGTAAAGATTCTATCTGCAGTTCCTCACCTGATGGCGTTGGTGGTGTCTCTGGGGGCGATATGTTGTCAGTGCTATTTTTACTGCTACTTCTTGTGTACTGAGCACTAGTGAAGCAAGAACAAGGCTCCTTGTCAGTATTTTTCTCTGGCATATGGTAAGATGGTTGTGGGTTAATATGGAACTCATGACGAAAGCTATGTTGACCATAGTTTTTGTCCACAGGATCAGAGATGCAATATTCCTCCGTCCGATTCCTTGGAGTCTCTTTGGCAGACTGACAACAGTGATGTTCTGGACATGGTAGAAAAGTGACCTCTTCGTTGAACAGCAACCTATCTGAGCTAGTGTCTGAGTAAGCATTGAAGGTTCCCAAAGAGGCACTCTCCAGGTCTGATAATGACTCTAGGCCAACAACTATGCTTCCATTTTCAGGCTCAGGTGATCTTCTCTGGTCCGGGTATTCATCTTCCATTGGGATCAGTCTACCTCTTGGGGTCTCTGTTTCTTTTAGGTTTCCAGAATGGATATTCTCCACTATATTTTTATTTTTTATTATAGTGTAATTATGATCAGTAGTTTTTGCTTCCATGAATTGTGATTTTTTCTAGAATAAATAACAGACAAAATATGATCACTAGTCAGAAGAAGCTCTATATAGCTCCATGTCAGCCAACATAACATACATTGTGTTTCTCTGCTCCTAGTGCCCACACAAACCAGACAACACTAGGTGGAATTTATAGTACTATATCATGCAGGTTCATCTAATATATTTATACAATAAATGTTAACATTTATTAAAAACTAGCCAGGTTACTGAATGTTTTGGGCTACTACTGCAGCTTTCTTTGCAATATTTTTATCTTATATACACATCATCATATTATGTTTAACCACTTCCTGCCCAGCCTATTGACAAACGACAGCTGGGGAGGATATTTGACATCCCGGGTGGATGTCATATGGCGTCCTCTCAGGTTGCACTGTGGCGCAATTTGTCACTGGCTGTGTCCACCGGAAACAGCCAATGACTGTTTAGTGTACCGACCAGCTGCAGTACCATGTGATTGCTGTGACCAATCACAGCAGATTACATGACAATTGTACACAATGGATGGCTTCCTTTCATGCCATTCAATGTGTACAATTGTGTTGCTAGCTGTGATTAATCACAGTGATCACATGGTACAGACTGGGCCAATCACAGCCCATCTGTGCCATGCAATTAGCTCTGGCCAATCACAGCTAATCATAACAAAACACACCGAATGAATCAATTTCATTAAGTAAAAATGGTTGCTTATACCAGTGTAATGCAATGTTATAAGCAATAATAATATAAAAAAAAAATGTCCTGAGCACTTCCCCAAAGTAGGTCACAGTGTTTTAAAAAAAAAAATCATAAAAAAAAGAAAAAAATGTAACAGAAAAAAAACATACATTTTTATTTTATTTTAACCTTGGACTGATTACTTTCCGAAAAGGGGTCATTCAGGGGTATTTGTACTGTCCTGGCATTTTTGGGTCCAAAAAAATGAGATAGGCTATCAGTACATCAGGATTGATTGATTTTCATATATGTATATATATATATATATATATCAGAAACAACAGGGTAACAACACTGCTCTTCCATAGATACAGTAAGAAGACTGAGTGTTGTCACCCTGGACAGGATGTGTTACTGGTAGGACCACCAAGTGAAAATTAAGAGGAAAACAACTGGTGAGCCATACAGTATCTATTTTAATGGTGTATTTGTAGGTGTTCACCTGTTTTCGGTTTTAAAAGTAAATTATTTATGTAACTGAAAATAAAACAAAGGATACAGTTTTCATTATCGAGTACTGCAATTGATATTTACTATTTTTTTTAGGCTTATCCTGATTTATTCTATGTTACTAATCAATTAGAAAGATAAAAATGCTCGGAAAATTGATAAAATCCTTACCTCCGAACCACATAGCTTGTCACAAGTTTCTCGCATCCAATCTTGAGTTGCTATGAACAGACAAAAGATTATATTAATACTGGTTTCTACAAGTTTAAGACTGAATTCTATATAATTGCACTCCAAACCAGACAGAAAGCTAAGTTACCTATATTAACCAACTTTTTTTTTAAACGAAATAGTGACGTAAATTACACAATATTGTGCATATTACCATTGGAAAATACAACCAAATACTTACCAAAAGTTGTGAGAATGACACATCGATTTTCACAAGGTCTGCTGCTTCAGTGTTTTTAGATCTTTTTGTCAGATGTTACTATGGTATACTGAAGTAATTTTACAAGCATTTCATAAGTGGCAAAGTTTTTTATTGACAATTACATTAAGTTTATGCAAGGAGTCAATATTTGCAGTATTGACCCTTCTTTTTCAAGACCTCTGCAATTGGCCCTGATATGCTGTCAATCAACATCTGGGCCACATCCTGACTGATGGCAGCCCATTCTTGCATAATCAATGCTTGGAGTTTGTCCGAATTTTTGGGGTTTTTTTTAGTTCACCCACCTCTTGAGGGTTGACCACAAGTTCTCCATGGGATTAAGGTCTAGCCATGCACCCGAATTTCGATGTTTAGTTCCCCAAACCACTTTGTTATCACTTTTGCCTTATGGCAAGGTGCTCCATCATGCTGAAAAAGGCATTGTTTGTCACCAAACTGTTCTTGGATGTTGGGAGAAGTTGCTCTCAGAGGATGTTTTTGTACCATTCTTTATTCATGGCTGTGTTTTTAGGCAAAATTGTGAGTGAACCCACTCCCTTGGCTGATAAGCAACCCACACATGAATGGTCTCAGGATGCTTTACTGTTGACACAAGACTGATGGTAGTGCTCACTTTTTCTTCTCCAAACAATCGGATAGGGGATTCATCAGAGAAAATGACTTTACCCCAGTCCTTGCAGTCCAATCCCTGTACCTTTTACAGAATATCAGTCTGTCCCTGATGTTTTTTCTGGCGAGAATTTGCTTCTTTGCTACCCTTCTTGACACCAGGCCATCCTCCAAAAGGCTTTGCCTCATTGTTCACGCAGATGCCCTCACACCTGCCTGCTGCCATTCCTGAGCAAGCTCTGCACTTGTGGTGCCCCGGTCCCGCAGCTGAATCAACTGTAGGAGACGGTCCTGTCACTTGCTGGACTTTCTTGGTGCCTTGAAGCCTCCCTCTTGAATGCAGTTGAAATATTTTCTTATGGGATTAGGTTTATTTTCATGGCAAAGAGGGACTTTGCATTTAATTGAAATTCATCTGATCACTCTTCATAACATTCTGGAGTATATGCAAACTGCCATCATAAATACTGAGGCAGCATACTTTGTGAAAATTATTATTTGTGTCATTCTCAAAACTTTTGGCCATGGCTGTACATGTAGTTTGTTCTGCCCCACCATCATGTAATTTTTTGTGTTGTATTGAACTGTATTAGGCTGTTATTGTTTTGTAGCATGCAGACATTTAGTGTTGGTTTGGGGCCATTACAACTTGTTTACTAATGTGATTTTGGTATTTTCCTCTGCCCTCTGTCCTCCCTCATGTTGAGGTCTAGTTATTTTACTCTTAACTAAACCCTTCCCATTTCCTCCATGTTCCCTCAGTCAGTATTAGTTATTCAGAGAGACAGGGCTTAGGAAAGTCAGTATCTTCTTAAGCCCCGTACACACGTACCGATTGTCGGCCGAACGATCAGCCGTCTTTTGTCCGGTGCTGTTTTGTTGGTTGAAAAGTGCTCAAGACTGCACACGAATTTTGTCGGCCAACAACAACCAACTGCAGAAGTGATGTCATGTTCTGGTCTACTTTCCGTGTGTTTGTTCTTCACTGAGCATGCCCACTCTTGATCATCACATTTTTGTCGGCCGAAATCTGTACTGACTGGCGAACAATCGGCCGTTCTTTGTTGGCCAACAAAAATTTTAAAGCCTGCACACCAGATTTTGTTCGGCCGAAAAGTCGCAGTCGGTTGTCGGAAGCATCATACTAACAAGCCGACAATCCGCCGATAGTACGTTGGCCGAATTTTTACGGCCGACAATCGGTACGTGTGTACGGGCCTTTACACTTCAAAAGACTGGAAAAAAAATCTCTGTACTGCAATTAGGATTGGGTTCAACTTCTCTGTCCTATTGACGAGTTAAGCTGGCTGTGGATGGTGCCATGTCAGTGTGTGACTATACTGTCTGGACAGATTGGGTCTAAGGACAGTCAATGCATAAACCAATATATTATCTAATTTTATGCAAGATTAAACAGTATTGTCGTGTTTACACTGAATAAGGCTAGGTTCACATCTCTGCAGGTGGGGAAATCACACAAAATTGCCAGCGTCCCTAGCCCATAGAAAAGCGCTGCACTTTAGTAGTTGCATCGATACATGTGGACCTTTACGCACGCTAAAAACCCCACAGTGCTGCAGAATTTAAATGAATGAGCTGCCTTATCCACAACGTGCATGTGCAAATGTGCTCTAACATATCTGAATGGAGCCTAACACACCCAGTGGCCAAATAATCATAACTATATTATAATTGTAGCCTAGTATTACCAAACAATTACCTCTGAAAATGAATTCCTAAAGTTAGTGTATGGAGCTTGAGCATATGGAAGAAATGGGTGCTGATTTAGGGTCCTTTCACACGATCCGTCTTGCGATGAGCTCCGTTCTCTGCTCAGCGGGGATTAATCCGCTGATCCCCGCTGAGCAGGCGGATGACACCTCCCTCTCCGTTCTGTGTGCGGAGAGGGAGGTGTCAAAGCCCCACTGCTCTCTATGGTGAATCGGATGGGCCCGGACCGCATGTCCGCTCTCATCCGATCCCATCTGATCCGATTCCCTGGACGGAAGGAAAATAGAGTTTCCATCCATCCGGATTTCACGGACAGGATCGGATGCGGATGGCAGCGGGTGTCAGCGGACATGTCACCACTGACATCCGCTGCCCCATAGGGATGCATGGAGGATCCGATCAGATCTGCCTAAAAAACTGACAGGCGGATCTGATTGGATCGTTCGTGTGAAAGGAGCCTTACAAAAACTGAAATTACACAGCGTTGTCTGCAGCAGCCAGTCAGGTTCCGTTGGTTAATTCTTAGAGAACACTTAGAAAAAAGCTAGCATCTATTTTAGGTTCTAAGTAGTGCCCCTTCCTTTTCCCTTTCCTCTAGTTTTTATAATTGAGGTCTGAGAGATTTGCTATTGGCTCCCACTGCTTTTAATCAAAGTCAGTGAGCCAATGAGGAGAGAAAAGGGGTGGGGCCGAGCTGCAGCTCCATGTCTGAATGGACACACAGAGCAGCAGCTCAGCCTAGGGGCACTCGGCAGGAGGTAGGGGCCAGGAGCGCCTGTGAAAAGAGGAGAAACTAGGCTGCTCTGTGCAAAACCAAGGCACAGAGCAGGTAAGTATAACATGTTTGTATTTTTTTAAAACGAGAAAAAAAAAATACACTTTAGTATCACATTAAGCCAGCCATAGATGGTTCAAATCTCGGCCGGTTCAGCAGGGACCAGCTGAGATTTAAACCATCTATGGGCAGGCTGATTGTACCCAAGTTGATCCATCAATCCACTTAGGTAAAACCAGCATGTCAGATTTTTACATGCAATTATTTCCTGCAGCTACAGCCGCCTGCAATTATCACAATTTGTATGCAATGAGGTGGGCCCTTGCTCTACATAGTTGAAGGTAAATCTAAAGGAAACGGAATGAGAAAATTGTATATTGTATGGCCAGCTGACATTATCAAAATGCCCCACCTTCTGCTATTCCCCTGTAGAATGACCGCACCCTTACTGGCCACTCAGGCACTCCCTTTAAGCAGGGGCTGGCATTTGGCAGGTCTTAGCCCTGAATGCAGGCCCCTGTAAAACTAAGCACACTAAAGAAATTTATTTTGCTAGCAAGGGTCATAATACATCCTAATGTCTGTTTTTATGGAGGACTTCTACTTTAAAACATAGCAAATGGCTGGCAGTTGTCATCTTATCCAAAGCTCTTATGTTACTTCTTTTTAGTGAGCTGAATCATTCACTGGTTTCCTAAACCTTTCATGGAATACAGTCATGCACTTCCCCAATAGAGTTCCCAGCTCTGCCCTCCCACTATAAAAAGTATGTCTTCTTAAAGTGAACCTGACCTAAATTGCCTAACATTGTTTAGTAACATTGATACTGGAGTGTAGACTCTCTAAGTACCTATGTCATCATTCAAACTGATACCTGTGTCTTAAAGAAGCACCTTGAATCTTAGACCAAGGCTGCTCATGGGACATCAACTTTCGTTAAAGCGGAGCACCACCCAAAAGGGGGTGAAGCCTTTTTGCTCCCCTCCGCTGCCACATTTGGCACCCTTCAGGGGAGAGGGGGAGTGGATAACTGTCAAAACCAGGTACCCACTCCCACTTCCAAGGGCGGACTGGCCTGGGGGGAAAGGTGGCAATTTCCCCCTGGGCCGCCTGGATTCCCTGTAAATGGGCCGCTGTGCTGGCAGCTCAGAGCTGGAGATGATCATGTGCTACTGCTCGGGCGGCTCCAGCGCGGGGTTAACAGAGTGGAGGAGCAGTGACAGAACGCCTCTCTCACTCACTGCAGCTACGAGCCGGCGATGTGTCCTGTGACAGGGCTGAGAGTGTTGTATCCCTGCACAGAGCACAGCCCTTCCCCCCTCCTCTACACAAATGGGAGAACAGATCTGCTCTGTCTCCTCCCGCCCCTCTCTCCCTGTGTGTGGGAGACACAAAGGGTCCCAGAAGACAGCAGGACCATTCATAATGTGCAGCGCAACTCGCACATGCGCAGCAGGAAACAGGCTGTGGAGCCGCAAGGCTTTACTTCCTGTTTCCCTTAGTAAAGATGCCAGCGCCTGCACCCGGAGCTAATGGACGGATCAGCTTGGGGTCCTGACATTGCGGCTTCCCTGGACAGGTAAGTGTCCTTATATTAAAAGTCAGCAGCTACAATATTTGTAGCTGCTGACTTTTCATTTTTTTTTTTTAATTTTTTACAGGCTGGAACTCCTCTTAGGTAGTGTGTAGGAGAAGCTCTCACATTTGATAATTGAATGACAGGGGGTGTGACTTGGCATTGGGAGAGGGCATGGCCTAATACCAGCTTGGGCAGAAGCTGAGGCTTTATGTAAATCCTGGGCGTAGGATCCAAGGTGTTCCACAGGTACACAGGGATCGTACACAGGAATCAGTTTGAAGACAACAGAACTGTAAGGGCCCTTTCACACGGGCGATCCGATCAAATCCGCCTGTCAGTTTTTTAGGCGGATCTGATCGGATCCTCCATGCAGCTCTATGGGGCAGCGGGTGTCAGCGGAGACACCTCCGCTGACACCCGCTGCCATCCGTATCCGATCCTGTCCGTGAAATCCGGATGGATGGAAACCCTATTTTTCCATCCGTTCAGGTATCGGATCGGATCGGATGAGAGCGGACAGGCGGTCCACTCTCATCCGATCCCCTATAGAGACCAGCGGGAGCTGTGACACCTCCCTCTCCGCACTGCAAGCGGAGACGGAGCTGTCATCCGCCGGCTCAGCGGGGATCGGCGGATCGATCCCTGCTGAGCAGCACGGATCCGCCTACGGAGGCGGACCGTGTGAAAGAGCCCTAAGTGGTGTGAAATCTCTCCAACAGTGATATAGACAACTAGGGCCAGATTTACCATTTGTCTAGATGTGGCAGTGGCAAAGAGACTGCTTTAACTGCATATTTACAGTATATGCCACACATTTATTTTTTCAACTTCAGTATAAATATAGTCTCATATACAAGGCTTCTGTTAGAAATCACAGGGCCCCATAGAGCCTACCTGACTGACTGCCCCCCCCCCCCCACCCACGGCCAAAAGTGAAGGAGGACATAGATTTATCAGTCCCTTGCTCTGCAACCTAATAGATTAATAAATAGGAAGTACTCTAAGGCTTACTGCTCATTCACAATCTGAAGCATAGTAAGTAAAGTTTACTATGCTTCAGTGATGAATGGACACAGGAGTGATTGGTACCAATCACTCACTGTGTTCACTCAAGAAAGGAAAGGGCCAGAACATGACATATTTACAGGCCCCTTCCCCTGCCCTCCATCCTGAAACATCCATATATGTGCCTGCAGTGGCTGTGGGGGGGGGGGGGACAGGAGAAAGGAAGCCGAGGGATAGGGGGCCTGGACAGATGTTCTAGAACCAATCCCCCTGCAGTGCAGCCAGAGAAGCTGGAAACACTGCAGGGGGAGGCAGAAGAGGATCGGTGTCTGCAATAAGACAGTACAGCTAGCCCTTTTGCTCAGCAGGTGCCTGGGCTCCCCTATGGAACTGATGGGGCCTGGGCCCAGTATAGGAGGGCTGGCTGTACTGCCTTATTAGCAGTCCTGCTCATATACTGTAAGCTAATTTACATATTGTTACAATAGCTAAGCAGGTTTTGGGCCATTAAAACAAGAAAATGTTATATAAAAAAGTGGTGATTCCAGCAGAAGGATGTTGCTTTGGCTTTGGGAACCAAAGACTGTGAACCTACAGACTCCAGTTATGGAAATCCAACCATGTAGACAGTAATAAAAAACAATTTGAAGACTAACACAATTACTCCTAGGCACCACAGCATGCCTACACTTTAGCACTGTTGCTATCTTACAAACAGACTTGTATAAAGTACTCAAAATATCTACTTGAGTAAAAGTACAAGTGCTCGATCAAAAAGTGACTTGAGTAGAAGTGGAAGTGCTCGCAGAAAAAGTTACTTAAGTAGAAGTACTAAAGTATTCAACATTTTTTTTACTTAAGTATTGCAAGTAGTTTTTTCAAAAAAATTGCTACTTAAGTACTAAAAGTAAAAAGTACCAGTAGTTTTGAAAAAAAAATTCTACTCAAGTACTGAAAGTAGAAGTACAAGTACTGTGTTATGTAGTTATTAACGAAAGAAGTCAAAAGTTTGAACATCATATTGTTTTTTATTATTTCAAATGATTTATTCAAATGATTAACCTGTGTTTGTTAGTAGTTTCTTGATGCACTTTAAGCGCTGTAGCACCATTTATTTGTTTGTTTCATATTTTCTTTTTATTGGAAAGATTTGGTATAGCAGCTTTTATTATACACAGCCTTTATTTTCGTTGCGCTGATTTACAAATGACATCATACACATTTTTTGAGCTTTATGCAACCTGCCATCTACTGTTCTGGCAGTGGTAATTTTTTTAAAAGTAACGAGTAACTATGCAGCACAAAAAAAAAAAATACTTGAGTAGAAGTATCGAAATCATCGAAAAAATGTAGTGAAGTAAAAGTAGAAGTAGGAGAAAAAAATTCTACTCTAGGAAAGTACAGATACCGCATTTCGGTACTTAAGTACAGTACTTAAGTAGTTCTACTTCGTTACTATACATCTCTGCTTACAAAGGTATGTCAGCCAGTTCAGGCTCACTTTAATGGTGGTAGAGTGGAACTTAAAGCGGAATTTCACTCTCTCAATCAGCAAGGACTCAATCAGCAAGGACTATTCTAATCCTTATGCTGCTGGCATTAGTAAATAGATAGGAAAGTATATCATATTTACTTGCTTTAAAGTTTTTTTTTTACATTTCTTCAGTTACTTCCTGGTTTCCAAGCCTAGGCAAATGATGTCATAGATCCCAAGAGTCTTCAGGAGAGGAGGGAGGTTTCTCAGCTCAGCCTATACCTAAGCTAAAGGCAGATGGATTCCTGGAAGTAAATGATACATAAATCATCTGCCCTTACTCAAGATGGCCACGATCAGAAATGCTAGGGGTGTTTTTCAAAATGATTTCTCAGCAAAATAAAGCATGGAGACATGGACGGGTGGGGGAGATTTCTTTGAATAATACATATACATTAACCACTTGCCTACAGTGCACTTTCACCCCCTTCCTGCCCAGACCGATTTTCAGCTTTCAGCGCTCTCACACTTTGACTGAGAATTACTCAGTAATGCAACACTGTACCCATACAAAAATTGTGTCCTTTTTTTCCCACAAATAGAGCTTTCTTTTGATGGTATTTGATCACTACTGGGTTTTTTATTTTTTGTGCTATAAATAAAAAAAGACTGAAAATATCGTGAAAAAACGCATTTTTCTTTGTTTCTGTCATAAAATTTTGCAAATTAGTAATTTTTCTTTACAAATTTTGGCCAAAATTTATACTTCTACTTATCTTTGGTAAAAAAAACCCAAATAAGTGTATATTATTTGGTCTTTGTGAAAGTTATAGAGTCCACAAGCTATGGTGCGAATCATTGAAAATTGATCACACTTGATCACACCTGATGTACTGAAGGCCTATCTCATTTCTTGAGACAATAAAAGGTCAGGAAAGTACAAATACCCCCCAAATGACCCCTTTTTGGAAAGTAGACATTCCAAGGTATTTGATAAGGGGCATGATGAGTTTTTTGAAGTTGTAATTTTTTCCCACAATGCTTTGCAAAATGAAGATTTTTTTTTTTATTTTTTTTTTTTTTACAAATTGCCGTATTAACAGGTTATTTCTCTCACACAGCACATGTATACTTGCAACTACACCCCAAAACACATTCTACTACTCCTCCTGAGTATGGCGATACCACATGTGTGAGACTTTTTCACAGCCTGGCCACATACAGAGGCCTAACATTCAAGTAGCAGCGTCCGGCATTCTAGGAGCACAAATTACACATATAATTTCCTGACAACCTATCGCACTTTTGAAGGCCCTGGAGCACCAGGACAATGGAAACCCCCATAAAATGACCCAATTTTGGAAAGCAAACAGCCCAACGTATAATTTTTGAGGCATAATGAGTCTTTTGAATATGTCATTTTTTTCCACAAGTTTTTGGAAAATGTGGAAAGAAAATGAAAACACATTTTTTTTACACAAAGCTGTCCATTTATGCAATATTTCTAACACATCGCATGTACATAGCAAAACTTGCACGCCAAAATACATTCTGCTATTCCTCCTGAGTATGGCGATACCACATGTGTAACACTTTTTCACAGCCTGGCCACATACATAGGCCTAACATCCAAGTAGCGCTTTACACAAAGTTGTCCATTTATCCACTTTAAGACTGGGCCTATTTTTGACACTTGGTGTTTACAAGCTAAAATCATTTTTTTTGCTAGAAAACTACTTTGAACCCCCAAACATTATATATTTTTTTTTAGCAGAGACCCTAGAGAATAAAATGGAGATCGTTGCAATATTTTTTATCACACCATATTTGCGCAGCAGTCTTCCAAATGCGATTTTTTTGAAAAAAATTCACTTTTTTGAACTAAAAAATAAGAAAACAGTAAATTTAGCCCAATTTTTTTCCATACTGTGAAAGATAATGGTACGCCGAGTAATTAGATACCCAACATGTCATGCTTCAAAATTGCGCATGCTCACAGAATGGTGCCAAACATTGGTACTTAAAAATCCCCATAGGCAACATTTTAAAAATTTCTGCAGGTTACTAGCTTAGAGTTACAGAGGAGGTCTAGGGCTCAAATTATTGCACTCGCTCTAACGATCGCGGCGATACCTCACATCTATGGTTTTAACACCGTTTACATATGTGGGCGGGACTTGCGTATGCGTTTGCTTCTGCGCGCGAGCTAACGGGGACAGGGCGCTTTAATTTTTTTTTTTTTTTTTTTCCTATTTATTTTATTTATTATTTTTTTATTTTTACACAGTTTAAAAAAAAAAAATGTTTTGATCATTTTTATTCCTATTACAAGGAATGTAAACATCCCTTGTAATAGAAATAGGCATGACAGGTCCTCTTTATTGTGAGATCTGGGGTCAAAAAGACCTCACACCTCACAACTACACTAAAAAAGAAAAAAAAAAAAAAAAATTGTTGAAAGAGGAAAAAAAAAAAGCAAAAAAAAAAAAGTGGCCCTTTAAACCGGTTGCTAGGCAACGTCTTTTGACGTAGCTCCGGTCCTCCAAGACCATAGAGTTGAATGAGGGCCATTTTGCCCTCACTCGACTTCCTGTCTCTGAGGATCCGGGACCGGATAGTTTTCCCCGCTGCCGGCGGGTCCGGTAAGCTGGGAAAACGTCTGGGACGTGGCAGGAGGGGGGGGGGCACCTCTTCCCCTGCACCGTAAGGGTAATTCCGCGGCGAATCCGCCACTGGGACCACCCTTATCTGAAAGCCGACCGCCCGCCGTTTCAAAAAATACCGGGGTTATGGGGGCTATCTGCTGCCATAACCCCAGTATTTAGCTTTTAATGGCCGACGCATATAGTCGTTAGGCGGTCAGTAAGTGATTGCATGTATATGGCAAACAGGTGACGATGACTGACGGGGTGACAGGTGACGATGACTGATGGGGTGACAGGTGACAATGACTGATGGGGTGACAGGTGACGATGACTGATGGGGTGACAGGTGACGATGACTGATGGGGTGACAGGTGACGATGATTGATGAGGTGACAGGTGATGATGATTGATGAGGTGACAGGTGACGATGATTGATGGGGTGACAGGTGACGATGATTGATGGGGTGACAGATGACAATCACTGACGGGGTGACATGTGACGATGATTGATGGGGTGACAAGTGACGATCACTGATGGGGTGTCAAGTGACGATGACTGATGGGGTGTCAAGTGACGATGACTGATGGGGTGAAAGGTGACGATGACTGATGGGGTGACAGGTGACGGTGATTGATGGGGTGACAGGTGACGGGCGATGGTCACTGATGGGTGACAGGTGACGGGCGATGGTGTACGGCGGTACTGATGGCAGTCTCTGGTGACCGGTGAACTTTAGGCTATGTTCACATGTGAGCGTAGCGATCCCCCCTGCCCGTGATCCAGAAATCATTGCAAATCGCTGGACGCCTGTGCGTTGCCCGTGAGTTGCAATAGCACCCCAAATGCTGTGCGATGTTGCTGCGATTTCCGCCTGCCGAATCGCGGTAACATCGCGCAAACAACGCATGACGCCCCAAAGAAACTCTTGTACCTTTTTTGGGCGTCATGCGATGTTTGTGCGATGTTACCGTGATTCAGCAGGCGGAAATGGCGGCAACATCGCACAGCGTTTGGGGTGCTATTGCAAATCACGGGCAACGCACAGGCGTCCCGCGATTTGCAATGATTTCCGGATCGCGGGCAGAATCGCTGTAATTCTGCCTGCGATCGCTACGCTCACATGTGAACGTTATGGGTGTCAATTTCTGGGCACTGATGAGGTGACTGTTGGGTGACAGGTGACATTGGGGGGGGGCTGAGGACTGTGTGTGGGGACCTTTATTAGTGTGATTTTTACTTTGTGACATGTGTACAGAGCAGTAACTCACTATTTCTAGCTCTGCTCCCCTCATACTGGAAACTGTATGAGGGGAGAAGAGCTAGTAACACTGAGTTACTGCTCTTTGTTTACATTTTGTGATCGGCTGTGAATGGATTCACAGCCGATCACATAGTAAACAGTCACTGTCAGTGACTGTTTACTACCGCCGGTGACAGCTGTGTTCCTACGGAACACAGTGCCACCGACATGACCGCGCTGCGCGCTCCCGATCGCGCATGCGCGGTCATCTTGTGGGCGCCTTCATTGTGATCGGCTGTGTCATTGGAACACAGCCGATCACATGGGAAACAGCCACGCCCATTGGCTGTTTCCCCCCTGCCGGTGACGGGGGGTGTCCCGGGGACACCCCGACACCGGCGGTGCAGGGCGGCGCGCACGCGATCGCGCGCCTGCCCTGTTTAAAGTGCCGCCGTCATATGACGGCGGCCCAGGATAATGGTCGCACCGCTCCGCCGTCATATGACGGCGGGCGGGCGGCAAGCGGTTAAATAGCATTTTTGGTTTGTGGTGCTCAGATGTAGTGAAGTTCCTTAAAGTCAGCAGCTACAAATACCGTAGCTGATGATGTTAAAAAAAAACTGGTTTTGACTAAGCAATTGGGTTCGTGAAATGCATCGATCTTGTTCCTTCCATGTGTGTCATGAAGTTTGTATGATTTTATTACTCTATGTCGGATGATGTTATACAATAAAGATTTCCTTGCATCTTGAAGTGCGGTCACCTCTTGCTCTTTTGGATATACTTGGCCAGACCGCGGACTTGACCTGCACTCAGTTATCAAGGAACATATTGGTCTCATCTGGAGTGGCGTCAGTCCTTCTGTAAGCTTTAAAAAAAAAAAACACACTCCTACCTGTCCCAGGATCCAGAGCTGTCCTCACCTAACCTGGCTCTTTGCTGGTCTTCGAGTCCAGGGGCCGAAGTCTTAAGCTGACTGTCACTTTTTGCGGCTGCACAGCTTGCCTGCATGGTCCCTCAGTTTCCTGGGACCTGACGCATCCCAAGCGGCTGTGGGGGAAGGCGGGAAGGGAGGGGCCAACTTCTGTTTAGATCGCCAAACCTTTCCAACTGGAAGTGCAAAGTCAGATATTCTCTCTCCCCCCAAAAAAGACATTCCAAATATGGGAGAGGAGGGGGGGGGGGGGTCCAAGGAGAAACAGCAGAGCTTCCTCCTTTGGTTGAAGTTTTGCTTTAAAGTATAATTAAAGGAAAAACTTGTTTTTTTAGTTTTGGATAGAGTGGAGGTGAATTAGAATCCCCGCCAGATTTGTTTTGCTGTCTGTGCCCCCATTAAGGAGATTCACCCACTCTATTTGTCCTGTATTACCATTATCAATAAAAGTAAAATTTAAAGAAAATCCCAAATTTTGGGCCCCAGAAAAGTAATAGAGGGGAACTCTTCCAATGGGGACATTAGTTGTGGTGACCTGGGGGGGGGGCAAGGAATTCAGTTCAATTTCCTCTCAATTTCTGTTTTGGCTATGGGACAGGAAGTGAAGGTGAATCTCCCCAATGGGTCACAGATGGCAAGAGAAAAACAAACAAAAAAAAAAACTGACAGGGTTATAACCCTCCCTTTTTCTATCCAAAATGAAAAAAAAAAAACGTTTTGCCTATAGATCTACTTTTAGAGCAGAGTTCTCACCATGGTAAATCTTGAAAGATATAAAAGTTCATAGGGAATGTAACCTGCCCAATACCATCCGGGCCTCCCCCGGGATTGTGGGGTTCAGACGGGAGTCGCGTGAAGATGTTATCTCCTTATATGCAGATGACACCCTCCTTTACCTAGGCGATACTCAGGATTCTCTGCGCACGGTAATGTCCCTTATAGACTATTTCGGTTCGCTGTCGGGGTTTTCCATTAATTGGGACAAGTCAGTGTTAATGCCTTTAGACCCTCTTCCCACCCCTCTCCCCTCATGCGCATCATCGGTGAGGGAGTGGACAGGTTCAAGTACTTGGGCATACAGGTGACACCGGACCCCTCTGACTACCTGACATTGAATTTAGTGCCTCTGCTGCAGAAGTTACGCTCTAAATGCACGAGTTGGTGCAAACTGCCGCTCTCTGTCGCTGCCCGTATCAACCTTATCAAGATGGTGTGGGCACCCCAATTGCTATATGTTTTCCACAACACCCCTGTGTGGATTCCTAGACGATGGTTCCACAGGATAGAATCCCAATTCCGAGAACTGATATGGTGTAAGAAAGTAGCCAGAATTAAGCTATCCACCCTCCAGATGGGGAAGGATGGGGCGGGTTGGCGGTGCCGAACCCCCGGGTGTATTTCCTGGCCTCCCAGGTTCAGCACATGGGGGGCTGGGGGAAACTGGACCCACTGGATCCCATGTGAGCCATGCTGGCTCTGGCGTACTCCCCTTCTCCTGTCCTGGTCCGTTTGGAGGCTGGATTTGCACACCTGCCAGCGGGTATGCCAATAGTTGCTCTGTTCCGTATGGTGTGGCGGTGTGTCAAGGCGATGCTCCAAGTTGGGGGTTTCCTGCCTGAGATCCCCATCTGGGACAATCGGAACTATAAGGAGCTCCTCCACCTGGAGGAAGCAGAAATCTGGAAGAAGTCCGGAGTATGCTTCATGACGCAACTGTTTAGGGGACGGGTGCTGAAATCTTTCCAGGAGTTGCAAGGGGAATTTAACGTGCCACTACAGTGTTTCTTTAGATTTTTGCAACTCAGACACGCTATTACAGCTCAGGCCAGGCTTACACCGCTGCATCTCACCCCTAATAGACTGCTGGGAGAAGTATTTCAAGCCCTTGACAAGAAGGGTATGATTTCTGATGTTTATGTTGCCCTTTTGAGCTCTCTCCAAGACCCGGCCACTCTCTCTGCCAGGGCAGCTTCGGAGGAGGACCTTGGTCCCATTGATGGGGAAACATGGGAGCTGTGCCTTTCCTCTAATCCCCTGGTTTCGGTCTCGGCCGCGCAAAAGGTTTCCCACCTCATGCTGTTCCACAGAGCGTATAGAAGGCCTGTTCGGCTTCACCATTGGGGCTGTAGGCCTACCCCCCTGTGCCCGAAGTGTGATAGGAAACAGGGAACACTGATACATATGTTATGGAGATGCCCCAAACTATTTAGATATTGGTCCACGATAATAGCCACAATATCCAGAGTTTATAATTTTCAAATGCTTCGTGATCCGGTGATCTGTCTTCTGGGGGCTCTGGAGGTGGAAACCTTGACCCCCCCCAATGCCCATGTGGCTGTTGTTCGTCTGCTATACATAGCTCGTAAACTCATAACCAGATACTGGATTTCCACCAGAGTCCCATCGGTGCAGCAGTGGATTACCCAGGTTAATAGCTCCCTAATCAGGGAAAAGTTACCTACCAACACAAAAAGGCACAAAAAAAGTTTTACTCACTCTGGCAACCTTGGCTGGATGATCCGGCCTTGGCCCCTCCACAGCTGATTATGCACAGGCTTCTTGAAAGTCAATTGCAAATGTTTGGAATGTTGCAGGTGAATACAGATGGTGAAGAGTCCTCCCCCCCCCCTTCCTTCTCTTCCCCCTCTATTGCCCCGCCATTATTATTCTTTTTTCACCCTTGCCCCTTTCCCTTTTCCCCTCCCCTCTACTTTTGCTTTTATCCTACTCCTGTTCTAATGCTTTCCACTTAGCTCCTGGCTTACATGGCAGTTATTTTACACTGGATTAAGATATTACTGTTATTGATTTGTGGTTTCTTGTTCACTCATTGTACTGCTGTATGCTGATACAAACCTGCCCAATACCTGCTGAATCCTGAAATATAGCTGATTTTTTAACTTTCTAAAGAAAGCATACATACCTTTCAAGATACTGTATTTCTTCATATAACACAAAACACAGATGAATAAAAGCACAGCCAGTGCTACAATTGAAAAAATGATAAGGATAATCAACTCCGCCACTGTAAAAAAAAAGGAGAAAATAGAATTGATTATATTTTTTTATAATCACATAGATGTGGTGTATTAACAAAGTGGAAGCTCCATGAATGTGTTCCATTTATTTGTGTTTCTTTACATATAGTATGCATGAATGTGGTAACATAAAATTCTAGAACATGTTTGTAATACAAATATACGGGAATACAGAGCTCACCAATAGAGAACTTTTTATGAATGGAAGAATGATACTTAATGCTATAAAACCACACAGTCTCACAATCATAGGCGTGCGCACAGGGTGTGCCGGGTGTGCCTGGGCACACCCTAATCACCTAGGGCACATTAGCATTATCGCTCTGTTTGCCAGTGAGGAGATGGGAAAGATCTCCCTCGGACCTGCTCTGCCATAAGAGAAGTGCCACACACTTCTATTTCACTTTGCCAGCAGGGAGAGTAATGTACCGGGGCCATATACATGTAGGCAAACACATGCATGCGTATTTAAACTTTGGGGTGCACACCCTAATGCAATAGGCTGCGCACACCTATGCTCACAATTGTAAATCAATGACATGCATGCTTTGTAAATGTTCTTGTCAACTCATGACACACCCTTACGAGTATTTTTGAGATGATCACAAACAGCATCAGATATATTGGTGCCAGGTTCAATCTCTTGAAGTCCGTACTCAGAACAGCTGTAAAATTACAAAAAACAGGCTTTAGTATAAAGATTGCTACTAATCCAGTTCTTGGCATACAATAACATGGTTCATTTTGAGAATTAATTTTGGACAAAACTTTCTTCAGAATGGAGGGTTATCTGTAATTGGTTTTTATTACTGTCTGTGCCTTCATTGGGGAGATTTCTCACCACTTCCTGATCCAGTGAAACAACAGGAAGTGAAGGAAAATTTTCCTAATAAAGTCACAGACAGCAGTAAAAACTTCACAGATGGTGTAACCCGGGGGGCAGCAACCCATCAACCACAGGCAGGCAACGGGGAGATTGCAAGCACGCCCTCAGCCTCCGCCGCTTTCATCCTCACAGTAGAGCCGAGAACAGGAGGCAGCACACTTCTGGATGGAGTGTGGGAGCTGCCCCAGTTAACCTTTCAAGTTAACCAGCAGGTGATTGGTTGCTAGGACACAGGGCAGTCCTAGCAACCAATCACAAGCTCGTTAATATGAAAAGTTAACTCTGGCAGCTCCCGCTCCCACCTTCTATCCAGAACTGTGCTGCCTCCCACTCTATGCTCTTCTGTACATCTGTGTAAGGTAGGGGAGTGAAGCTTTGGGCGAGGACACTACTGTACATTGGGGGGGTTTCCTTGGTGATTTGAAGGGGGCAGAGGACACTACTATGGGGGGGGAGTAATGAAAAGGGGGGCAGGGGACACTACTGTGACACACTTTGGGCTAGATTTACTAAAATTGGTGCACTCAGAAACTGTGCACAGTAGCCAATCAGCTTCTAAGCTTAGTTTGTACAATTAGGCTTTAGCAATAAAACCTGGAAGCTGGTTTTTATGCAGAAGTGAGCCTGATTTTGCACTCGCCAGCTTTAGTAAATAAACCCCTGTGTTCTTCATGCTGTCTTTTTTTGGGTACCCATTCATTTTTTGTTTTTTCTTTTAAAAGGGATCCCTGTGATTTTATATTTCTTCCATGTTGTCCAGGTAGATCTCCACCTCTCAAAAGTTGCCTACCCCTGGTCTCACCCTTTCCCAAATGGTCTAAGACAGGAACCAAACACATGTTGGCTGGATTAATAAGGTCTAATGAGGGCTTTGAGTGAAAACAGTTTTATTGCTAAAATATATGGCTTGCAAATAACATACTATCTATGCAGTGCAGAGTATTTTTTGTGCATTACTTTTTTCATTTAAAATGAAAATTTGGTTTTTGCTTTCATTCAGTGGATTCAATCTAATACTGACTTTTCATGATTGGGTGGGGTTTCCCTATTAAGGGGAACCGGCATTATCCACTAATGTGTATACACTAATATTACAAAAAAATTGCATCTTGGTAGCTGTAAGTACTTATCTTTGGAAAAGTTCCCTTTATCCTAGACACAGCTTGTAAAGATGGCTTCTCTTCAAGGCCACATTAAATAAAATCAATCACAATAGGCATGGGTGTAGCGTCAGGGGTTGCAGGTGTCACAATGGCGACCCCACCCATTCTCCAGGGGGCCCATGTGGCCTCCCTATCACATTAGGTTTTACGGAACCTGGACAGGAGGGGAGTCAGCATTTGCTTGAACCGATCCCCCATTTCTCTTGCAGCAGCTGAAAATGGCAGCTTCTCCTCCTCTCCATCCTGCCAGCATTCAGCTGCTGCAGCAAGAAAGGGGATCAGTTCCAGTGAATGCTGCCCCCTGCTGCCTCTCCTGTTCAAGTTCCCCTACCTTTTGCTGTCCAGGCCCCTCTGTGTGCCCCCCAGCAATGCTGCAACCTCCCCTCCTCTTCTCTATCGCTGGCTGCTGCAGGGGATGTTTCAGGATGGAGAGCGGGGAAGGGACAAGTAAATACAGTATGTCATTTAATGGCCCCTCCTTTTCTAAATGAACACAGTGAGTGATTGGTACTGATCACTCACTGTGTTCATTCATAACTGAAGCATAGTAAACTGTAGTAGACTGTGTCCTCAATCTCCTTTTTCTGCCTCAAAAGTGAGACATCAGGAGTCTGTTTAGACCCCTGATATTTCACCAAAGGCCTCAATAGGGCTGTTAAAAAAAAAAAATTGTACAAAATAACAACATAGAATTGAAAAAAATATTAAAATATATAAAATGATAAAAAAACAACTGAAATTGTCCACTGCTTTACTGACACTGTTCTCTGCTCTACTGACACCATCCACTGCCCTACTACACTAACCTCTGCCCTACTGACACCATCCACTGTCTTACAGGCATATCCACACACTATCCACTGCCCTACTGACACTGTCCATAGCTCTTCTGACACTGTGACTGTCCATAGCTCTACTGACACTGTCCATAGCTCTACTGACACTGTCCACATTTAAGGTAGGCTAAGTTTATATTTTTTACAGTGACCTTTGTTTTATTATATTTTTCTTAATTTTCCTAAATATTTAGTTAGGCCTTGCTAGTTAATTTTTTTTTTTTTTTTAAAAGGGGTTTCGAACCCCAGTGATCTTTGATCTCTTTCATGTTGTTCAGGTAGATCTCCACCTCTCAAAGGTTGTCTACCCCTGTTTTACAGTGTGTTGCTGAGGAAAAGCGCTTGCTGCATCACACTGCATAGGTAACGTAGTATACTAAGAGGGGCTGGGCCCTCTGAATTTCCGCTTTCACCTACACAGGGTGATAAGGCAAGCCCTTTACCCCAGTTGTGTACTCTCTGCTCAGCCCCTCCCTCCCCGCCCTGCTTAATTGTGCACATGCACACAAGGTGGGTGCAGGCAGGCCACTCTCTAAGCTGGGGGGTAAAAGCAGTGGGCTTGTATGTGAATTTGGACATCAGGGGCCTGCCCACCCCAGGCCAGGCCCTCTGAGTTTCCTCCTTTACATACAAGCCCACCAGGAGTATCTTGGGGTGCAGCGGAAGTGGCAGGTGGTAGTGGGGGGCCAGATCAACTTTTGCATCGGAGGTCCACAAGCTTCAAGCTACTCTTCTAACAGGGCTTAATGTGAACCTGTGTTTGTGCAAAGCAACAAGCAGAGATCAGGATAAACAAAAAATTCAGATGGCTGCGCTCCCAGAGCCAATTCAAAATGGCTTTATTAGCAAAAAATTAAAAGCATTACGAGACAGGCATACAGGCAGGGGATGAAGGGAATAGGTTGACATGTTTCACATGATGAAAGAGCTTTGTGGTTTTGACTAGGCACATTTATCGTGTGAAACGCGTCAACCTATTCCCTTCCTCCCTGCCTGTATGCCTGTCTTGTAATGCTTTTCATTTTTTCCAATAAAGCCATTTTGCATTGTCTCTGGGAGTGCAGCCATCGGAAATTTTTGTTTATCCTGATCTCTGCGGCAGTGACAGGGGGTGCACCCCTTACAGACTACTGACTTGAATTACAGCCACTTGTGAGCAGCAAGATCCTATTCTAATATGTTCACCTAACTGCCACCCTCCCTAGAAAGATATACTCACCTTTCTTTTCCTCCCCTGCTATTCCATTTGGCTGTCAGGAGCAAACAGACGAAGATTAGCATCAGCTCTAAGTGGCATATGGACAGTCACCAAGCATTGATCCTATCCCATGGTGGAAGGGGAGTGAGTCATACCCCTAATCCTTGGAAGTAACAGATACTTCTCTTCAATCATGGCAGATGTATTTGCAGGGGAGAGTAGCTATTAGGTGAACCAGTTACTTTTCCCTGCCTTGGACACAGATTTACTTTTAGAAGTCTGAATACTCAGTCTAAAAAAATTTAAATTATGCGAGCATACTTATGAAATATTTATTTTGGCCCTTGTAAGCTTGACACTTTGTTGGAGTGTGAGTGATCAGTGCTCAGCTCTTGACTACCTGAACTCGCATACTCTTGGGGACATGTTTACTTGCAGTCTAAATGTTGAGTTTGAAAATGTTTTAATTATGCAAGCATACCTCTAAAATATTTATTTTGGCCCTTTATATTGTTTTTTTTTTTTGACACTTTGAAGAAACGTCAGTGATCAGAGGTCCCCTCTTGGCTGCCTGATCTCACATACTCTTGGGGGTGAGTAACACTGTCATATAAACGAGGCCCATGGTAAGAAATGCTCTCTCAAATTTATAAAGTCCTTGTTCACACCACACAGCACACATTATTGTGTGCATATTGTGTGCGCTGCTATGCAGTGCGAATGCGCTGCAATGTACTGCTTCATTAAAAGTTGCAATTTTTTTTTCCATTTCTTTGTACTTCTGTGTTAATCTTCACGTTGCAGCTCATTCCAGTTCCATCAAAACATGCTGTGCAAAAATAGAATATGTCCTTTTTTTTCAGTGCACAATGAAGCCAAAGAAGCCAAAAGGACATAAGGCAAATTGTTTCGTTCTTGTATTGAGCAACGCTGTCCAGCGCAGCTCAACAGGACTGGTAAGAAAAAACCCAAAGCCCTTTATTTAAAACTGAAAGAGGTTCCAAGAAGTAACATATTTCCAAATAGCAATGCTCTGACTTTTGCTGCATTTACAGTGATATTTCTTAAGAAATGCTTTTGCAATCTAATTTTTTTTTTTTTTTTTTTTAATCAGAAAGGTTTTATTGAACAGAAAAACAATTTCCAATGTACAAACAATGCATTCGCTTGCATCAAATAATATATGTCAAGGTCATCTTTGTGCCCATAGCAATAGTCCTTAGATCATGAAGCATAAATCCACATTCCAGCAAAGTGGAAAGGCTTATATCTTGCAATCTAATTTTTACTTTAGTAATTTTCATTAGTAGAACTTCAACACTAAAACTTTCCTTGACAATCCTATATATTTAAGTGATAGTTTGTGGCCAAAAGAAAACATATAAGTTGCCAAACTTTATAAATAAGCTACTGTTCTTGTTGCACTTGGCTACATATTGCAAATAACAAGTGTGTGTCCTTTTCCTTTACATGGAGGAGTGCTTCAAAAATTGCTGGCTGTGAGTTTAGCTGCTTAAAGAGGTTGTAAACCCGATTTTTTTTTTTTTACACCCTGAAAGAGAAACATATAATGAGCTAGTATGCATCGCATACTAGCTCATTATGAAATACTTACCTCAGAACGAGCCCCCACCGTGCCGCCGGCTTACCTGTATGACGGGCGACATGTTCAGTCGCCCGTCTTCCGGGAGCCGACGGTCACAGGACGGGGCTCTGAAGGAACGGCACCGGCGGCCGTTCCTTCAGAGCGCATGCGCCAGTGACGTTACTGGATGCATGTAAGGTAAATATCTCCTAAACGGTGCATGTTTAGGAGATATTTACAGTACCTATAGGTAAGCCTTATCATACGCTTACCTATAGGTACAACTTGCAGAGGAGGGTTTACTTCCTCTTTAAGACATGAAGGAGTTGATTTACTAAAACTGGAGAGTATAAAATCTGGTGCAGCTGTGCATCGAAACCAATCAGCTTCCAGGTTTTTTTTTGCCAAAGCTTAACCACTTTACCGCTGAGTACCGGAGTACTACTGCGGCAAAGTGGCTCTTGTAGGTCTGACGACGTAGACCTACGTCGCCAGACTCCTCCCCTGTAGGCGGCGCTCGCGCGCCGCCGGAGGCGCGCTCCCGCTGTTTTCATTCACAGCGGGAGTCGGGCCAGGGGAGGAGCGGCGGCGATCGCCGCTGCTCTGCCCCGATCGTCGGGGAATCCAGTTTGGAGATCCGCCCGCCTGTGTAAACAGAGCGGGCGGATCTCCTCAGTGACAGGGAGTGACAGATCGGAGTGTTCAGCATAGCTGGACATCCGATCTGTCCCTGGCTCACACAGTCACCTCCCCCCCCCACACGTCAGTAAGCACCAGGCATACATTAACCCCTCCCTCTCCAATAAAATTAACCCCTTCCCTGCCAGTGTCATTTTTACAGTAACAGTGCATATTTATAGCACTGATTACTGCAGTAATGTCACTGGTACCCCCAAAAGTGTCAAAAATGTCAGTCAAGGGTCCAATCTGTCCGCCGCAATGTCGCAGTCCCACAAGAAAAATCGCAGATCGCCGCCATTACTCGTTAAAAAAAAAAACACCAAAAATGACATAAATCTTTCCCTTTGTTAGTAAACGCGATAACTTTTGCGCAAACCAATCAAAATACGCTTATTGCGATTTTTTTTTACCAAACATGGGTAGCAGAAAACAAATTGGCCAAAAATTTTAAAAATAATTGGTTTTTACATCTTTTTTGGGGGGAATTTCATATAAAAAAATGTTAAAAATATTGTTATTTTTTCAAAATAAACGCTCTTTTTTTGTTTATAGCGCAAAAAGTAAAAATCGCACTGGTGATCAAATACCACCAAATGAAAGCTCTGTTTGTGGGAAAAAAAGGACGTAAATTTCGTTTGGGTACGACATCGCATGACCGCGCAATTGTCAGTTAAATTTGCACAGCGCCGAATCGCAAAAAGTGGCCCAGACGTAAGACAGCAAAATGCTCTAGTGGTAAAGTGGTTAATTGAACAAGCTTAAAGCAGAGTTCCACCCTGGGAATACTTTTTTTAATAAAAATACCCCCGGGACAGTCAGGGCTAGTACATTCCACAATGGCTAGCCTCTGATCTGTCCTGGGTTACACTTACCTTTTAGAAGAAATACTTACCTTGAAAATGTATTGTCCAGCGCTGCCATCTCAGGTGTGGGCAGCTTGAAGCCAGCGCGATCCTCTTCTGCATCCTCTTCCGTCTTCTTCGGTCCCACGATGCACTGCACCGGCCCCGTCGTCACTTCCGGTGTCGCAGCGTCATCCCTGCACAGCTTCTGGGCATGCCCAGAAGCTGTTTAGCAAGGTATGACGGCGCCTGCACCGGAACTGACGTCGGGGCCGGTGCAGGCGCAATGATTCCTGGGAGCGATGACGTTCAGCTCCCAGGAATCATTGCAAGCCAGGAAGTGACGAATCGCCGTGGCCGCCGAGGGGAGGAAGAGGAAGTAAGGTAAGTATATTTTCTTCTAAACCAGGTAAGTAAAAAAAAAAAAATTATCCATTTGTTTTTCAGGTGACCCCGGGCATGAAGATGGAGGTAAATTTTATTTTAGGGTGGAACTCCGCTTTAAGGCCCCTTTCCCACATATGGACCGTTTCTGTCCATTTTTCATCCATCTGTTGATGGATGAAGAACAGGCATCAATACATTCCTATGGAAAAACAGATTTAAATGGATGATCATTCATATACATCAGTTTTCATCAGCTTCTTTCAATATCAGTTTTTTTGAATAGATAAAAGCTCTATTTTTCATCCGTTAAAAAAACAGACTGGATGAAAAACGGATGAAAAACGGATGAAAACAGATGACAATGGAGGAAAAAACGAATGACAATGGATGACAACAGATGCAAAATGGATGAAAACAGATGACAATGGATGAAAAACGAATGACAATGGATGAAAAACGGATGCAAAAGGATACGAAACGGATGAAAAACAGATGACAACGGATAAAAAACGGATGACAAAAGATGAAAAATGAATGAAAACGGATGAAAAACTGATGACAAAGGATAACCAACAGATAAAAAATTGATGACAAAGGATGAAAAAGGAATGAAAAACTGATGATGAAGGATAAAAAACTGATGTTGACTGAAAAAAAACAATGACAAAAAAACGTGACTGAACTGATGAAATAAACGGTCCGTATGTGTGAAAGGGTCATCAGTCAGAAGCTGATTGGCTACCATGCACAGCTGCACCAGATTTTGCACTCTCCAGTTTTAGTAAATCAACCCCTATGTTTCACAAACTTGTCTAGCACCATTTACCACCTTTGCATTTGTTGAGTGCCACCTATTCAGCTAGATGCAACAGGGTTGATTTACTAGACTTGGAGATTGCAAAATTTGGTGCAGCTGTGCATGGTAACCAATCAGCTTCTAACTTCAGCTTGTTCAATTAAGCTATGGCAAAAAAAACGGAAGCTGATTGGTTGCTATGCAGAGCTGCACCAGTTTTTACGCTCTCCAGTTTCTGTAAATCAGCTCCACTGACAGTTACAAAATCAAGAACAGACTAAAGGCCCGTACACACGATAAGAAAATTGGAAGTAAAATTTCAC
>NC_138772.1:313898550-314208550 GCF_965119305.1 Pelophylax lessonae | reverse complement strand
AACACATTCACAGTTTAGGAGATAGTCACTGTTTCTGCAGCCATTGATATCACCGGCATGCATGCTCTGAAAAGACAGCATCCCTTTAGAGCTCTGTGCCGTGGTTGTGATTCCCGTGCCCATGCGCAGGAATGACATCATCATGGCTCTGCCATTCAAGCCGCCAAAGCCTGTGAACCCGGTAGGAAGACCGGGTGAAGATGGAAGCCCTGTCAGCAGTGACAGCGTCCTGCCCGGGTGTCAGTGTATTTTTCCATATATACCACAAAGGCTGTCACTCGTCCATCATGGAGGACTAATTTCCCTAACAGAAGCGCCCTATAAATCTCCTATGCTGAGACATTGTATTCTGATAGTGGGACTCTCCGCTGTCAGAATACATCAATCAGTGGCTGCAGCCCCTGATCGACAAAAGTTTCCCAACATTCCCGTTTGAAAAAAGTTGAGTTAATGATCGACTTCTGACAAACAGGGATGCCCATACATGGATTGAAATTCAGTAGGTCCCTGCTGAACTGGTGTAATTTTGATCCATCTATGACCATTATATTACTGCCATCAGTAAATGTTGGAAAATGTTTGCAGCATTTTTCAGACTTGCGTTAACTGGCTCCTTACTTCTCTTTTTTCCTTTTGAAAGGTTAGAGAAAAACTGATATATACAGGCACAAGACCTATAAGCTAAGCCAGGACCACTACAGTATGCACTAGCTGAATAACAGAATATTACAATACCATGAGGAAAGACTGAGATTTGCACAAATTGAGTTGGGTGTTATCTACTGTAAGTATCTTAATGGAGATTGCACAGTTGATAGCTTCTTGCATACTGAAGCATAAGCAGACATTTGAGTCCGTGTATTCACAAAGTGTTTCATCTACAGTATATTCGTGTTGGTAGAAATGTGCTGGTAGTTTTTTTTTTTTTTAAGATTGAAGTATTCTAATATGTTGGGTATAACCACATGGCTGTAACTTATGTTGAAAGCCTAGTCATAACTGATCAGTGCCAGATTTATAAGGGGTCATTTGCCCCGTTGTTGAGAAAATTGTCCAGTTTTCAGTCTTTGCCAAGCTCTGGTCGGTCGTGTCTCACTTTTTCTAAACAGGCAGTTTATTTACATGATGAAAGGCTTGCTGATATCTTGTCAGGTGTTAATGTAGCTCTTAGAATATATTTGCGCATGATGGTCACTAGTTGTTCAGGAAAAGGGCGTTTAAGCAAATTGGCGCTGATAAAGAATAAAGAGAACCACGATGACCCAAGAAAGGCTAAGTGCTCTATACCTCCTGGCTGTTGATTGAGCAGTGTCCTCAAGATGATACAATTTAATGAGTTAGCAACCCATTGATTATGCAATTTCCTTTCCTTTCTTCACAAGTGGAAGGAAAAAAAATGCTCAATTCTCCCATTAACACAGTCAGTGTTGATGGGGAATGCCATTTGCAACGCTCGTTTTTTTTTGCCGGTGGTAGGGCATGGGAAGCCTTCCCAGCAACCAGAATACAATAATTACTGCTAGGTGCTAGCAGCTATAGCCGCCAGCAGTAATCACACAAAAAAAATCCTGAAAGGCTTAAATTTTGAAAAGTAATAATTGCTATCTTAAAAGAAAAAAGAAAAACATAAAAAAATGGCAGACTGGTTGTTGTACTCACATCAATCAATGGATCGACTTGGGTACATCCTGCCCTCCCATAGATGGATCGAATCTCCGGTGGTCCCTGCGGAGCTGGTTGAGATTTGTTCCATCTATGGGCAGCTTAAGTTAAAGATTTTGCAGATGCTAAGTGCAGGAAGAAAGACTTTTTAAATATTGTAGTGTGATGCATAACTGTAATGTATTAATGTGAGTTGCCAGTTCCAATTACCTGTGTGATGTGTATTCTTACAGTCAATAATGTTAAGAAAAAAAATGACAAGTGTCTTCTTCGGAACCTAACTTTTTTTAGAACAAATATGGTTTATCATTACTTTTAATTCACTTTTGTTTATTCGTCATATAATCTCATTTCTATGCCCCTGACCTTGAAGTGCCCTGGGCCCCTTAGGCTCTGTTCACATACTAGCGTATAGGATCGCGGGCAGAAATGCTGCAATTCTCCCCGTGATCCCGAATCACTGCAAATCGCGGGACGCATTTGCAATTCCCATGACTTGCAATGGCATCCCAAACGCGGCACGATTTTGCTGTGATTGTCGCACGACAAATCGCGGTAAAATCGCGCTAACAGAATCGCTGGGCGCCTATCGCCCAAAAAAAGTACAAGAACTTCTTTTGGGCGACAGGTGTCCTGCAATTCGCTTTGCGTGATTTTACCACGATTCATTGGGCGACAATCGTGGCAAAATCGCACCGCTTTGGGGTGCCATTGCAAGTCACGGGAATAACATGGGCGTCCTGCGATTTGCAATGATTCAGGATCGCGGGCAAAATCGGGGCATTTCTACCTGCAATCCGATATGCCAGTATGTGAACTGAGCCTCAAGGTCTAAATGTCACTATAACTGATACCATGTTTATTAATCGTGTGTTAACATTTAATTCTGTACAGAATAAACCAGCATTTCTCCCTCCTTCGCATCACTTTGCTCACTTTGTATTTGCTGTTTGAGTCTACAGTAGGCTTAAAACAGGTGAACTAGGTAAAAATATATTCATATTAATTGTACAGGTACACAAGGTCAGAGAACGACCAGATAAAAGTTTCGGCATAGTTATAAGGGGGCTCCAAATTGTATTTTGTACCTGAGTTTTTAGTTGTGCCTCTCTACAATCTATACAATCAGATATAAAGGGTAATTTCATAGTCTGGGTGGAGAGGTAATAAATAATTACCTGGGAAATGTACGCCAAAGCCAGGAGGACAGTTTACATTTTCCATGCATATTTCTTCATTGGTATAAAAATGGTATCCTTCAATACACACACATTCTCGAGGATAAGTGCTGTTCCCATTGTGAAGCACCTGCAAGGCTTTTCCTACAATAAGGAAACATATGGACACATTTTATAAAAGGCCTGCAGACCAGGCTGGATTTATTGTACAGCCTACAAAGGATTAAGCAAATCGTATACACAGCAAAATACAGAGGCTGCTATTGCTTACCTCCTTGAAAAATGCTAGGAGCCTGACTGTCTCTGACTTTGCATGTTGATCACAATAGTCAAAGGGGAATTCAGAACTCCTAAATCTGCTTACTTGTTTTAAATAAATGACTCAGAAAGAACTAAAGCCAAAGGATCAGCATGACAACCAGGGAACTAGTATTTCTGGAAGGAGAGGTGACTAATGGCAGCCTCCATACTTCTTCACTTCAGGTTTCCTTCAATATTATAAAAGTAAAAGAGATAGCAGAATGGCTTTTGTGTAAACGATATTGTTTGCTATGTACAAATTCCAGTACAGATCATTTGCATTAAACATACTGATTGTATGATCAAATTTATTTTACAAAAATATATTTTGTGTAGCACCCTCCTAGGTAGGTGCTAGGCAAATGCATAGAGTGGCTCTTTCTGCTTATCACGAGAGCCAGATCTGTCAGTTTGGCCTGTCACATGTTCCCAGGTGTGATTCATTGGGTCTTAGAGAGTCTCCTCACTGCATCCAATAAGGGAGCTTGTTTGACAGTGGAGGAAACCTAACCAATAGCACACCAGGGTTTATTACTGTCCCAGTGGGCGGGCATTGCTGCAATGCATCCTGGGATTGGCAATAAATCCGGAGGGGGAATGTGAAAGGGTGTCTTTTGGCAGGAGCAAAGTCCCAGGAGGAGGTGGTTGGTTGTCTCTCCTCCTGCAGAGTGAGGAAGGTGGTCCAGGCGGTCGGCCTATGGACCAGGAGTGGAGCTGGGCTGCAGAGGATCCAGTGTGCTGACCAGTGGAGCTGTTGGGCAGAGGACTTTGGGAAAAACAGTATCGTGAGTACTGAGGGATCTACCTAAGGGTCTGCCTAAGAGAGGGGACCACTATAGAAAAGTCAGGGGATCAAGGAGTCAGTTCACTCAGAGTGTTACAGTAAAGGGGGTGCCAAATAATGAAACCCTGAAGATTAGGGATAAAGATGGCGCCAGGAAGGGCCCTGAAGTTGTTCAGCAGTACAGTCTACCTCAGAGTACAGCTTGCCTCAGGATAGAATTTACCTCAGGAAGCTGAAGCAAAACCTATCACAGCCAAGGGCAAAGTGAAGCAGAGGCCTAGCCGTGACTAGCTCAATTTCAGTGTATTAAGCGTTACTCAGCATTAACCAGCATTTATTCAAGTCGTCCCTGCCTATTGTGCATATTTCTATTCAATTGGAGTATCCCATTTATCCCTTCTCCTATCCAAGTTCCAAATAAAACATAAAAACCAAAGATATTGGACTGATTCTTGTCTGAGGTAAAACACTTGGGGAAATGTCAGAATGTTCTATTGTTGCTAATGGTAACCCAAGGGATCCCGTAACCAGCAGCTCCCTTGGGAGTAGTGCTACATTTGCTTGATAGGATCACTTTAGCCGGCATTACTGCTTGAGGAGTGTAACCACATTTTTAAAAATATTTTTTTCCCCTTTATTGCAGTAGTATAAACTGGTACCTTTATTGCAATGCAGGTACCAGCAGGGTTTAGGGCCCATTTACCCCAGTAAGCCACGCTGAATAAGCGGCTGCTGGTGTGAGCTGTGTGACATGGTGAGATATTGGGATTGCAATATGGGTATGGGGGGTGGGGTAGCAAAGAACAGGGGCTTGGATGGGGAGGGAAGGGAGGTCATTGTACAGAACATACATTCACCAATGTACAGTTCTAACTATGCTTACAGATATATGCCCTACTATTTTAGACATAGCATTCAGTTGAGTCACCAGGTCAAGGCTTCCCCTAAGAATGTCATACTATTTAATTTTACAATATGGGGCAGTGGATCTGCTATTGCAGATGATCATGTAGTATATTTTTTACGGTTTTAACTTTTTAAAAATTTTCAGCATCCATGGCCCTCTCCAGGATACATTTCAATGTTGTGGGTTTTCTATACAATAAGAATTAAGTTTAAGGCCCCTTTGACACAGAGATACGCCTGTCCGTTTTTTTTGCGGATCTGAACGGTCCCCCCATGCATCTCTGTGGGGCATCAGATGTCAGCGGAGACATGTCCGCTGACATCCGATCCGTCAAATCTGGACGGATGGAAACCCTATTTTCCATCCGTCCAGCGGATCAGATCGGATGGGATCGGATGAGAACGGACCGACGGTCCGTTCCCATCCGATTTCCCCCATAGAGGTGCATGGGGACCTGACAGCACACAGCGCGGAGACACAGCTGTCATCCTCCGCTGATCCCCCGCTGAGAAAAACGGACTCCGTCCGACGGACGGATAGTGTGAAAGGGGCCTTACTTTTTTCTTGCAAAAACAAGGACGTTGAGAGTATATGTGTAAATATAAGCCATTCATCATCAGAATAGAAATGCCTTAGGAGGTTTTGCCAGGTAAAAACAAATTGGCGTCTTCATCTGGCAGTCCCCCTCTACTGCAGCCCCCCTCTACTCTGGATTTTCTATACAATAAGAATTGCATTTTATATATTTTTTTTTTTTTCTTGGAGAAACAAGGACACAGAGAGTTTATGTGTAAATATAAACTACTTCCACAATTCATCATCAGAGAAAAATTGCTCCCGGAGGTTTTCCCATTTAGAGGCAAATTGGTGTCTTTCTCTGGCGGCCCCCCTCTACTGCCAATTTAAGTATTCTGTAATTACATTTGCTAAGAAACGTCAGTAATTTTAAATGCTTGCTAAATCAAAATAATATTAATGAAAACAGGGGTGACCTCACCCTTATTATTCTTTTAACCCCCATTTAGAATTCAGTCAGGGCAGTGGCTGCCTGTTTCCTAACATTTCAAACAAAGATTTTACTAAAAGTGCTTCTCCCAACATTAACTGGGTTTCTATTTAAAAGAAATTAAAACAATTTTACTTGATTTTTTTTCCAGATTAGACTAGGAAATGTGGGAATGAACAGTACTGCATAGAAACATTTTAAAACACAAATTACATTTGTTTGCAGGAATTAACATATAAAAGAATGCGTAGAAAATATTTATAAAAAATATTTTCTAAAAATAAATACTGGAAATCTACATTTCCTGACAGACTCCATGGCAGCTTACGTGTGGGTTAGTCCCGCCTCCTCCTACCTCATAGGACCCTACTCCCATAAATTTTTACTCCGTGCCAGAGGCGTGTTCCTTTTTTGTCCTCCTCCTGAAAGGATTATGGACAAATCTTACCTCATGAAGATTCCCGTTTCAGGCCTGGCGGTCTGCACGTTGGATAGAGTGGTGTCCCCTTCATGTCCAGCACGCCCTAGCTATTAGCGGGGTAGGACACTGGCGTGGAGTCAGTTGTCAGAAGAGCTTACAAACCTGGCCAATGGCAGGCAAAACGACATTTGGCCAATCGTCCCAGCTATTAGCGGGAGGCCCATTAATATGCCCCATCGTGTGTGCAGCCGCGGTGTCCGTATGGTCCAAGGTCTGGTCGTGGAAGTGGTGATGTACCCCTGCTTTACATTCTATGGCAGCAGTTTG
Source organism: Pelophylax lessonae (assembly GCF_965119305.1). Taxonomy (NCBI): domain Eukaryota; kingdom Metazoa; phylum Chordata; class Amphibia; order Anura; family Ranidae; genus Pelophylax; species Pelophylax lessonae. Next base: position 314,201,965 of record NC_138772.1, on the reverse strand, counting down.
TTTGTGTATATTCTCCTGTTGTTTGTTACTTATCTCTCCCTGGAGTCTAGTTTGGCTGTGGGATGCATGGGGTTCCATTCCACGTCCTTCCCCTCCGCTCCACTGCTTCCTGGTGTCTTCCAGGCTCGATCTGAATCGAGGCTTGGTTCACACAGGTGGGGGGGGGGGGGGGCGGTGCCTTCCAGGCTCGATCTGAATCGAGGCTTGGTTTGCACAGGTGGGGGGAGGTGGGGCGGTGACATCATTCCAGTAGCAAATTCAAATAGCTGTCAGTTTCAGCTATCTGTGGGTTTGTTCAGCAGTGTTTCCAGCGGCTTCCCCGTGCTCTGCAGGAATCTTTTAAAGGTGAGAGATGGCTGTGATTATGCTGAATAGGCTTCCTGCCTACTCTCTGCATGCCACTCATTCATGGATCTCTTGCAGTTTCCTAAAGTGATATGGATGTCTCACTGCCCCCTGGTGGCCAGCCCTTACATTACAGGTAAGATTGGTTTTATTCCTCTACCTGTAATGTTTGGGGTTTTTTTTCTGCTGTTCTGTTGAGTCTTTATTTTCTTTCCTAAAGCCCTTCTAGGTCTGAAAGACGTCACTCAGCCCGTGAAGATAAAGATCCTCCCAGGTCGCAAACACGGCATTCATCATCAAGTTCCAGGCGCCATCGGTCGTCCTCTAGGCGACATGGTGAAGAGTCTGGAGCTACTTCAGGACACCGCCACTCTGACAAAAGATCCTGCTGGGGATGTGGGGCACAGGTGCCTGATGGAAAGTCGCTCTGTGAGCCCTGTTTTGCACATGCTGCAAACGAAAGGGAAGACAGCAACCAGCAGATGGAGTCGCTGGTCAGGCGAGTAGTTAAGGAGTCCTTAAAAACCTTGGATCCTGCTCGTGCTGGAACTTCCTCCCCCAGGATGGCGAGTACTCCGGCTGGTGAAAATATTCATATCCCTGGGCCTTCCCAGCACAGTCACTTCTCCATCTGACTACTCTGAGGGTGAGCTTGAAGCAGACGACCCTGGTGCGGGTTTTGACTTTGCCATGGTTCCCTCCTTGGTTAAAGCTGTGAAGGAAGCTCTGAAGTGGGATGAGCCGGTAGAGTCACCCTCTAAACAGAAGAGGTATTTTAAGCACCTCAAGAAGGAACGCCCTTTCTTTCCCCTGTTAGGGGAGGTCGGCGAAATCATTACAGACGAATGGGGCTGCACAGAGAGAAAAAACTCTCTACTCTCCAAAGTGAACAAAATGTACCCGTTTAAAACGGAAGAGGTTAAACACCTGGAATCTGCACCTCTGGTAGATGCAGCACTGATGCGTCTGGTGGGCCATGTCACCCTTCTGCTTGAAGACACAGTCACCTTTAAGGATGGCCTTGAGAGACGCATTGATTCAGACCTCAAGCGCATCTATGTGTCAGCAGGAATGGCATGCAAGCCAGCATTGGCTCTCGCAGCCCTGTCTAAAGCAATGGAGGTGTGGACAGACAGTGTGGACACAACACTCAGAAGCGTGTCGGAAGAAGTCGCAAGAGATTCGCCAATACATGAGCTGAGGCTGGCGGCGGCTTTTTTGGGGGAGGCCTCCCTAGACATGGTCCGCCTTGCGGCACAGGTAATGCTTTCCTCGGTTACTGCAAAACGGGCTCTTCGGTTACGTCCTTGGTTGGCCGATCCTGCGTCAAAACAGGCCTGGTGCCGAATTCCATTTGAGGGGTCCTCCCTATTCGGCAACAAGTTAGAAAGCGCCATTTCCCGTGCCACAGGTGGTAAGTCGGGGTTCCGTCCCCAGAATAGGCGCTTGCTGGACCAGAAGAGGTCTCAGCCCAGGCAAGGGGCTGATCGATCAAGGGATGCTCGCCGAATATAAGCCTGGCCGTCAATTCCGAAAGAACTGGAGAAGACCGCAGCCTTCAGGACAGAAAGCACCCAGAGGAGGGTCTTCTGGTGGTCGGGAGGCCACGAAGTCTTTTTGACGTTGTGCCTGCCCAGGCGGAGCAAGTCGGGGCTCGGCTACTACGCTTCCAACATGTCTGGGCAGCCTCGATAAACGACTTCTGGGTCGTCAAGACAGTATCAACAGGCCTTTCCTGGAAATTCTGCAGTCCGCCCAGACTGAGGTTCATTCCAACCTCATTGCCACAGTCAGAAGAGAAAAGACAAGGCCTTCTGTCTTCCGTAGATCTGTTGGTGGCTCAAGGCGCAGTGGTTCCAGCTCCAACCAACGAGAAGTTCCAGGGTCTATACTCCCCTCTCTTCTTGGTTCATAAAAAGAGCGGTGCTTGGAGACCGGTCATAGACCTCACGCACCTGAACTCTTTTATCAAGAAGGAGAAATTCAAGATGGAGACGCTATTCACGATCCGTCAAGCAATACAACCGGCAGACTGGCTTGTGTCAATCGACCTCAAGGACGCCTATTTCCATGTGCCAGCAGATTACCAGAAGTTCCTACGATTCGCAGTAGATCAGAATCATCTACAGTTTGTCTGTCTCCCGTTTGGGCTTACTACATCGCCGCGGGTATTCTCAAAGGTCTTACTAGCAGTGGTGGCTTTGATCAGGACCAAAGGCGTCCGTCTACACCATTATCTGGACGACCTTCGGCTGGTTACTGAACATGGAGAAGAGCCACCTGGAGCCTACCCAGTCGTTAATATTTCTGGGAGCTCAGTTCGACACAAGTCGAGGCACAATTTCTTTGCCCCTCGAGAAGATCCCGGTAGTCAGGGACAGGGTACGCCTAGCTGTGACGGCTACTCACCTTCGAGCATCTCAGTGTCTTAGAGTGGTTGGGTGAAGCAAAAAAGAGATGACCGCACTCCGATATAAATCAAAAATTGGAGTAAAATTTATTCCACATCAAACAAATAGGCAAACTGGAACAACACACTGTGGATGCAGGACACGACGGCTGGCAATGAGTAAGCGACATCCCTAAGTCGTGAAACGCGTCTGCCGTCGTGTCCTGCATCCACAGTGTGTTGCTCCAGTTTGCCTATTTGTTTGATGTGGAATAAATTTTACTCCAATTTTTGATTTATATCAGAGTGCGGTCATCTCTTTTTTGCTTCATGTGATTCCGGATTGACGGATCCGACCAGCACCTGACATCCAGCCCACCTGGAGCGGTCTTTCCCCAATTGGATTTAAGTTAGAGTGGTTGGGACCATGGTAGCCACGACTCCAATGGTGAAGTGGGCACAGTGGAAAATACGGCCTTTCCAAGTGGGGTTTCTCCATCAGTGGCGTCCAGGAGATCAAAATCACCTCATTCGCATAACAGCATCAATGCGGGAGAGCCTTCCATGGTGGCTGCAGAGCAAAAATCTCCTCAATTGCCATTCCATCATGCCCATCTCTTGGATCACAGTTACCACAGATGCCAGCAACACCGGATGGGGTGCCCTCTGTCAGACAGAGATAGCCCAGGGCAGCTGGGATTTCCAAGCTCACAGGGTAGTGTCAAATACTCTAGAATTGTGAGCCGCGTTCTGCGCTCTGAAAGCATTCCGTCACCTAATAGAAGGGACTTCTGTGATCCTGAGGATGGACAATACGACCGTGGTCTCCTATGTGAAGCGACAAAGAGGCACTCGCAGTCGCTCCCTGTTGAAGGAGGTAGATCCAATCTTATATTGGGCCCAGAAACACCTGGTCAACCTCACTGCAGTGTTTCTTCCGGGGGTACAGAATGTTCAAGCGGACTTCTTCTCAAGAGTCCGCTTGGACAACAACGAATGGAGCCTTCACAACAATGTCTTCCAGTGGCTCACTTCTCTGGAATTTCACCCGGAAGTGGATCTATTTGCATCTCCATGCAATCACAAGCTTCCGAATTATTATGTGAGGTTCCGTTGTCCCCAAGCCTTTGGGACGGATGCTCTGACAGACCATTGGAGATTCCACAGGGCATATGCCTTTCCCCCAGTTCCTGTCATTCTCCGATTCCTGGCGAGACTCAGGATGGAAGATGTGGAAGTGCTAACAATAGCCCCATACTGGCCGAAAAGGCCATGGTTTCCACTGCTGATGCTCCTCAGTTTTCGGGATCCAGTTCCTCTACCCATCAGGCCGGACCTTCTGTCCCAGGGAGCAACTCTACACCCATGCCCGGCTCATCTGCACCTGAAGGCATGGTTTTTGAGAGGGAAAGGCTGGAGGCGTTAGGTTGCCCGAGTGGGGCAATTTCTACTCTCTTAAGTGCCAGAAGAGCGGGCACTAACAAGGTCTACGGAAGGATCTGGTCCAAGTTCATGGATTTTGTTACCAAGAAAGGGGGGTCATGCAATGACCTGAATATCCAGCAAATTCTTGGTTTCCTGCAGTCGGGACTGGACCTACCATTATCCGTTAGCTCACTACGTGTGCAAGTTTCTGCTATTTCGGCCTTCACAGGAACTTCTTGGGCGTCTCATCCCCTTGTTCGTCAATTCTTTCGGGGAGCTTCAAGACTCAGGCCACAGAGGAAGCCAAGGTTCCCTAAATGGGATCTTCCACTCGTCTTGAACTTCCTTTCTGACGTCAGAAGAAGTCACATGGAGCAACTCTCCATTAAAGATCTGTCTCTGATATCGGCCTTCTTGGTTGCCGTCAAAAAGAGTCTCCGAGATTAGTTCTCTGGGTTGCAAAGAACCATTCCTGACCTTCTTCCCAGATCGTGTGGTTCTTATCCCCATGTTGGGATCACACCCCAAGGTGGTCTCTGTTTTCCACGAGAACCAGGAGATTGTCCTTCCAACATTCAAATCGTCAGATGATCCGGATACACATCCATTAGATGTGAGTGCAATTCTGAGACTGTACCTGCATGCAACAGCTTCCTTCAGGCGTTCAGATTATCTATTTGTTCTCCTTCACGGAAAGAACAAGGGCTTGCGGGCCTCTTCAAGATCCATAGCGGCATGGATTGTTCAGACCATCCAATGGGCATATAAGGCTAAGGGCTTGGCTCCTCCAGAAGCGGCGACAAGAGGGGTTTCCACGTCCTGGGCGGCTTCTTGTCATGTGGCCCCTAAAGTAATATGCAAGGCGGCATCATGGTCTTCCGTTAACACTTTCATGACTCATTATTGTATTGAGCCAGCTTCATTGTCTTCTGTTAACTTTGGTTTGCAAGTACTGTCTGTTGATGGTGCAAATTAAATTTCTTTTGGCCAGCAGTTTCCCACCCTTGTGTGTTTGGCTAGTTATTTCCCACACGTAAGCTGCCATGGAGTCTGTCAGGAAAACGGAAAATTGTTATCAAATACTTACCGTAATTTTCCTTTCCTGATGGACTCCATGGCAGCTGGAGTCCCCTCCCATCTGCTGGAGTAGGCTATTTATGGAACACGGCCTCTGGCACGAAGTAAAAATTTATGGGAGTAGGGTCCTATGAGGTAGGAGGAGGCGGGACTAGCCCACACGTAAGCTGCCATGGAGTCCATCAGGAAAGGAAAATTACGGTAAGTATTTGATAACAATTTTCCGTTATTTTTAAAAACAAAATAATAATTATAAATGAGGCCTGCTCATCATGCTAGTAAATCCTTTTTAAAAAAACTCATACAATATATCTATCAACATTTTTTTCCTTTTAGTTTTGGATAGAGTGTGGAAGAATTTGAAATCTGGTCATGTTTTGCTGAATTTGTTCCTGCTAGGGAGTTTTCATCTCTCTATAATTGTCCTGATGACGATAGCCACTGGGACTGGAAGTGAGAGAAAAATACATTTTGAATTGTCAGTGGAACAGGCAGAGGAAATGCTCCAGTGGGGACACCTATTTGCAGAGCAAGCTGTCCAACAAACGCTTATGCTTTCTTTGTAGGGACTATCTCTCATTTTCTGTTTTGTCTTAACTCTCGCTTTCTGTTTTCTCTAGAGACAGGAAGTAAAATAAAATTTCCCCAAAAAGACAGACAGGAAAAAAAAAGGCCATTCAAATAAACTGCACCCAGATTGCATGTGAATCTCACAGGAATGCACGAAATGTGATTCATGGTGGGAACCAGCATTTAAAGCAGAACTGATTGTAACTGATTGTAAAGTCTCATTTTTTCTCAGGTCCCTCTTCTGTGCTCCTGGCCCCTCCCTCCTGTTGAGTGCCCCCGCAGCAAGCAGCTTGCTGTGGGGGCACCCAAGCCCAGTCACAGCTCCTTGTGTCCAGTAAGACACAGAGCTGCCCTCCCCATTCTCTCCTGATTGGCTGACTGACTTTGATTGACAGCAGCTAGAGCTAATCGCGCCGCTCTGCTGTCTTAGCCAATGAGGAGGGGCATCCCAGGCAGCTGACAAACTCCCGCAACATCGCTGGATAAAGATGGGCTCAGGTAAGTATAAGGGGGACTGAGGGGAGCTGCTGCACACAGAAGGTTTTTTATCCTAATGCATAGAATTCATTAAGATTAAAAAAAAAAAAAAAACCTTCTGCCTTTACAATCCCTTTAATTGCCAAAAGGGAGTTAGTTCAGTTTTCCCAAACACACATACCCCCTAGCAGAAATGCAGGAAATTGTTTTTTAATTTTTTATTTTAATTTTTAGCCCTGCCCCCCATTAAAATTCCAGCCTAGACCAGAATGATGTGTAGCACCCTCCTAGGCAGGTGCTAGGCAGGTAAAGCGTAGTTGCTCTGTCTGCTTATCAGGGGAGCCTGATCAGTAGTTAGGCCTGCTGGGTGTGTTTGATGTGCAATTCATGTTGGCTGAGGGAGTGTCCCCACTGTATCCAATGAGGAGGCTCGTTGGACAGTGGAGGAAACCTGCCCAATGACGCACAGGCTTTTGTACTGTCTCAGTGGGTTTGCACAGAGAGAGGTGCATCCTGGGATAGGGTATAAAAGCCAGGGGCACATGCGGCAGGGGGTCTTTGGGCGGGAAGCCAAGTCTCAGAAGGAGGGTGATGGCTGTCTCCTCTTCTGAAGGTGTGGAAGGTGGGGTGGGTTGAGTACTGCTTCAACCCCAACCTCGAGTCTTTGTTGTGATCTTTGAGGATGAATTACTTCATACGACATGCAGGTAGACAGGTCAGGATTGGCTTATTTTAAAGGTATTTTGCTGTCTGTTAAGAATAAGGTGATACTTTGATGTCTATAGTCTTGGAGCAAGCACACTTTAAAAGCAGTTTCCAAAAGTCCCTCATAAAATAGCAGCATTAGGATCTCTTGTAGAGTAAATGCAGTACAAGCAATAAATACCTTCTTGTAATGCGGCAGCTCTGGCTTGTAAAGCAGTCTCTCACAACACACAGTAGTGAAAGCAGTTTTGCCAGTAAAAACCCTTGCAAGGTGGGTCGGGCTGCTGATTCAGAAAAATCTTGTAGGTGCTATGTAGAGGCTGATCTATGGAACTTCAGTCAAATCTCTAAACCAAACTACTTTAGGCAAACTTACTTATCCAATAGCACGAGGCATCATTTTTACACAAGTTATTTTAGGGCATTAGCAACCAATCTTTTTTATAGTCAGGAGCTTAATTAAAGAATATTAAATAACAATGAGCAGAAGAAAGTGGGGGCTGGAACACAGCATGGGCAGTTTACCTGCATCACACACCATATGAAGGGCACATTTCAAATCATCATTCCAGACACTCATGTATTCATTAGGGCCACATGGGCTGCAAACAGTATCCGCATTATTGGTGCACCTTTTAGTCATATATGTTCCTGAAAAAAAAAAAAAAAAACTATTTTTAAGCATAGTGCAAGTCATACAATAAATGTTTCACAATTGCACACAATTCTGTAATTAGTACAGTGTGTATGGTACTATAGAATTGTATATTGTATACTGTATATTATTTTAAGTGTATACTCATTGTTAAAAATGATTCCTTCATCTGTCAATAACTAAACTGCAGATTAGCTGGAGTTTTGCTTCATGTCCTAGATGTACTCACATCTTTTGTGCTTTTTATTTAGAAAAATGAAATACTTTAAAGGCTCTGAAGCAACTGTATGATGCAATACAGTCACATGTACATCCGGAAAGTATTCACAGCGCTTCACTTTTACTTTTAGTCCCGGTTCACACTACCGCGACTTGTCAGGCGACTTGTCAGTCTGACAAGTCGCGGTCTATTCAGTGCTATGGGAACCGTTCTAATAGGAGCGACTCAAGTCGCTCCGACTTAGAAAATAGTTCCTGTACTACTTTTGACAGAAGTCGGAGCGACTTGCATTGACTTCCATTATGTGAAGTCCGTGCAAGTGGCGCCGAAGTCGCGGTACACGGCGACTTCATTAGTCGCCCCCGAAGTCGGATCGCCATAGTGTGAACCGACACTAAGAGCCCATTCAGACTAGCGCGACTTGTCAGCCTGACAAGTCGCGGTCGGTCAAGGTCTATTGAGTAGTACAGGACCCGTTCTAATAGGAGCGACACAAGTCCCTCCAACTTAGAAAAAGGGTCCTGTACTACTTTGGGGTGACCTAGGAGCGACTTGCATAGACTTCCATTATGTGAAGTCCCTGCAAGTCGCGCCGAAGTCGCGGTGCACAGCTGTGCACGCGACTTCACAGGGTGCCCCCCGAAGTCATGTCGCCTCAGTGTGAACCGGCTCTTATTATTTCCCTCAAAATGCTACAAACAATACACCATAATTACCACGTGAAAGAAGCTTGTTTGAAATCCTTGCAAATTTATAAAAAATAAAAACAAAAAAATCACATGTACATAAGTATTTACAGCCTTTGCTCAGTACTTTGTTGAAGCACCTTTGGCACCAATTACAGCCTCAAGTCTTTTTGAGTATGATGTTACATGCTTGGCACACCTATTTTTGGGCAGTTTCTCCCATTCTTCTTTTCAGGACCTTTCAAGGTCCATCAGGTTGGATGGGGAGCATTGGTGCACAGCCATTTTCAGATCTCTCCAGAGATATTCAATTGGGTTCAAGAGTGGGCTCTGGCTGGGCAAATCAAGGACATTCACAGAGTTGTCTCATAGCCACTCCTTTGTTAACTTGGTTGTGTGCTTAGGGTGCAGCTTTTCATCAAGGATGTTTCTGTACATTGCTGCTTTCACCTTTCCCTCAATCCTGACTAGTCTCCCAGTTCCTGCTTCTGAAAAACATCCCCACAGCATGATGTTGCCACCACCATGTTTCACGGTAGGGATAGTATTGGCCAGGTAATGAAAAGTGCCTGGTTTCCTCCAGACATGATGCTTGCCTTTCAGGCCAAAGAGTTCAATCTTTGTTTCATCAGACCTGAAAATTGTGTTTCTCATGGTCTGAGAGTCCTTCAGGTGTCCTTTGGCAAACTCCAGGCAGGCTGTCAAGTGCCTTTTACTGAGGAGTGGCTTCCGTCTGGCCACTCTACCATACAGGCCTGATTGATGGAGTGCTGCAGAGATGGTTATTCTTCTGGACGGTTCTCCTCTCTCCACAGAGAAACGCTGGAGCTCTGTCAGAGTGACCATCATGTTCTTGGTCACCTTCCTGACTCCCTTCTCCCCCGATCACTCAGTTTTGCTGGGCGGCCCCCTCTAGTAAGAGTCCTGGTGGTTCCAAACATCTTCCATTTACGGATGATGGAGGCACGGATGATGTGGGACCTTCAATGCTGCAGACATTTTTCTGTACCCTTCCCCAGATCTGTGCATCAATACAATCCTGCCTTGGAGGTCTACAGACAATTCATTAAAAAACAGTGGGGTGTTGGCGCTTAAAGAGGTTGTAAACCTTCTTGTATAACTTTTACCTATAGGTAAGCCTATATTAAGGCTTACCTATAGGTGCTATAAATATCTCCCAAACTTGCACCGTTTAGGAGATATTTACAGCGCAAACTGCCGATGACGTCATCGGCGCAGGCGCTCTGAGGGAACGGCCACCCGTGCCGTTCCTTCAGAGCTCAGTGCCGTGAACGGCGGCTCCCGCGCGCATGCGCGGGAGTGATGTAATCGCGCCTCCGGCCAATCAGATGGCCGGAGGACGCGAACCCGGAAGCGGGACGGCAGGACATGTCGCCGTCCTGTCGCTGAGGTGGCGGCACGGCGGGGGCTTCGTTTTAAGGTAAGTACTACATAATGAGCTAGTATGCGATGCATACTAGCTCATTATGCCTTTCTCTTTACAGGGCTTTTTTTTTCTCGTTTTTTTTTTTTTACTTTACTTCCTCTTTAAAGGGTATAAGAACAATTATACTGCAATAAAGACAAATAGGGGGGGAGGCATGGGAGGTAGCAGGCACAGGGGGGATTAAAAGTCCATGTGCGTAACACAGGGGATGTAGGGCATTAAAAGGACTGTATGAGAGTCCATCTGTGGGATCCAGGATAGTTCCAGGGGTGGATGGTTGCTGCTCAGGGCAGGCTCTCTGGAAGAGTGAAGTCAGCTCTGCATGGATATGAATAGAAGAAAGGAGAGCACCTCTGAATGCAAATTAAATTTAATACAGCAATAAAAATATAGTAACTCACATAGAGGTAAGTGAACCAGCGTTTATCATGACCGTCAGTGGCTCCGGTGGTTCTCAGGCCGCGATCCGCAGGGCCCAGGGTGTCCTGTCAGACAAAGAAGAGTGCCGGCTTTCTGTTGTGTTCCGGGCTGGCGGCAGGTGGAGACCACGAGATGGAGGCTGGTGGCGTCTGACGTCAGGATGAAGGGAAGGACGGGTTCACTACGCGTTTCAGAGCATGCTTCCCTTCATCGTCAGACGCCCCCAGCCTCCACCTCGCGGTCTCCACCTCCCGCCAGCCCGGAAGACAACAGAAAGCCGGCACTCTTCTTTGTCTGACAGGACACCCTGGATCGCCGCCTGAGAACCACCGGAGCCACTGACGGTCATGATAAACGCTGATTCACTTACCTCTATGTGAGTTACTATATTTTTATTGCTGTATTAAATTTCATTTGCACTCAGAGGCGCTCTCCTTTCTTCTATTCTTCTATACAGACAAGTCCTTGGACTTCATAGCTTGGTTTGTGCTCTCACTGTCACATGCACTGTTAACTGTGAGACCTTATATAGACAGATGTGTGTCTTTCCAAATCATGTCCAATCAACTGAATTTACCACAGGTGGACTCCAAACAATTTGTAGAAACATTGTAAGGATGATTAGTTGAAACAGGATGTACCTGAGCTAAATTTTGAGTGTCATGGCAAAGGCTGTGAATTCTTAGGCTCCATGCACACAGGGCGTCATAAAAACGTGCTCCAAAGCTGTTTACATAACGCCGGGAAACAGCAGCAGCTGTAAAAACATGCTTTCAGTAGCTTTTTCTACTAGCGTTATTGCACGTTTGGCCACAGTAGCTGTTAGAAGCTTTTTTTTCTGCCTCCATTCAAAATCAATGGTTCCCTATGGGAGCCTATTGATTTGAATGGAAGTCACACCGCAGGTCGGATCAGGGCGACCTGCACTGTGAGAATCTTGAGGGGGAACTCCACGCCAAAATGGGGAAAAAAACAGCGTGGGGTTCCCCCCCCAGGTTCCAAACCAGGCCCTTCGGATCTGGTATGGAATTCGAGGGTAGCCCCGCGCCGAAAAAACGGCGTGGGGTCCCCCCCAAAATCCATACCAGAACCTTATCCGAGCATGCAGTCCGGCATGCCAAGAAAGGGGAGGGGACGAGCGAGCGGCCCCACCCCCCCTGGATCATACCAGGCCACACGCCCTCAACATGGGGGGGGGTGTGGGTGCTTTGGGGCAGGGGGGGCTCTGCACCCCGCACCTCAAAGCACCTTGCCCCCATGTTGATGAGGACAAGGGCCTCATCCCCACAACCCTGGCAGGTGGTTGTGGGGGTCTGCGGGCAGGGGGCTCATCGGAATCTGGAAGCCCCCTTTAACAAGGGGGCCCCAGATGCCGGACCCCCTCCCTATGTGAATGGGTATGGGGTACACTGTACCCCTACTCATTCACCCCATAAAATGCAGTGTATGGAAATAACGACAGGAGACGCTTTGGAAAATTTATTAAAAATCTTCATCCGGCTCTTGTCCTCTCCGGGGGTCTTCTCCTCTCCGAGGGTCTTCTGCTGTCTTCTCCTCTCCGGGGGTCTTCTGCTGTCTTCTCCTCTCCGGGGGTCTTCTGCTCTTTTGCTGTCCGCCCTTCTTGTCTTCTCCTCTCCGGGGGTCTTCTGCTGTCTTCTCCTCTCCGGGGGTCTTCTGCTGTCCGCCCTTCTGCTGTCCAATCTTCTTGTCTTCTCCTCTCCGGTCTTCTGCTCTTTTGCTGTCGGCTGTCGGCTGTCCTTCTTCCTCCGGTCCTCCTCCGACGACGTCTTCAGCGATTATGCCGGCCTCTGGTCTCTGCAGCTTATTATATAGCCATTAGGGGCGTGGCCGCCAGATGACGTCATCGGGAGACCACACCCCCTTGTGTCACAGATGACGTCCCTGCCCGCAGACCCCCACAACCACCGGCCAGGGTTGTGGGGATGAGGCCCTTGTCCTCATCAACATGGGGGCAAGGTGCTTTGAGGTGCGGGGTGCAGAGCCCCCCCTGCCCCAAAGCACCCACACCCCCCCCATGTTGAGGGCGTGTGGCCTGGTATGATCCAGGGGGGGTGGGGCCGCTCGCTCGTCCCCTCCCCTTTCCTGGCATGCCGGACTGCATGCTCGGATAAGGGTCTGGTATGGATTTTGGGGGGGACCCCACGCCGTTTTTTCGGCGCGGGGCTACCCTCGAATTCCATACCAGATCCGAAGGGCCTGGTTTGGAACCTGGGGGGGGAACCCCACGCTGTTTTTTTCCCCATTTTGGCGTGGAGTTCCCCCTCAAGATTCTCACAGTGCAGGTCGCCCTGATCCGACTTGCGGTGCGACTTCCATTCAAATCAATAGGCTCCCATAGGGAACCATTGATTTTGAATGGAAGAAAAAAAACGTATAACGTGGCTTAACGCACGTTAAGCAACGTTATGGAGCCTTATGGAGCCTTTAGCAGCGTCAGACGTTTTTTGCAGCTTGACGCTGGAGCTCCTGAACCCACAGTTCCTGGGTTTTTTTTGGAGCTGTAAAACGCCTATGCCACTTGGAGCTCCTAAAAGCTCTATGTGTGCATGAGGCCATAGAATAACATGGATGGGCGTTCTGCAGCTGCGAAAAAAAACGTCTGACGCTGCTAACAGCAGCTGTAAAAACGTCCAGTGTGCATGAGGCCTTATGTTCATGTGATACTCTTTTTGTTTTTTTATTTATAATACATTTTCAAAGATTTCAAACAAACTTCTTTCAAGTTGTCATTATGGGGCATTGTTTTTAGAATTTTGAGGACAATAATAAATTTAATCCATTTTGGAATAAAGCTGTAACATAACAAAATGTGGAAAAAGTGAATCGCTGTGAAAACTTTCTGTATGCACTGTATGTTGTAATCAGACTTAAAGCGGAGTTCCAACCTAAAATTAAACTTACCTCCATCTTCATGCCCGGGGTCACCTGAAAAACAAATGGATAATCGCAATTTTTTTTTTTTACTTACCTGGTTTAGAAGAAAATATACTTACCTTACTTCCTCTTCCTCCCCTCGGCGGCCACGGTGATTCGTCACTTCCTGGCTTGCAATGATTCCTGGGAGCTGAACGTCATCGCTCCCAGGAATCAATGCGCCTGCACCGGCCCCGACGTCAGTTCCGGTGCAGGCGCCGTCATACCTTGCTAAACAGCTTCTGGGCATGCCCAGAAGCTGTGCAGGGATGACGCTGCGGCACTGGAAATGACTGCGGGGCCAGTGCAGTGCATCGTGGGACCGAAGAAGACGGAAGAGGACGCAGAAGAGGATCGCGCTGGCTTCAAGCTGCCCACACCTGAGATGGCAGCGCTGGACAATACTTTCTCAAGGTAAGTATTTCTCCTAAAAGGTAAGTGCAACCCGGGACAGATCAGAAGCTAGCCATTGTGGAATGCACTAGCCCTGACTGTCCTGGTGATATTTTTATTAAAAAAAGCTTTCCAAGGGTGAAACTCCGCTTTAAATACACTTGTTTTTAATTAGTGCAAAATAGAGTATATTCATGCAAATATGAATCATCACTGACAACAATAATCTAAAGAATGATTTTGTTGGCATTTTATAGCTATGTTAAATAAAATATTCTCTCTCTCTCTAATTACTACATTATCACCTTTATCCTAAATGAACTTCCAAATGGCCATATTAGAAAATATTTTTATGATATGTGCGCACAAACAAAGAAATCCATATAAATTCAAAACTGGTTTAGAGGCACTCACAGGTCTTGCAGAAAAGGAAGATCAAAAACAGAGGTGTTTTTATTGTTAACGCTTCGATGAAGCACAATCCATCTTTCTCCAGAAATGTTGTCAATATATATATACACACACACTATATTACCAAAAGTATTGGGATGCCTGCCTTTACATGCACATGTCTGTAGGGTTCAATATTGAGTTGGCCCACACTTTGCAGCTATAACAGCTTTAACTCTTCTGGGAAGGCTGTCCACAAGGTTTAGGAGTGTGTCTATGGGAATGTTTGACCATTTTTCCAGAAGCGCATTTGTGAGGTCAGGCACTGATGTTTGACGAGAAGGCCTGGCTCACGGACTCCACTCTAATTCATGCCGAAGGTGTTCTATCGGGTTGAGGTCAGGACTCTGTGCAGGCCAGACAAGTTCCTCCACTCCAAACTGACTCATCCATGTCTTTATGGACCTTGCTTTGTGCACTGGTGAGCAGTCATGTTTAAACAGGAAGGGGCCATCCCCAAACTGTTCCCACAAAGTTGGGAGCATAAAATTGTTCAAAATGTCTTGGTATGCTGACGCCTTAAGAGTTCCCTTCACTGGAACTTAGGGGCCAAGCCCAGCCCCTGAAAAACGACCCCACATCCAAATCCCCCCTCCACCAAATGATTTGGACCAGTGAGCAAATCAAGGTCCATAAAGACATGGATGAGCGAGTTTGGGGTGGAGGAACTTGACTGGACTGCACAGAGTCCTGACCTCAACCTGATAGAATACCTTTGGGATAAATTAGAGCAGAGACTGCGAGCCAGGGCTTCTAGTCTAACATCAGTGCCTGACTTCACAAAAGCGCTTCTGGAAGAATGGTCAAACATTCCCATAGACACACTCCTAAACCTTGTGGACAGCCTTCCCAGAAGAGTTGAAGCAGTTAAGGGTGGGCCAATTCAAAATTTAACCCTGTGGACTAAGACTGGGATGCCATTAAAGTTCATATGCATGTAAAGGCAGGCATCCCAATACATTCGGTAATATAGTGTTTTTATATATTTATATATATATCTATATCTATCTATATATATATATATATATATAGATAGATATATAGTCAACATTTCGATGAAGCTCAGTCCATCTTTCTGGAGAAAGATGGACTGAGCTTCATCGAAATGTTGACAATAAAAACACAGCTGTTTTTGATCTTCCTCCTCTGCAAGACCTGTGAGTGCCTCTGAACCAGTTTTGGATTTATAAGGATTATTTTGTGTGTGAGAACACATCATAAAAATATTTTCTAATAGGGCCTTGTGGAAGTTCATTTAGAAAAAAGGGACAAATTATAAAATAAAGTGTTAGTGCAAAATAAAAAATAAAAATATATGCAGTATATCTCTGCAATACATACACATTTCTTCCATGTTTTTTTCCTGTAAAAACACTGCAAGTACAGAAATGGTGGTAATCTGTCAGAAATGCACTCAAAAGTTCTGTGGTGGTTGACAGTGACACACATTTGTGTGGACTGAATGTTATTAGCCCTCCCCTGTCTTTTGCTAAACTATTGTTTCACACCCCTTCTTCTTATCCCCGCAACATAAGCACTAATTGATCTGTAATCCCAATATAAGAACTGGGAGGGCCTAACAGGCTGAATTCCTGATCAACATGTCAATATATATTGGATTTTCTGATCAATGGGTGTTTTTGTACTTATTAAACAGATGTAGCTAAATATTTTTTTAAGAGAAGTTAAGAGCCGGTTCACATTAGCATGACTTGTCAGACGACTTGTCAGCCTGACAAGTCGCGCTCCCTCACGGTCCATTGACCGCTACCGGACCCGTTCTAATAGGAGCGACACAAGTCGCTCCGACTTAGAAAAAGGGTCCTGTACTATTTCGGGGCGACCTCGGAGTGACTTGCATAGACTTCCATTATGTGAAGTCCCTGCAAGTCGTGCCAAAGTCGTGGTGCATGGTAATGCACAAGTCGCCCCCGAAGTAGTAAGGAGTCGTGTCGCGCTAATGTGAACCGGCTCTTATTCGTAGGGTTTACATTACACTTTTAAATGATTACCTAAAATCTCAAATGATAAAGAGAAGCATGCTATGACAGGTTATGTAAATAATTAAGATTAAGGAAATATTGTATCTCATTCCAGATGTAGTGTTGTATCAGTAGTGTTTTTTCAAAGTTTATTTTTCACATAAAGGAGAAAGTACAGTTCTCTGTTATGCCTCTGCTCAAACTGAACAGTGTATTGATCAGAATTGGATGGGAAAAGCCCACAGGAATCGTCACAGCCTCTGGCCAAAATCTTCTTTCCCCTGCTATGTCTGCACAATCCATCCCCATAGAGTCTCTTTGGGCCATCTCCCAGTACAGAAGATGCTTGGGAGACAGGCTCATAGGAGGCTATGGGAGCCAAACGAGGCACGGCCAGAGGAAAGAAAGGTAACTTTTCTGAAGCAGGAAAATGGTTAGCAGTGACAATTATAGCAAAATTCTTCTACAAAAAAAGTCATTATAAAAAGAAGACAAACCTGGTTTGCATTTTCCGCAGCATTTTCCAAAATGCGCATACTGTTTTCCTGGGTCACAGTAAGGAGTCTGAAAAAGATATAAGAGAAGAAAATTGAGTTTATCGATTTAATCTGAAAAAGTTCCTGTGTATAAAAGAAATATGTAGTATATGCAGTATGGTCTGCAACTTTTACACTCAAAGTGATGTACAACACATTTAAAGTATAACTAAAGGCAAAACTTTTTTTAAGGTTTGGATAGAGTGGAGAGGGTTTAGAACGCTTGTCAGTTTTTATCACTTTCTGTACCCCCCTTCAAGAGATTCACCCTCTCTAATTATCCTAATTACCATTATCATTGAAAGAGAAAGAAAAAAAAACCCCAAATTTAGGTTGTCCCCAGAAAAGAAATAGAGAGGAATTAGTCCAAGGAGGACACCTGTTCTGGTGACCCGGGGGTCCCCAAGGAATTCTCTTAATTTGCAGGTATTTACTCTCACTTCCTGTTTGGCTATGGGACAGGAAGTGAAGGGAAATCTCTGAAATGGGACACAGATGGTGAAAAAAAATCTCACAGGGTTTATACCCTTTAATCTATACGTTTTGCCTATAGTTCTACTTTAAAGCTGACCTAAACCCTGTCTAAAGCGAACTTGCTTCATAACCCCCCTTCACTGTCCGATTGCCTAAATTCTAAAATCTGCATTATACTCACCAAGTTTCCTCTGTCTGCTGCCAACCAAACATAACTGGGAATTTACTCTCTAGAAGAAAAGGCAGGACCTTGATTTAAGTAGAACTGAGTTGCTGGCTCTGCCTAAATGTCACCCTTGGTATATTGACAATAGATAAAGTCGTTCAAGTTGAGTCTCAGCAGTTTGCTTTACCCCTTGCACCTGTTCTGTGTTAACATTAGAGATAACAAGGCTGCCATGTTACTGCTGGGATGGGGGACCAAAAAGATATGAGATGCAAAAAAGAAGTACTCAATTACAGAAGTCAGTGAGATCATGTAAGCTCACTTACCGTGTGTTAAGAATATATAAATATTGGAATATCCATAATGTGGCCACAGTTCTTTATCAAGTCACTGATCTTATGTTTACACTCAAAATATGCCTGCCCAATGGTACATATATCTTCTTTTAAAACTATTATCCTCTTTGGAGTTTTTTGTTGACTGTCTGCAACTCTCTGATGAATTATATGTCAAGATGGTGCTTCTGCAGTCCTACCATCAGCTTAGGTTCACACTGAGTGCGGGTTTGAAATTTTGCAAGTTCAGCTGAACTTGCACAATTTCAAACCAGCACTTCAGTTCGACTTGACTTTGGGAGTGATTTGACAGACATCTGTGTGGGTTCCTGCACAGATGTCTTTTGAAATCGCCCAACCCCACCCCTCCCCACCCCTGGAGTCACCAAAAATAGTGCAGAAACTACTTTCTGGAATCTGTGCAGCACTGCAAAGTTGGCGTCGCACCGATTCAGACAGTGCCATTGCTGGCAATAGGCTTGGATTTGGCAAGCTTTTTGACGTCAAATCGCAAATCAAATTGGCTCAATGCCAACGTGGGCTCAAGGAAGTCTGCCTAATAGACATAAATTCTCAGGGACAGTTTATCAAATAAACCACTCCAATACTTTTATGGGCAAAGTAACCTTTAATTGTGATCTTTTGAGGACCTAATAATAATAATTATTTTACTGTTCTGATGGCTGTGACAGGGAAAAGTTCTATGCTTGGGAGAAGATAAATCTGTTCATGTACTTACTACCTTCTGTTCAATATCATCAGCAGCCTGGCTCGTAATTTTTAGCTCCTGTGATACTCAAATGTAGTTTTATTTTTGAAAATTGTCCTCAGATGGGAGCAATGTCTAAAAATGGCATGGGAAAGTCCCATGATTAGGGGAGATAAAACAATTGTGTACCTGCCCTCTTCTGTTTACTATCAGCTTTCACCGGCCAGACTGGTATACTTAGGTTCTTGTGTTGCTCTTCAAAATTCTACTTAGCATGGAGTCTGCCCTTAAATGAGAGCAATGTCATAGAATGGCAGGGAGTTATACCATGCTTAGGGGTAGATAAAACTACTGTGTATCTTTCTTATTCTCTTTAGCATCAGCTTTCACAAGCCAGACTCCTACAATTTAGTTCTTGTTAGACAAAAATTAAGGTATGTTTTTAAAAACTCTACATAGGATTAGCTCTATATCTAGTTAAGAGCAATGCCTAAAGCCTAGTACACACGCAACGATTATCGGCCGACCGATTGTCCGTCTTTTGTCCAGAGTGGTGTTTTTTGGTTGGAATGTGCCTAGACTGCACACAAATTTTCTCGCCCGACAAAATTCTACTTCAGAAGTGATGTCATGTGTTGGTGTCATGGTCTTACCTTCTTGCTGTTCTCCTTCGTTTGACATGTGCTGGCGGCCATCTTGGTTTCTGGGTTTCTTGTAGCCTCCCACCCTGCGGCTCCTCCTTCCCACTGGGAGGAGCTGGATGCCCAGCTCATATATATAGGAGGTCTGTGGCTTCAGTTCCCTGCTTGGTCCTCCTGTGTTCACATGCTTCTAAGACTGCTGCTGCTTCTGGTTCCTGTTCCTGGCTTCGTCTGACTACCCTGCTGGTTCCTGATCCTGGCTTCGTCCTCGCTACCCACGCTGGTTGCCAGACTTGATCAGCAGGATCACCTGTTGGGTCGGTTCGCCGTGGCGTTGCAAACCCTGCTTGAACGCACGGTACCACAGGCCATGAATTCTGACGGTACAGGGCCATCCTCACTACCCTCGCTGGTTGCCAGACTTGATCAGCAGGATCACCTGTTGGGTCAGTTCGCCGTGGCGTTGCAAACCCTGCTTGAACGCACGGCTCATTTCGCTCCTGTTGCCGATGGGTCGGTTGTCGCTCCTGGGCCCGCTCCTACTGCCACTCCGGTTGTTGCGCCAGAGTCTACCCCGACACCTGTTGTTGCGCCTGCGGTGTTTCGGGGTATGTCCGGTTCTGCCCCCCTTCCACAGCGCTTTGGGGGAGAGCCAACTCAGTGCCAAGGTTTCCTTAACCAGGTGGGCATTTATTTCGAGTTGCTGCCACATGCCTTTCCTACTGAGAGATCAAAGGTGGGCTTCTTAATCTCGCTGCTCTCGGACAAGGCCTTGGCCTGGGCCAGCCCTTTATGGGAGAACAACAATCCGGTGGTTGCCGAGTTTTCCGGTTTTGTTGCTTCTCTTCGGAAGGTATTCGATGTGCCGGCTCGTGCTGCCTCTGCTGCGAAGCTCCTTATGTCCATCAGACAGGGTTCACGATCCGTAGCTGAATACTCCATTGAGTTTCGTACCCTGGCAGCAGAGGTGGGCTGGAATAATGAGGCTCTGGTCGCTGCTTTCTCTCATGGTCTCTCGGATGCCTTGAAGGATGAGGTTGCAGCTAAGGACCTACCAGTGGAGCTCGAGTCTCTTATTTCTTTCCTGATTTTGATTGACACCAGACTCAGGGAGAGACCTTCCTTTAAGGAGAGTCTGCGGAGGCCTCCTAACAGATTGGCGCCTACCTTTGTTGTCCCACCCGTGCCTCCCTCTCCTCCCACGCCTCCTGGGGATGACTTGTCTGGGGGTGAACCCATGCAGCTGGGGTTTGCTCGCCTGTCCGAGGGGGAGAGGGTACTCCGGAGACGCGAGGGCCGATGCATGTACTGTGGTCTCGGTGGGCATTTTCGGTTGGCATGTCCGAACCGTCCGGGAAACGCTCGCACCTGAGATCCTGTCGGGGGCAGATCTTGGGTGGAGTCTCCTCGTCCCCGGTTTCCCGTGTTGACAAACCACTGATCACTGTTGTCCTCTCCTGGGTCGGGGGCTCGGTGACGACCCAGGCGTTGGTGGACTCTGGTGCTGGTGGTTTGTTCATTGATAGTGTGTTCGCTGCCGCCAATTCCATTCCTCTGCAGGCTCGAGGTTCTCCTCTGGCTCTTGAGGCGATAGACGGCAGACCCCTTCTGCCGCCACACGTGACTCATGAGACCCTTCCAGTGGGGTTAGCCATTGGTGCCGTCCACAGAGAGTCGGTCTGCTTCCAGGTTATTTCGTCTCCACACTACTCGGTGGTCTTGGGGTACCCCTGGCTCCAGAAGCATAATCCGATTTTCGATTGGAGATCGGCCGAGATCCTCTCGTGGTCACCGCAGTGTGGGGCTAGTTGCATCCATGGGCCTGTCAAGTTGCTGTGTACTTCCTCGGACTCTCTGTTGCCCCCTGAATACGAGGAGTACCGGGATGTATTCGATAAGGTGCGCGCGGTTGCCCTACCTCCGCACCGCCCATACGATTGTGCCATCGAGTTACAATCTGGTGCCATTCCTCCTCGTGGCAAAGTCTATCCACTGTCGGTAGCGGAGAATGAGGCCATGGAGGAGTACGTGAGGGAGGCGCTTTCACGCGGACACATTCGCAAATCCTCGTCCCCGGCAGGGGCTGGATTTTTCTTTGTGAAAAAGAAGGGCGGTGAGTTGAGGCCTTGCATCGATTACAGGGGTCTCAATCGCATCACGATCAAGAACGCTTACCCGATACCCTTGATTTCCGAGCTGTTCGATCGCCTTAAAGGGGCCACGGTACCAAACTCGACCTGAGGGCGGCATATAACCTCGTAAGGATCAAGGCGGGCGATGAGTGGAAGACCGCGTTTAACACCAGGACCGGTCATTATGAATCCTTGGTTATGCCCTTTGGGCTGTGCAATGCGCCCGCAGTCTTTCAGGAATTCATCAACGATGTTTTCCGTGACCTGTTGCAGCAGTGTGTGGTGGTCTATTTGGATGACATCTTGGTATATTCTGAGTCCATGGAGACCCACATTCTGGATGTCAAACGAGTGTTGCAACGGTTACGAGAGAACAAGCTGTTCGGTAAGCTTGAGAAATGCGAATTTCACCGATCTCAGGTAACCTTCTTAGGTTACATCATTTCCGCTGAGGGGTTCTCCATGGATCCTGAGAAGGTTTCGGCTGTCTTACAGTGGCCCCAGCCCAGTGGTCTTCGCTCCCTGCAGCGCTTTTTGGGCTTCGCCAATTATTATCGGAAGTTCATCAGGGACTTTTCCATGCTAGCCAAGCCTCTCACGGATCTGACCAGGAAGGGCAGTAATTCCCAGGTCTGGCCGCCCGAGGCCATCCGAGCTTTTGAGGCTCTAAAGTCCGCCTTTGTGTCAGCTCCGATTCTGTCGCATCCCAACCCTGGGTTGCCCTTTGTCCTCGAGGTGGACGCGTCTGAGACGGGAGTAGGCGCCCTTCTGTCTCAGCGTAGAACACCAGAGGGTCCTCTGCTTCCTTGTGGGTTTTACTCCCGAAAACTGTCTTCCGCGGAGTGCAACTACCAGATTGGTGACAGGGAGTTATTGGCCATCGTGCAGGCTCTTAAAGAATGGAGGCACTTGCTCGAGGGTTCGGTGGTTCCGGTCCTCATCCTGACGGACCACAAGAATCTGACCTACCTCTCTGAGGCCAAGAGATTGACACCACGTCAGGCCAGATGGGCTCTGTTCTTGTCACGTTTTAATTACGTGGTCTCCTACCTACCCGGTTCCAAGAACATCAGGGCGGATGCCTTATCACGGCAGTACTCCGACCTGTCCAGGGAGGAGTCGATTCCGACTTCGGTCATACCTCCGAATCAGATCCTGGCCGCCATTCGCACCAGCCTGACCTCTCCCCTGGGTGAGCAGATTTTGGCGGCTCAATCTGGTGCTCCCTCTGAGAGACCCAACGGCAGATGTTTTGTGCCTGAGGAGTTGCGCACTCGGTTGTTGCGAACCTACCATAACTCCAAGACCGCGGGGCATCCTGGAAAGAATCAGCTGTCCTGGGCTGTTTCACGTCTGTTCTGGTGGCCTTCCCTACGTTCCGACATCGCCGCATATGTAGCGGCATGCTCCGTTTGTGCCCAGAGTAAGTCTCCTCGGCACCTTCCGTTGGGCCTTCTGCAACCCTTAGCCACCGGGGAGCGCCCATGGTCACACCTGGGGATGGATTTCATTGTGGACCTCCCTGCATCCCGAGGCCATACAGTCATTCTCATGATTGTGGATCGGTTTTCCAAAATGTGCCACTGTGTTCCTCTCAAGAAGTTACCCTCTGCACAGGAGTTGGCCACGATTTTTGCCAGGGAGGTCTTCCGGTTGCACGGTTTGCCCAAGGAGATTGTGTCGGATCGGGGGAGTCAGTTTGTGTCCAGGTTCTGGCGCACCTTTTGCTCCCAGTTGGGGATTCATCTCTCCTTCTCCTCGGCCTACCACCCTCAGTCCAATGGGGCCGCAGAACGATCCAATCAGGCCTTGGAGCAATTCCTTCGTTGCTATGTCTCCGATCACCAAGACAATTGGGTTGACCTCCTGCCTTGGGCTGAGTTTGCCAGGAACACGGCGGTGAACTCTTCCTCTGGGACGTCTCCCTTCTTGGCCAACTATGGGTTCCAACCTGCCGTGTTACCGGAGGTATTCTCTCCCCAGGATATTCCGGCTGTGGAGGATCACCTTTCCGTCCTACGTGCTTCTTGGGTACAGATCCAGAGGTCCCTTGAGGTCTCTGCGCAGCGCCAGAGACTCCAGGCTGATCGCAGACGAGCGCCTGCTCCTTCCTACCAGGCCGGAGACCGTGTATGGTTGTCCACCCGCAACCTCAACCTTCGAGTGCCCACTCCCAAGCTGGCGCCTCGCTTTGTTGGTCCCTTCCGAGTGCTTCGCAGGGTAAACCCGGTAGCCTATGCCCTTGCGCTTCCTCCTGGCATGCGGATCTCCAACGTGTTTCATGTCTCCCTGTTGAAGCCACTGGTGTGTAATTGTTTCACTTCCTCGGTTCCTCGGCCTCGTCCGGTCCGAGTGGGCAATCGTGAGGAGTATGAGGTGAGCAATATCCTGGACTCACGCCTGGTCCGCGGTCGGGTGCAGTTTTTGGTTCATTGGCGTGGTTATGGTCCAGAGGAGCGTTCCTGGGTTCCCTCCGCAGATGTCCATGCTCCTGCCTTGCTCCGAGCCTTCCACGCACGCTTCCCTCAGAAACCGTTCTTTACTCCGCGGAGGAGGGGCCCTTGAGGGGGAGGTACTGTCATGGTCTTACCTTCTTGCTGTTCTCCTTCGTTTGACATGTGCTGGCGGCCATCTTGGTTTCTGGGTTTCTTGTAGCCTCCCACCCTGCGGCTCCTCCTTCCCACTGGGAGGAGCTGGATGCCCAGCTCATATATATAGGAGGTCTGTGGCTTCAGTTCCCTGCTTGGTCCTCCTGTGTTCACATGCTTCTAAGACTGCTGCTGCTTCTGGTTCCTGTTCCTGGCTTCGTCTGACTACCCTGCTGGTTCCTGATCCTGGCTTCGTCTGACTACCCTGCTGGTTCCTGATCCTGGCTTCGTCTAACTACCCTGCTGGTTCCTGACCCCTGGCTTCGCAAAAGACTCTGCATCAGTTTCGCCAAAGTTTGGACTTTTGCTTTACAGCTTGTTTTTCAATAAAGCTTTCTTATTTTTCACTTATCTGTTGTTGTACGTCTGGTTCATGGTTCCGTGACAGTTGGTTTGCTTTCTTTGTGTTCTTTCTTCTCTGAGCATGCCCAGACTTGCTCATTAGATTTTTCCCTGTCGAAATCTGTACTGACTGCACGAAAATCGGCCGTGTTTTGACGGCGGACAAAAATTTTATAGCCTGCACTCCAGATTTTTTTCGACCAAAAAGTCGGAGTCGGTTGTCAGAAGCATCATACTAACTAGCCGAAAATCAGCAGATCGGTCGTCGGACGAAAATTCCCTGCCGATTTTCGATGCGTGTGTACGAGGCTTAAGACTAGTTCTTATTAAGTTCAAATGTATGTTCTATGTAGACACTAAGGCCCCTTTCACACAGGCGGACCGTTAAGATCCGCCTGTCAGTTTTTTTTGGTGGATCTGAATGGTCAACCCATGCATCTCTATGGGGCATCGGATGTCAGCGGAGACATGTCCGCTGACATCCGATCCGATCCGTCAAATCTGGATGGATGGAAACCCTATTTTCCATCCGTCCAGCAGATCGGATCGGATGGGATCGGATGAGAACAGACCTTCCCCCATAGAGATTCCCCCATAGAGATGCATGGGGACCTGACAGCTGTGTCTCCGCACACAGCACGGAGAACAGCTGTCATCCTCCTGCTCAGCGGGGGATCGGCGGATCCATCCCCCGCTGAGAAAAACGGAGTCCGTCCGACGGACTCCATGTGTGAAAGAGCCCTAAGGGGTTGATTTACTAAAACCTGAGAGTGCAACATCTGGTGCAGCTGTGCATGGTAGCCAATCAGCTTCTAACCTCAGCTTGTTCAATTAAACTTTGGCAATAAAACCTGGAAGCTGTTTGGTTTCTATGCAGAAGTGCACCAGAATTTGCACTATCCAATTTTAGTAAATCCCCCCATACAGCCAGTCAGGGTAAAAAAATGCCTCTAGTTCAACCAACCAACATAATCCAAGTGAAAATACAAAAGTTAAATATGACTTATAAATGTAAGTCTACAGTCGCGCAAAACTTCTATCACCAAACCGGATCAGTGATCAAAAACCTAAAAAACAGTGCACACACGTTTAATAAAAGTCCTCTAAAAAGTTATTCCATTCAGAGATATGGTACCCAGTGATGTCCTATTGAGAATACGTCACCCAGAATTCCACCACCGCTGTGTGTCACATCAGACCTACTCCCATCAGTCAGGAACTCACCAAATTGTCTTGCCCCCCATTCTCATGAGTGAGCAAATATGCTTAAGGATTAGTTGTTGAAAATCTTTTTATTAAGCCATTCCACTTCTCCCCCCCCCCCCCCCTCTTGCAACATTGGATACAAATCAATGAGTATATAAAAGAGAAAGGAAGGGCTCCACTAGTGTGATACTGTCATCAAA
Organism: Pelophylax lessonae; assembly: GCF_965119305.1. Taxonomy (NCBI): domain Eukaryota; kingdom Metazoa; phylum Chordata; class Amphibia; order Anura; family Ranidae; genus Pelophylax; species Pelophylax lessonae. The sequence goes on along the minus strand of NC_138772.1, from coordinate 314,176,401 downwards.
AAATGGTACATAATCCACTCACATGTTCAACATCTTGCACCAGGCATTGTACATGATGTTAACATATGAGCGAATTGTGGCGGTCCCTACTTGTCTCACCAACTCCACGCTGGCTGACGACCGTTCCAGGGAGACACCACTTACTCTTGCAATGTCGATGAAACACTTCTGTACAGTTATGCTCCTATTGTCTTTAAAGATAGTGCTTGAAATGTTAAGCGTCTTTTGACATTATTTTTGGCATGATAGCAAGCTTTACATTTGCAACATGCCAGAACATTATCTTGCATAATCTTCTTCTTTGAAGTATCTTGTTGTCTTTTAGGATGACTGTCAATTTTTACAGTTATCTTTTCCCTTACTTCCCTCCTCCCCTGCATAAATTCCCATCGAGAGGCCATCAATAGTTGGCAATCATGATAGATGGCCTCCTTGTGGGATTTTTTCTTTGCACATGAAGAAGAAGTAAGGGCAGTTCAGGAAAGTTGTGAAGCTCCCAGTGGGCCCCACAAATTACTTATGAATTTTTGTGACGTCATATATACTGGAAAACTCTTCAAGTATAGAGAAAAAATGTGGAGGATCCACATGTATTGATACTATCCATATTATAACAGTCGCAAACTGATTAGGTCAATAGTGGAAAACAACATAAGATCACTTACCAGTGCCTAGGCAGCGCTGGTACCCAACCATAAGCCCCCTTAATGGGTATATGTCATATATGTGCTCATTCGGTCCCAGTCTGACCAGTCCTCAGCGCTCTCCTCCCTCAGTGTTTTCCTGCCTAGATATCTACTAAGACCTGATCAGAGGGGTGTCTAGAGCAGTAAAATAAGTTTTTCTGTGACTCTAGATCATTTAACCAATTATGTAGGGAAAGCCTGGAAAAGTCTTCCCTCCCTTTGTGCTGGAGGTTAGAGAAAGTGCTCTTTTTAACACCATATATACTGCAAGAATTAATTGCGGCTGCAGAGTTCTATAGTAGCTGCACTGCCAGAAACAGAACTAAGGTCAGTAGAGGAAAAATAATAATTGCCTTTTATTTGTTTATTTTTTTCGTTTTTTAAAATAATTGATCTTGCTGTGTAGAATATCAAATGTGCAAACAAATCCAATTAAGAGGGCACAAATGTGAGAGTTTTGACTTGTAAAGGGGGTTCTAAGGGCAGTACAGTAATCTGAAACTTTTTCATATCAAATGTCTTGGATCTCTACTGTCTCCTGCAGCACCTGTATAATATCGGTTTTCTCTGACCAATTCCTTCAACATGTCAGCAGTCTCCCAGTCTTCTGTAGCATTATATACTCAGAATATTATATGCAATCCTTGGTGATGTGGGGCTGGGCTTGAGGCCCACAGTCTCTAACAGTTCGACCATGACTGAGCTAAGATATGCTCTTGTTTACAGGGAATATCAGCACTTTCTTTTGCAAATCCCTATTTGAGCTAATTTAAAGTTAACCAGTGAGCATAGGAAAATAGGTGCTGCCCTTATTCACTTGGTTTTTATCCACTTAAGGACTGGGTGCTGTTATAAAATGGAAGTGCTCTCCGCTGTAGCAGGTGCTGGTATGTTCAGTGCTGGAACTAAGATCTGTCAGTGACTGCTGGGGTTCAGCATTAGGCATTTGTGATCCTGCTACTTAAAACCCTGCATGTTAGTTACAGGGAAATTATTTGATGTGAATTCTAGTGGTCATTTGAAAGCAAAGCGTATGCAGCTCTGCCCCACTTCCCACAGCAGCAACAGATCACAGCAGTAGTCATTTATTGGTTGTTGATAAAAGTAAACAGTTTAAGTGTTACTAAGCCCACAACAGTAAAATCGGTTTTTATATGCAGTAAAGCATGGTTGTTATACTCACTTTGGAACCTAAGGGGTTAATCCTCTGCATTGTGTAAAAAGGCTGTTTGACCCTGTCTTCTCTGTTCTTCCACCTCCAATAAATCTCCTAATAGAACAGAGTCTAGGGGACAAGCTGTACATGCTCAGTTTGGTGTGTACTGCTAGAGAGTCTTGGGAGAGTGCATGTAATCGGCACAGGGCCAATCAGCACTGTCCAGACAGAGGGTCAGAGGTCCTGCAGCCTTATAGGACAGCCAGAGGAGAAGGAAATCCCCTCCTACAAGCTTTAACCAGACACTGATAGAAGTGATAAGACTGCTAATGAGAAAAGGTATTTAGCAGTTTATATTTACTAAAATAATAGCATTTTCATGTTCTATGTACTGTGGGAGACCAGATATAGTGAATGCAGGGTCCTGGGGTTAGTAACACTTTAACACTGGTATAGGTGAGCTACTGCTTACTAGCTTGGATAGGATGCCGCTATTAGCCTTACGTGATACGTTGTAAAAAGGCGTAAAAAATTATGAATTGTAAATCAATAAAGACTGATGAATTGTTTTGCACCTCTAAGAAGAGTTAGAAGCCTGGGGTCCTAAAATGGTGCAGAGGTCATGCTAATTCAGGGATCCTCAAACTATGGCCCTCCAGCTGTTGCGGAACTACACGTCCCATGAGGCATTGTAAAACTCTGACATTCACAGACATGACTAGGCATGATGGGAATTGTAGTTCCTGAACAACTGGAGGGCCATAGTTTGAAAACCGGTGTGCTAATCCTTGTTTTACTACCTAACAAGTCACTCAACTGGAACAAGTTTGCAACTAGGAAAGTTCAAACTCTTGTCCTGCATGTTTTTTTCCTTGGTTAAGAGTCCCTAGGTGGTGAAGATATATTTAGTATGAGAACCCCAGAGCCTTTACTTAAAAATTAATTTAACAATGGCAACTCTCATATTTATATCCACACAAGTTTTTTTTAAATACCAAACTTTCAAAGCTTACGTTTTTTCACTTTTAGAGGTTCTAGGAAACTGCATCAAATTGATTTTTCCCATAGCTTTCACAGTTTGAGATCCACACCAAAATTATACAGAGAATACAGTTTTGTCAACACAAACACAATTGTGGTATGGCAGTGCTATTCAACTTCTTAATCATGGTTGGCCAAAACTTCTTTCCTGTATATTTTAGGCGATCACATTGCAGGCAGAGTTTTAGAGTATAATGTACTAAAACAACAGTAATAACTCAATAAATCCTGTATATAAACTTCCAGACAGATTTTTGGAAAATTTGTAGTACCTCAAATTTTCCAAGATGATGCTCCAGCTCCAGCAAAGTGCAAGATTACACCAGAAAGAACGTGACATCACTCTTGCCTTGGCGCCATTGGCAGAAGTTGGGGGTCATTTTTTTATATATTCTACTTTTTCCCACAGGTACACCTTTGTACCTACATCATACGACAATTTATTAAGGTGGAGGGTCTCTTGATGTAATGAGTGAAAATACAATTCCACAGATGTGAAAAAAAAAAATCCTGCTGGAAGTAGCCATCAGAAGATGGGTACACTGTAGTCTTAAAGGGCTGGCCATGGTCAGAAACAATACTCAGGTAAGCTGTGGCATTTAAACTATGCTCAATTGGTACTAAGGGGCCCAAACATGTGCTAAGAAAATATTCCCCACACCATTACACCACCACCAGCCTGAACCGTTGATATAAGGCAGGATGGATCCATGCTTTCATGTTGTTTACGCCAAATATTGACCCTACTATCTGAATGTTGCAATTGAAATTAAGAGTCATCAGACCAGGCAACCCTTTTCTAATCTTCTATTGTCCAATTTTGGTGAGCCTATGCGAACTATAGCTTCAGTTTCCTGTTCTTTGCTGACAGGAGTGGTACCTGGTGTGGTATTCTGCTGCAGAAGCCCATCTCCTTTAAGGTTCGATGTGTCATGCGTTCAGAGATGGTATTCTGTATACCTTGGTATGCAAACATGACACCTGTTCTAATGCCAACTGTCTAAGGGTCCTTACACAAGGGCAACTGAGCCCATTCAATGTAAATTATGGTATTTTTCCCCTGCCTGGGCAGCCCAGGTACAGCATACAGCTTCATATAGACATGAATGTCTGTGCGCTGCTGTACTGGGGTAAACAGCGGTGCTATCGTAACAACAAGTATAGTGTAACATAGTGTACATGCTCTGTACTCATGTTTATGATAGCACTGCTATATGTCCAAGTGCAGCAATGCACAGCCATTTATGTCCATGGGAGGCTACAGTATATGCTGCACTTAGGCTTCCCAGGCTTGGGAAAGAGGCCAACTTGTATGTTGAACAGGCTCAGTCACCTATTTGCAAGACCTTAAAAGGGGATTTGCTTTTAATTTAAACAGATTTCCACTCACTTCTTGTTCTGTCTCTGCCACAAGAATTAAAGGGAAATCTCATCAACGGAACATCATTTTTTTTTCTTACCTACTTCCGGACCGTCCACTGTGTATTTACATTGGTACTTTGACGTTAAACACCGGGGTTATGGCAGCAGATAGCTGCCATAACCCCGGGATTTTTTACACAGCTAGCAATCCCAAATTCTCGGTCGTTTTCCCAGCTTACCTGAAAACGATCTGATTCTGTGCACAAATGGGCAGGAAGTCGAGTGAGGGCAAGATGGCCCCCACTCGACTCTATGCCCCTGGGGAGCTAGAGCGACGTCAAACATCACTTCTGCCCAACGGCCTTAAAGGGCCAATTTTTTAAATTAGCAAAAGTAAAATTACTTTTTTGCTTTTAGGTGTAAATGAGAGATCTGAGGTCTTTTTGACCCCAGATCTCTCATTAAAGTGGACCTGTCAAGCTTATTTCTATTACAAGGGGTGTTTACATTGTTTGTAATAGAAATAAAAGTGATCAAAAAAAATATTTTAAAGGAACAGTGTAAAAATAAAAAATAAAATAAATAAGAAAAAAAAATTAAAGCGTTCCGTCCCTCCTAGCTTGCGCGCAGAAGCGGACACTTATGCAAGTCGCGCCCACATATGTAAACGGTGTTTAAACCACACATGTGAGGTATCAACACGATCATTAGAGCAAGAGCAATAATTCTAGCATAGGACCTCCTCTGTAACTCTAAACAGGTAATTTGTATAAACTTTGAAAGCGTTGTCTATGGAGATTTTTAAGTACCATAGTTTGACACCATTCAATGAGCGTGTACAATTTTTAAGCATGATATGTTAGGTATCAATTTACTTGACATAACATCATCTTTCACATTATATGAAAAAACTGGGCTAAATTTACTGTTTTCTTATTTTTAAATTAAATAAAACAAATTTTTTCCCCAAAAAACGGAGTTTGTAAGACTGCTGCGCAAATACTGTGTGACATAAAGTATTGCACTGATCTCCATTTTATTCTCTAGGGTCTCTGCTAAAAAATATATAATATTTGGGGGTTTTAAGTAACTTTCTAGCAAAAAATACTGATTTTAACTTAAAACAACAAATGTCAGGAATAGGCCTGGTCCTTAAGTGGTTACCCCTAAAATGCCAGCACTATCCAGAGTCAGCATCTACTTCCTTAACTAAAATTCTTCTGTTACATGACACGATCATTTAAATCATATTGCTTGTTGTGGGCTGCACCTTTGCATTACACTAGGGACAGAGACTAAGGAAAAGCTTCCCTTTGCCTGCAGCAGACTAATGACATCATTCTCCCAAGTTACCCCTCTGAGGTCTAGGCAAAGTCTTTTGCCAAGGGCTGCTTTATAATATAAAAAGATACATCTTTTTTGAAAAAAAAAAACGACTTTTGCTATATATTGTAACTTTGATATGAAGATTTTTACAGGTATTGAGGGTTTTTTAGAACAAAGCAATTCATGCGCTCATGAATCAATAACATTTGTACAGAACTGCAAAGCAAACATAGACTTGGATTTCTAAAGTTCAATTCAGTATAATCCAGTTCTCTACCCAAAACTGTTTGCCAATGGTTTACTTACATAGTGCAGCTTAGTACTAAGTACACAATGTCTCTTAGTTAAAAAATGACTGTTATCTGATATAAAAAAAAAAATGTGGACTGCAAATACATAAAAAAACATTTTCAATTAAGTCTGACTATAAAAGACTGGAATACTGGAACACATCACAATTTCTTTAATGGGTAATTGGGCATAGACTTTTATTTCACTATTTGTTTAATTAAAGAGTTACTACTTTTTTGATAATGAAAAGACTAAGGAAAAGCCTCCTTTTTGCCTGCAGTAGACTAATGACATTATTCTACCAAGTTGCCCCTCTGAGGTGTAGACAAAGTCTTTTGCCAAGGGCTGCTTTATAATATAAAAAGGTACATCTTTTTTAAAAATTATACTTTTGCTATATATTGTAAAGTTCCTTTCTTTAAGTCCTGGTTCACACTACCGCGACTTGTCAGGCGACTTGGCCGCCTGACACGTCGCGGTCCATTCAGTGCAATGGGAACCGTTCTAATAGGAGCGACTTAGTTCCTGCACTACTTCGGGGCGACATCGGAGCGACTTGCATTGACTTCCATTATGTGAAGTCCGTGCAAGTCGCGCCAAAGTCGCGGTGCATGGCGACTTCACTAGTCGCACCCTAAGTCGGATCGCCATAGTGTGAACCGACACTAATGGGTATGGATTTTGGTTTCACTACTTGTTTAATAAAAGAGTTGCTACTTTTTCTATAATGAAAAGGGAGCCTAGCTGACAGTGGAAGTCTAGGCAAACAACTACATTCTGTTTTAGAAAGTTTTTGTTCAGTTTAACATTGAAAAGTCAGACACAGAAGTATACAGTACAAGGAAAGACATACAAAAGATATGCAAGTAATGGAAAACAGATAAACCATATGAGCAGGAACAGGCTTCAAGTACAAACAGGAGGCCCAGCAGACATGATAAGGATGTTGTTTTACATGGGAGTGAATAGAAGTCAACATCTCAAAACGCTTGGTGGTAGGGACTACAACGGGGTTCTAGAACAGATCCAAGCCTAAAAGGGAGTGTGGTAGGCAGAGGAGAGGAAGGGAAATGAATGGGCGGAGGGGAGGGAATGGGAAAAAGGAAGAGGTGGGAGGTAAAAAACAGGTGGGAGGTAAAAAAAAAAAAAAAGCCTCATCAAACACTTCAGATAAATATACAGAACTCATCACAAAGAAAAGATGGTCAAAATCTGAAGGCAGATAGGTTTTTTTTATCCAGGAGTCCCATATTGTAGATATATGGAAGTGAACAAACAGGTCATGTTACCCAATAGGGAAAGATATAGGCTGGTACATTTTGTAAACTGCAGAACCCCAAAAGTAGTATATTTACTTCTATGTAATTGCGGTTCCTTCTACGTTGGTAAGACGAAGTTAGAATTTTGGAAACGTATGTACAGACACATTCATAAGTTGAACAATAGGAAATCTGGATTTACCAGTGAATCGACATGTTGCCAATGTGCACAACTGTTTTTCCTAATGTCAAGTTTTTGGCGCTGAACAGAGTCCACCCCAGTCCCAGGGGAAGGGACAAGAGTAAGTCGCTTTTTCAGCAGGAACTGAGGTGGATTTATCATCTAAACACCACCATCCCTCCCAGCTTAAATTAGGTGGTAAGTTTCATGCTTTCTAGAGGGCTTTACATTTGGAGGCATAAAGAAATGAAACACCAGTCATTACAGTTCGGACTGTGTAATGACATTAGAGTCCATTTTGATGGTTTATTAACTCATCTCTGCTAATTTTTGCGGCTCCACCCCCTCTCTCCTGTTATCTCACAGTATTGTAATTGATGTTGCTTATCTTTTCGATCCATACATTATTATGATGTGATATATTATATGTTTTGGATTGTTGTTATCACTTTTGGACAATACTTGTATGGTTCTTTGTATTTTTTGTAATATTGTTTATACTGTGTTCTTTGACTATGTAATACTCCGATAGCTGTTTTGAAGCTGGTTTGCCCCTGCCTATTGGGGCCACAGGGGGTTGTTGTGTAAGCATTTGTCTGTTGGGGACACATGTCACCTGGCATGTGGAGACCCTTCTTGCATTTATGGAAAGTAGGGTTCCCGTTTCGTGCCTGGGTGGAGTTCAACCTGCTGCTCTGTAGGTGACGGGAGGATCTTTGGCTTTGTCTCCAGAGGGTGTGTGGGTGGAGGGCCAACTGCCGACCTGATTTTCCCCCATATGCTGCAGTCCATATGGTCGGGGGCAGGGCATACATGGCATGCCATTAGGTTTCTGGCATGGTGACGTTACCACGCAAGGGGGCGGAGTGGCATTGCATGCCAGTAATCTAGGGGGACGAAGCAGAAAGATGCTGATAGATATATGTTAAATATATCCTATAATTCAAAGGATGCATGATTATATTGTGATACTCCCCTCTACTTGGGGACAAATTCCTACTATGTAGTCCTATATGATTATTATATTAAGATGCTGTATTATAAATATTGAATGGGTCTTCCTTTTACTGCAGTGGCTGTTCTCCAATATGTAGAGTTTTCACAAATTAGGTTTAGAACTTGCCAGGAAACCAGACTACATCTAAAATAAAGCAGTTTATTGGAGCAAACAACAATAAACGCACAGCAAGAGTGAGGAAGTGAGAGTTGGAACAAGCAAGGGTCAAGTCCAGAAGCGGGTAGTCATCCAAGCCAGGGTCGAGTCCAGAAGCGGGTAGTCTACCGATGCCGAGTCGTCTGCCGATGCAGGTCGTCTGCCGATGCGGGGTCGTCAGCCAAGGCAGGTCGTACACAGAGGAACACGGAGAACAGAAGACTGCTAGCAGAGATGCACTTTGGAGCACAAATGCAAGGGCAAGGACTGCAACCCATCAGGTGATAGATATAGTCAGGTGTGCAGCATCATCACTGTGCAACACCCAGGCAGCAGGCAAGTGATGATGCAATCAGAGTATATAAGAGGCAGCAGTCTGCACATGTCCAAGATGTCTGCCAATAGGAGGGCAAGGTAAGACCTTGACACTTCTCAGGTGTAACTCCTGTGGCCTCAGTGTATCTTGCCCCTTGCTGGGTCAGTCCGGCTTGGCCTGCTAACATTTAAAGGTATAGAGGTAGTTTCATGCTCCAGAGGGTTTTAAAAATTGGCTGGTTACTGTTGCATACAATTATATTATACTAAGTAAGTGTATTATGCTTGTTGTGACATTGTCACACTACTACTGTATTTGGTAATTTAATTGTAGATATGTCACACCCCTCTAGCCCTGAGGAATAATATTCAAAACGTATTGGGTCTTTCCCAATTCTGGGATTGTTGCAGACAACTCAAGCACTATGATAATGTTGTACCAATTACCTGATCAGGGACTTATGGGTAGTGCCATAGAGTTGTTGCATTTTTGTATACATACAATATACAAGCCATTATATATATTTTATGGGTTTTGTTTATGTTTTAAATAAAGAACAATGATTTTATCAATATGGCTTACACAATATTTCCTTAACAGTCCCATGGGAATTTATGTGGTGAATCTGCCTATGGCATGAAATTTCATCAATCTACTTTTTTATCACTGTTAGTTTTTTGTATAGTACTTATAAGAATGCATTCGAGAGAGAGGTTCAGGAGGCAAACAGCTAAAAAAAAGATGGGGCTCAGGTAAGTATTAGGGGGGCTGCTGCACACAGAAGGTTTTTTTTTTTTCATCTTAATGCATAGAATGCATTAAGATAAAAAAAACTTCTGCCTTAACAATCCATTTAAAGAGACCACATTACAATGCTTGTCTATACAATGTCCCCAGAGCAGGGGGCAGACATCTTGGCTGGGTGTGATTCAATCCTGGAGGGCGCTGATTGGCTGATGCTACAAAGCAAGGAGAGGTGGGTCAGCAGGCTGCTGAGAGGAAAAGTGTCTTGAAGCAAGCTGAGGTGTGGGGAAAAGACTGAGCTGCCGCTGCTGGCTGAACGGATCTTTGCCATAGATTGCCATAATTGGGTGAGAACTCCAAGAAGTAAAAAGAGACCAAGAACTTTCTCACTGGGAGGGTGTGAGGTGTGATTTGAATGGCTAGTGAAATCAGACTGTACTAGAGAATAGTCCTACCGCTTGTGAGGAAGGAAAAGAGGGACTGTCTCAGCAGGATTGAAAGAGAAAAATCACAGCAATTCCTATCCCTGTATGATGACTTGAACTGAATCTGAGAAAGTGTCTGGAGACCCAGAAGAGGGCACTCTGGGTTTAGTAATAGACTGACATTGCACAAGTTTATTTTTTGTCTGCTAGGGACTGTTGCACTTTTTGTAAGGGCCCCAACTTTGCCAGCCAATGTTTTTTTTTTTTTCATCATTCACTGGCCTGACCAAAAGTATAAAATAAACAGCAAATGAATAAATTATACATTGTGCTAAAGCAACCACTACTAAGTGATAGCACCCCCTACTGGAGTGTGATTCCTGTAATATGAACAAGCAAAGCAATAATGCTACAAAATACATAAAAATACACAATATACAGAGATGGTGTGACCCCCCCTGGTGTGCATTCTATATGATATGTGTGCCAAAACAATTCCAAAAATGTTCTCCCAATACACCAGTCCACCTAAATCTTCAAACGTGCATATCTCCTCTTTAAAGCTTGATGCATAGATATTGATAACTATCCAAAGAAAACGTGCAATCTTATTTTACAGTGCAAATAAACATTCTTGTGCAGACACCCTTGTGACTCCTCTGACAAATTTACTAGCAGCTCATTTCTATCCACAGACCTATATAATGCATAGGTCATAAGCACTTTGCCCATTTTATGCTGGGACCAACATACGAAATGGCTGCAGGTAGTAATGTAGATAGACTGTCAAAGATGATTCTTCATTATTCCACTCCTTGAAAATGATATATAAGGTACTCAAAAGAACACAAAAGGAACCATTATCAGGCATTGTGTATAAACCTCAGCGTTTAAAAAAAAAAAAAATTAAAAACACCCACCTTTTAATGTGCACAATGTCTAGCAGACAAAAAGAACACTAGCCCCTTAAGGAACATGAACCCACGGCCTCACTCTCAAGGCTTGCTGATGTCTGCCCACGCAATTAAGTCACTGGCTCCTTCCGACGCGTTTTGTCACAGCCACGTGACTTTATCAAGGGTCAATGTTACTATCTTATTGATTGTTTGTATAAGTACACTTGCTAATCCTTTCTTCTCTTATATGGGGTACACACTTTAAGTTTTTTTTTCCTGAAACCCAATGGCTGAACGAAAAAAACTTCACAAAACCCGTACTATCACAAGTGATGATAGTGCGACGATCTCTCCCACTGTGTTATTGTTTTCTGACGGGAGGACTGCCTCCCCCCCCCCCCCGCCAGAACACATTTATCTGTCAACCTGAAAGCTGTACACATGGGCCGAAAGTCAGCCGGTTCCTGCCGAACAGACCGTTTTCGTGTGTACCCAGACTAAGGGTCCTTTCATATAAACGATCCGATCAAATCCGCCTGTCAGTTTTTTAGGCGGACCTGATTTGATCCTCCATGCATCCCTATGGGGCAGCAGATGTCAGCGGTGACATCTCCACTGACATCCACTGCTATCCGATTCTGATCCTGTCCGTGAAATCCGGACGCGTGGAAACCCTATTTTCCATCCGTCTGCAGGATCGGATCGGATGAGAACGGACAGGCGGTCCGTTCTTATACGATTCCCCCATAGAGAACAGCGGGGATCTGACAGCTCCATCTCCGCACACAGAGCAGAGATGGAGCTGTCACCTGCCTGCTCAGCGGGGATCGGCAGATCGATCCCTGCTGAGCAAAGAACGGATCGCGCTGCACGGCGCATCATATGAAAGGACCCTTAGGCTGTGTTTGACCTAATAAATCCTTTGAAAAACCTCAAAGTTTATTGATAAGTGCTGGGTGAGCAAGGTGCCTCATCTTTAGGTGTGAAGAGAAATCACAAAACAATTCAGCGGCTCCTTTGGGGGAAGCGCCACAAGGGCAACCACTGGCAAGTGTATTGATATACATTGATATACATACAGTATAACACAAAGGCATTGTGTATTTTCAGTAAATTATGAGCTAGAAACTGTTGAATGCCTCTTGATTCTCTAGTAACAGAAGTCACGTTACATTAGTTACATTACTTAATGACAGCAAATAGCAGTGCAGCAGGGTATTTCCATATCACAATGACACATAGGCAAAGTCTCTCATGCAGAAAATAGAATATATGTAGAAGCCTGAAAAGACAAACCTTTCTAAAACTGCATGTCATTTTTTATGTACGGTTGACTGCTTTCCATTTATTTCCCACATAACCGATGCAGAGGAAAAAAAAAAGAAAGCAGATATTAAAAGGAGACCATGGGAAGCACAAATTACATTTCCCTCAGGGCAGGCTCATTGCACAACTCCACATATTTGGCAATTGCAAAAACTAAAAGTTAATGTTGTAAGTGTCCCAAAAAATAAGCATTAAATTCTGTTTTCAACAAGCATGATTTTAAAGTGGACCGGATGTCAAAAAGTGAAGATTTGCTTTAGTTATAGGAGAATACCTAATAATAAAGTGGTTGTAAACGATCACCTTGTTTGGGTAAAAAAAATCTATTCAGTTTAAAATAGAAACAAAAGGCAAAACATTTGTGTAAAGATTAAAAAAACATTAAAAATACTTTTTTTTCCCTTTTTTATAAGTGATCACATTCCCTCTGTTCTCAGCTGCATAAGAGCTGGGGGAGGAGAAGCAGCAAGACACTGAGCTTCCCCTTGAAACGCTCTGGGGGGGGGGGGGGAGGTGTGTTAGGACAGGTCTGATCATCGGAGGAGAGCAAGCTGAGTTCCCAGCACAGCTAGAGAATTGACCACGGTGTGTTCTCCTGCTTAGTGTGGTCAGTTTTTAATGGGAAAGCAGAGGGACTGGCAAGAACACCAGGGATTTCACATAAAGGAAGCAATACAAAGAGAACAGGATACTTTCTCATACAAGTACATGGTACAGCAGGCACATATCAGGAATATGAAATGTTGATGTAACAAATGCTTTAATGATCAGCTGCAGGGAGACCATAGGCTGTGGTGACATCACTCTGACTCATAATGCGTAGGTTGAAGTCGGAGTGACATTACTGCTAACGTTGGAGGCGGAGTAATGCACTTCAGGACATAGCAGCAGTGGTGTTCATACCTGATTAGGAGAATACAGTATGTAAACCCAACATTTCATATTCCTGATATGTGCCTGCTGTACCATGTATTTGTATTAGAATGTATCCTGTTCTCTTTGTATTGCTTTTTTTGTGTGAAATCTCTGGTGTTTCTGCCAGTCCCTCTGCGTTCCTATTAAAACTGACCACACTAGGCATGAGAACACAGTCTGGTCAGTTTTCTGTTTACCTGTGCTGAGAACTCTCCTCCAATAATTAGATTTCTGCTGACACCCCCCCCCCCCTTCCCCCTGCACATCTATTCACAGGGAAGATCTGTGTATCGCTGTTCTTCTCCCTTCAGCTCTCTGAGCTTCTTAAGCAGCTGAAAGCAGAGGGAATGAGATCACTTATAAAAAAAGGGAGAAAATATATTTATAATGTTTTTTTGTATATATACACAAATGTTTTGCCTTGCATTTCTTTTTTAAACTGAATGCGTTGTTTTACAAGGTGAAGGTTCACATATACTTTAACCACTTAAGCCCCGGAGGATTTGGCTGCTCAAAGACCAGGGCCTATTTTGCGATTCGGCACTGTGTGACTTTAACGGACAATTGCGCGGTCTACAGTACATTTGTTTACATCAGCCGCCTGCCTTTCTCCCTCTCCAGCGGGAGATCGTGAGTGACCGGCGGACATCAGAGCTGCCGGTCACTCGTGCGGGGATGTTAGTGAACGAGCGGGGGGCGGGAACGCGGCTCCGGTGGCACGTGCTCGCCCCCTAGAGGCTCGTAGGCGAGCGAAGTAGCCCTATGTCGTTTTGCCTTTAGGGGGTGACTGCCGCAGTAAATAGTCGTGCAAGGTCGGCAAGTGGTTAAATTATATGGATGAATTGATGTACAATGTGTAAATATTTATGTGAAAAATAAGTGTGAAAAATATATATGTGAATAACTGAATGAATAAATAAATATATATGGATATGTGTCCAATATTTTTTTTTTGGAAAATTATTTTTATTCAGTTTTGAAGAACATACAAAAAGAAAAACCATCCAACAGTAACAACGGTTACAATAAGACAAGGCAGACACAAAACAAGAACATCCGCCCAACCCCACAAATCCCCCCCCCCAAAACAGACACCAGCACCCCAACATCATCCCGGATAACCGAGGTCAGCAGGATCGGCGCCGGCCTACGCCAGAAGCACACGCAGGCCGGCTCCGACCCCCAGAGATGAGCACCCCTCAGCAGCACCCAATCAAACCCCCCTCAGAGCATACCCAAAATCCAGCCGCTATGTAGTAGAGGTCAGTCTAAGCAGTAATATGAAATACAGTACATAAAGGCTAGTAAACCAACACTCATATGGCATAACATAAGAACAGGACGCAGGGCCAGCGTCAAACCTCCTGCCCCAAAATGTACATAGCTAACCAACTGTAGTAGATGAGTCAACCCATGCCCTCCAGACCTTTTCGAACTTTTTAGGACAACCCCTAGATAGGTAGGTCGCCTTATAGAGTGGTAAGCCAGCATTGACCAAGCCCTTCCAAAAAGAAAGCGAGGGAGGAGCCTTCTTCTTCCAATGGAGTAGGATCGCCTTTTTGGCATAAAACAGTAGTATACTTAGCAACGTTCTATATATGTGTCCAATATTTGACAAAAAATAATAAAATGAAAATGAATATGAGTAAATGTAAAATTGAAGAATATAAAAAAAAATTATTAATATTGTTATAATTGACAACATTTGAGAAAATTTGAGGAGCTTGATTAAAACTGATATTGATAATAATCAGTTGTAATATATAATGGGATTAGTTCTAAAATTTAGAAAAATAAATCAGGACCCAAAAAAATTATCAAAAAAGTGTATAGAGGAGTGAAAAAATTTTGTTATATTGAGAACATTGAAGTATCTCTATATATATATATATATATATATATAAGCTTGCAATGATATAATCGCGTGATCACAAAATCAAATGATCAAAGCAGGCTAAAACCTTTGTAACAATATTTAAATAAAGTAAATATAGTAAATATATAGAAAAACGGCTGATTGGAATTCAAGAATCTTTTGATCAAAAATTCACATCGATATAGAATGTTACGAGATGCTCCAGTTCAAATTGCAGTAGTGGACATTAGAAGCACCACAGAAAAAAAAACAATTCAGACCCTGCTCTCACATTATGGAACACCTAACTTACTAGAGTGCATACAGTGCACAATTATTTTTAGCTTTATTTTCGTCCGGTGATGCTGCCAGTAACACCCTCCCTGTCCTAGGGTAACAATGGGCACTCACTGGTCTTTGTGGGAGCAGTGTTTACCTAGGACGGGAAGTGTGTTAGGACCATAGAACACTTCCCCTTCTCCCCTCTTTCATAACGTAGCGAGAAAGTGTTGTGTAGCCCGCAGAGGTGCCATGGAACTATACCAACTGACAACAGTTAGCAGAGACAATGAGCACAGGAACTTATCGGCCCCAAAAGATTTCTTACAGATCAACAGGTATTTTTTGCACTTATTAAACAGATAAAACAAAACACTTTCAGTGGAATATTTGACAGACCAAAAGGGAGCAAATAAGAGAAGTTCATTGTTAGTGTTTACATAAAATTTAACGCCCAACTCGGGGAATTACAAATAAAGTACCTCCTAACATGCATGGGTTGAATGCTTGGTAATGCTAAGGGAGTTTCCTTCCATCTAAGAGAGGATCCTTCCATCTCCAGCCATCCAAAGCCTCTGCTTTTAAACACTTCGGGCTGCGATCACACGATGAAGCCATCAAGTACAATAGCCTTGCAGTGTACATGAGGATTGTGAGGGACTACCTACAAACCAGTGTGAGGAATATGAGTGCTGCTGATTACATTGTCATGGTGGTTATAATTCCCTCCCCAGAAGAACTTTTGCACCAGATCAGACATAGATAAACACTGCTCAAAAGAATTAAAGGAACACTTTGAAAACAACAGATCTCAATGAGGAAAAATATCATGCTGAATATCTATACTGATATGGACTGGGTAATGTGTTAGGATAGAAAGGATGCCTCATCGTTTGATAGAAATGAAAATTATCAACTTACAGGGGGCTGAACTCAAAGACACCCCAAAAATCAAAGTGAAAAAATGATGCAGCAGGCTAGTCTATTTTGCTGAAATTTCACTGCAACAACTCAAAACGGTACTCAGTAATTTGTATGGCCCCCATGTGCTTGTATGCATGCCTGACAATGACGGGGCATGCTCCTAATGAGACGACGGATGGTGTCCCAGGGTATTTCCTCCCAGATCTGGACCAGGGCATCACTGAGCTCCTGAATAGACTGAGGTGTAACCTGGCGGTGTCAGATGGACCGAAACATAATGTCCTAGAGGTGTTCTTTTGGATTTAGGCCAGGCGAGAGTGGGGGCAATTCAATGGTATCAATTCCTTCATCCTCCAGGAACTGGCTGCATACTCTCCCCACATGAGACCGGGCATTGTCATGCACCAGGAGGAACCCAGGACCCACTGCACCAGCGTAGGGTCTGACAATGGGTTCAAGGATTTTATCCCAATACCTAATGGCAGTCACGGTGCCTTTAACTAGCCTGTGGAGGTCTGTGTGTCCCTCCATGGATATTTCTCCCCAGACCACCACTGACCCACCACCAAACCAGTCATGCTGAACAATGCTACAGGCAGCATAACGTTCTCCATGGCTTCTCCAGACCCTTTTACGTCTGTCACGTGCTCAGGGTGAATCTGCTCTTATCTGTGAAAAGCACAGGGTGCCAGTGGTGGACCTACCAATTACGGTGTTCAATAGCAAATGCCAATCGAGCTCCACGGTGCCGGGCAGTGAGCACAGGGCCCAGTAGAGGACATTCGGCCCTCAGGCCACCCTCATGAAGTCTGTTTCTAATTGTTTGGTCAGAGACATTCACACCAGTGGCCTGCTGGAGGTCATTTTGTAGGGCTCTGGCAGTGCTCATCCTGTTCCTCCTTGCACAAAGGAGCAGATACTGGTCCTGCTGATGGGTTAAGGACTTTCTACGGCCTTGTCCAGCTCTCCTAGAGTAACTGCCTGTCTCCTCCATGCTCTTGAGACTGTGCTGGGAGAGACAGCAAACCTTCTGGCAATGGCACATATTGATGTGCCATCCTGAAGGAATTGAACTGCCTGTGCAACCTCTATAGGGTCCAGGTATCACCTCATGCTTCCAGTAGTGAGACTGACCCTAGCCAAATGCAAAACTAGTAAAAAACAGTAAAAAACTATGAGTAGGGAAAAAAATGTCAGTGCATCCACTTGTAAAACCATTCCTGTTTTGGAGGTCATGTCATTGTTGCCCATCTAGAGCACCTGTTATTAATTTAATTAATACCAAAGCAGCTGAAACTGATTAACAACCCCCCTCTGCTATTCAACTGACCAGATCAATATCCCAGGAGTTTAATTGACTTGATGCTATACTCTGATTAAAAAGTGTTACTTGAATTTTTTTGAGCAGTGTATTTGATCGTAGTTTCCTTTGAGTCCATTCAAGTCCTTATTCCATTTTTCTGAACCCTGATGAATGGGGGGTTTTGTTGTTTCTGAAATGTGTTGCCTGTTTTTTTTTGCAAACAATTAGAGGCACTTTGGACTCTTCCACTTTGATGTCCATATTTATACTTTGACAGAGAGCAGTAAGGTAAGTTTTACACCTTATTGCTCATCCCTAAGGGTCCATTCACATCTGAGCGTATTGTTTTCAGGTGTTTTTTCAGGCGTTTTTTCAGGCATTTTTTGCAGGTGTTTGGGAGGAAAGCATTGACATCTAACAAAAACGCCTGTAATCTGCCAAAAAAGAAGCTCATGTACTTGTTAGCTCTAAGGCCCTGTTCACACCAGAGCGTTTTTCAGCTCGTAAAATGCTGATCTCTGAAGTCTCAAAATGCCGAACAAGCAAAATCCCATTCTTTTTATTCACATATGAGCTTTTTTTGTCGCCTGAAGTACATGTACAGGGCCTTAGAGCTAACAAGTATTTAACCTTTGCAGCGCAGGGAGGGCCCTCTTCAAGGGCAGTTTTTTCATAATTCGTGAAGATGGTTTTAAACACAGGGTGCGAAAATACCAATCCAGTGAAGTCTCTTTTTTGGCCTGTATCTCCAGCAACATTTGCAAAGCCTGTGACTGGTGGCAGGCAGCAGATAAAATCTGCTGCTCTCTTTGGAGAAGCAGTAGTCTCTCTGCAGTGGTCCACTATTCCACCCGGCTGATTTAAAGCCATAGCTCTTCAATTACCAAGGATTATTATTTTTAACAACCTTACTTTAAAGTGGTACTAACCCATGACCCTGCATTCACTATATCTGGTCTCCCACAGTACACAGATCATGGAAATGAAATTATTTTAGTAAGTATAAACTGCTAAATACCCTTTCTCATCAGCAATATATAGCAGTCTTGTGCCTTTTATCAGTGTCTGGTTAAAGCTTGTAGGAGAAGTTTTCATACTGCACCAGCTGTCCTATGTGCCTGCAGGACCCCTGACCTTCTGTCTGGACAGTACTGATTGGCCAAGTGCTGATCTAATGCATCCCCCGAAGAGAAAAAAAACCTCTATAGCAATACACAGCAAACTGAGCATGTGCAGAGTGACTCCAAAGACTCTGTCTTATAAGGAGATGGATTGGGGACAGTGGAAGAAGGGGAGGATCAGAAAAGACAGGATCAAACAGCGTTTTTACACAATGTGGATTAACCCCTTAGGTTCCACAGTGAATATAACAAGCATGCTTTACTGTATATACAGACTCATTTTACTGTTGTGGGTTTAGTAACTGTTTATTTTTTTGTGAGAGTTAAATTTGGGCTGTAAAGGGTTAAATATATCATATGATATCTTTCATACAAGGGCTGTTTCTAAACACTGCTCACACCTCTGATTTACAGAATTTAAAAATAAAGTAGTGCTGACTTTAACATATTCATGACTGTTACGTGTGTGGCAGGATCATAATAGGACCTTTCTTTTGAAAACAAGTGCTAATTTGTCTTAGGTGGAGCTTGTCAAATTATGATAGATTATAGTGAAAAAACATTATATCTGGCATACACAGTGTTTGTATTATGAGTGTATCAATTCTATTGTGTTAAAAAAAAAACTAAAAACTTTTACAGCTTGTTTTTCAATGTGTTTCTACAGCACAGGGGCACCAATGTGTTAGTTAGCTTGCGTAAAAAAGGTTGGAGAATATCTAATCAAATAGGTAAGAAATACATGATAAGTGTATAATACCCTTTCCCAATTCTAATTTGTTTGTACATGCAATCAAAATTCCTTGTAACATACTAATATAGTCCTAACATCAACTACTAGCCCAACTAACATATATTTAATTCAAGAGCCCCTTGTGTTTTCCCCCCTGCCTATTTAATGCCCATTGCTTGACAATGTGCTAAAAAGTGTAGTGCCCTCCTCTAATTAGGCTAAATGTAGTTTTTTTGGCTTCATTGCAGTCAGTGGACCAGTAATCAATTGCTTTTGTCTTCTTAGGACTTCCTAAGCTGGGTGGTTGATTTCTTCTACCTGCTTCTAGAAGAAGCTTCTAGAATATAGGGCAAGGAGAGTTAAATGCCCGGTATGAATATTTATCATGCCCCAGCCAATCCCTGGAAGGAGGCATCCAGAAGGGAATCCAGGCATCGGGTAGAAGTGGTCCAACATGCCCCAAGCCTATGACAGTACTGCAGGCCTGTGTCAGCCCAATAACATATATTTAATTCAAGAGCCCCTTGTGTTTTTCCCCCTGCCTATTTAATGCCCATAGCTTGACACCCCATTGTGCTAAAAAGTGTAGTGCCCTCTTCTAATTAGGCTGCTAGGCTAAATGTAGTTTTTTTGGCTTCATTGCAGTCAGTGGACCAATAATCAATTGCTTCTGTCTTCTCAGGGCTTCCTAAGCTGGGTGGTTGATTTCTTCTACCTGCTTCTAGAAGAAGCTTCTAGAATATAGGGCAAGGAGAGTTAAATGCCCGGTATGAATATTTATCATGGCCCAACCAATTCCTGGAAGGAGGCATCCAGAAGGGAATCCAGCCATCTGGTAGAAGTGGTCGAACATGCCCCAAGCCTATGACAGTACTGCAGGCCTGTATCAGCCCAATAACATATATTTAATTCAAGAGCCCCTTGTGTTTTTCCCTCTGTCCATTGCTTGAATGACACCCCATTGTGCTAAAAAGTATAGCGCCTCCTCTAATCATTTTTTTTTGCTTCAGTGGAGCAGTAATCAATTGCTTTTGTCTGCTTGGAGTTTCCTAAGCTGGGTGTTTGAGTTTTCTCACCTGCTTCTGGGAGAAGCTTCCAGAATATAGGGCAAAGAGAGTCAAATGCCCAGTATGAATATTTATCATGCCCCTGGCAATCCCTGGAAGGAGGCATCCAGAAGGTAATCCGGCCATCTGGTAGAAGTGGTCCAACATGCCCCCAGCCTATGACAGTACAGCAGGCCTGTGTCAGCAGGAATAGTGATAGGGGTAGCTGGTTTGCAGTTTTGTACCCACAGCCCCGACCGGCAGCAAATTAATGGTAGTGCTGCCTTTGCTGTATAGTTTCCTCTGCATTCTAGGTTGAAGAGGAATCCTGCAAACAAAGCAGAGAACTGGCAAAGTAGCATTACAATAGGTACCCAGGCCACAAAGGATACTCAATAGTTTTCATGCAGACCTGCAAAGCCTAGGTATTGATTCCACATGCATCCCTTTCCTTTAGAATGAAAGCTTTAATGACCTCTCCTACCCCCTTGTATTCCACTGAATTGCATTGTGATTGCATTGCCACCCATATTTTGTTAAACAATTGGCACTACACGTTATAAACCATGTATATTATTATTAGTACAGCTGGCAGTGCAGGGGATGGGGCCATCAACAGTGGAGAAGAATCAGAGGGAATAAGGTAGGTAAAAATAAAATATAAAACTGGCTAATGAACAAGAGCCACCACCGAACAACTAACTGATCTATTCACAAGTAGGTGGTATAATTAGGCTTTAAAGTATGTATAAATAAAAATAGTTTTCTTCTTAGTTTTTGATAGAGTGGTGAAGGGTTGAACCCTCTTTTTTTAGGGGACAATCATGCTCTCTATTTGTGATGGTGATTATTGTCACCAAGACAGAAAATAAGTGAAAATCCAACACCGACTTGTCCTGAGAACAGGAGGTTTTGGGTATCTTCCAATGGGGACAAATGCTCTGGATAAAACTCTCAAAGATGGGGATAATTTCCATGACAGTAAGTAAAGGTAAATGTCTCCAGCAGGATACAGATGGCAAGAAAATTACTTAACCCATGATCACCAGTCAGCCATATACAATCTTTAGCTGACAAAAGATACAAAATCATACACTTCTGTTATTCTTGTTACTATTTTTTTTATTATATTTATCTATTCTATTTTGTATCCCTAGTTCTTGTATATTCATGAAAAAAAAAAACGGAGGCACTGAGGAAAAATTCAGGAATACCTGGTTCCATTGGACTCGGGACTAGGATTCTGTTATGGTGGCAGCTGTTTGAGCTTGACCAATATTTTAGGGCTCACTAATGGACTATCTTGGCACAACAGATATGGTAGCTCTAGGCTCTCCCCATCCCAACTCCTCTCCCTCTTCTTTTTCCCTTTCCACTCCACAACCCCCCCACACTTTTTTTTTTCTTTCCCCTTGCTTCGATTCACTCTATGTTTGTCTTTTTAGGCTGGGTTCACATTTGTCCAGCTAGGATCCAGTGCGTTTCTGTTCACCAGTTCAGGTGTGATTCAGGTGCAAATTTTTGCCTGAATTCGCACCTGAACCAGACCCAAAAAGGCACAGGACCCTTTTGGAAACTGCACTACAGCCGTCCCAGGCATGTCTCCATTGAGAGCCGGTGTAACGTTAAAAAACCATACCCCGTGAAAATTCCATACCCACATCACTTCCTGTCATAAACGTAATGGAACAGCTGAGCAGCCTAGCAGTGCGCATGCTCACAGCTCCGGATACGTCATTGAACAGCTGAGGAGCTTACCAGTGCGCATGCATGGAGGGTAGGGGATTTTCATGGTAGTGTGTTGTAACGTTACACCGCCTCAGCTGTTGCGGCGGTTACATTAAAACATCTCGGCTGCAACATGAATCATCTCCGCTCCTACCCCTGTGACTTCCCTGATCTTGGCTACTAAATGTAAAAGCGGCGGGTGTATAAAAATATAAATGACGGAGATCTCAGCTCCGTGATTTATATTTTCATAGACCCGCCGCCGCTTTTACATTTAGTAGCCAAGATCAGGGAAGTGACAGGGGTAGGAGCGGAGATGATTCATGTTGCAGCCGAGATGTTTTAATGTAACCACCGCAACGGCCGTTGCGGTGTAACGTTAAAATACACTACCGTGAAAATTCCCTACCCTCCGAGCATGCGCACTGGTAAGCTCCTCAGCTGTTCAATGACGTAGGTGCACCGAAAGTGACGAGGGTAGGGAATTTTCACGGGTATGGTTTTTTCATGGAACACCGGTCACATTCACATTTCATGCAAATTGGATGCAGTTTAACCCATCCAATTCCCATGTATGTGAACCCAGCCTTAAAGTTAATTTTGACTTGCACTGCCATGTTGATGCATGCCTGTTAGGCTGATTCCTTCAGCGATATTGTCATTGCAGCTCTTGCATGTATCTGTGCCTCTTTCAAAGCTGGTTTATGCCTGGTTATTTTTTCCGACTCTTGTGGTGTACTTATTGTAAAATCTTAAAAAAACTAATAAAAAAAGCTGCCGAAACTATTTCTATGTTTAAGCTGATTGATAAAAAAAATGAAAATATACTGTGTAACATTAAAAATAAGCATACATTTTGCAATACTGCACCCGTAGTCATATACATTAATACAAGGTCCTACACCAACCTACTTTAAAGTCTGCAAGTCTTCTAGGTATCAGATTTCTTCTTATAAAGAATAATGCCCCCCTTAATATATTATTTAGGATATTGGCAATCACCTGGGAGTTCTGTCTGCTTTATAAATACACACTGCACTAAGGTTATCATTAGTTCCCTTTTTTAGGGGACATTCCACGTTGTGAGGAGTCTGTCTTTGGGAAACAGAATTTCCTGGAATGGTCCTTGGAAGCGTCTTATAGTGTGCAGGAGTTGACTCTAGTGAACCAGTGGCAATTGAAATTATTGCAGCCTGTGCATGCATGGCAGCCTAGGTTGCTGCACACGTGGCGATTTCGGCTGCGCTATTTTTAATTGACGTTCTTATTTTTGAAGTGATTGGCGATCACTTGGGCAGTGAATGAGTTAGTGGGTGGAGGCAGTGGAGGATGAAGAAGAGAGTTGATGGTAGAGAAGAGTTGATGGGGACTGGATGAGAAGGTGTTAATGAGAGTGATAAATTAGGTCTGCTTGGCAGTGAGGAGGCAGAGATAGTATTTTTTGAGGGCAGATTTTATACTGGTAAGTCTTTCTGGGACTTAGTCTTATGCCACAGGCATCTAAAAATGTGCCTATGTTCTTTGAGACCTCAGGTGTCATCTGTTTGCCCAGATTGTAGGGGTCAGGGCATGATTGTGCGTGTAGTGAGGGGAGCAAGCTTGTCTAGGGTGGATGACAGTGAGCTGTTGTAGACAGAAGTGGCTTGGTCTGCTCCCAGCTACAACGCTAACCTTGCCTCAAAATACCAACCAAATAGTTCTCTTTATTCCTCCAAAGACCCCCTGCTCTCTAGCTTCATTGTCACCTCATCCCATTTTCTCCTCCAGGACTTCTTCAAAGCCTCTCCCATCCTTTGGAACTCCCTACTCTAATCTGTCAGACTATCTCCTACTCTGTCCACTTTGAGATGATCCCTGAAAATTCATCTTTTCAGAGAGGCCTACCCAGTCCCCACCTAACAACTGTAATTTTCTTTTCTCCATCAGCCCATCTCCAGCAGGTATTACCTCTTGTATTTCTTGACACTCCCTCTTAGATTGTAAGCTCTAACGATCAGGGCCCTCTGATTCCTACTGTATTAAACTGTATTGTAATTGTACTGTCTATTCTTACGTTAAGAAGTACGGTAAAGTTCTGCCTAAACTGTTGGCGCTATATAAATCCTGTATAATAATAATAATAATTTGCTGAGTTAGTGCCTGTTTACTGCCTGATATAGGCTACTCTGCCATGTTTCAAGGGAAGATGATGGGGGGGGCTGCAAGCGAGAGGCAAAGTAATGTAAGGAAACATGCCAGGGATTATGACATAATGCACAGCGTATCATTCTTCTAATATTGGTGCTCAATGCATTTTGTCTTTCTACCCTAAATGTCTTGCCTCTTGTTCCAAAAGCTTATGTCTAATTGTTTAAAGAGTAATTTCACTTTTTTTTGATAAAAAAGCATTTCCCTCTGGGTGATCTATGTACATTGTAAGGATTTTAACACATTTTGTTGCAGTTTCCTATCTTTTGTTATTTTGAATAAATCCCTGTGTGTTTCTCTGTTTCTATGTGGGAAAGTGAATCTAATGGGAGTGGTTTCAAAATTATCAATCGGCTGCTGCACCTGCAGGGCTTCAATGAGGACTGCTGGGTCTGCATCCCTTTAGACGTGATTTCCTATTGGAAGTATCTCACCAAAAATTACATTTTTGTTGCAGGTAATGGCAAAAATCTGACTTGTATCTTAGTGCAGACTTATGGGAAAATCAATGAGCCAATCACACAAGCAGGAAATGATGTTTCTGGGAGGCGTTCTGTACACATTCTGTGTACAGAACTCCTCCAGGTAGTCAAATTGCATTGAATGTTACAGAAAATTATAGCGCCGCAGATTGAAAAGGAAAGATAATTTTTAATAACATTCAATTACAATATGACTTCTGTCACAATTGTATATGCTTCATCATTTTTTCTTTATTTGATATTTTTCTTCCCCATGAAAGCAGAGTTACCCTTTAAAGGATTGTTAAAATGGACCCATGATTTTGGTGGGTGTGATTTTAAAAATGGGCATGGCAGGGGAGGACTTGCCCAGGGGGCAGGGGGGCAATTGCCCCCCGCTCTTCTCGGATGCCCCATAAAAAGGCTGCACTGCTTCTGCCACAGACATGCCTAAAGGATTAAAAAATATAGTAGGGGTAGGGAATATGGCGCTGCCAAATAGGTAATGGATATACTATATAATTACAGCTGTGTCTCCATTTTTTGATTGTCGATATTTAATCGTTTTATGTACATATATATATATTTTTGGATACTAGCCACCATAGTCACTGCTATATATGTTTGCACCTTATATCACTGGATCACTTCATAAAGAGTCTCATCAATGTACGTTTATACATAGGATTCCTGGTGGAGAGAAGTAAAAAGTCCCCCCTGCTGACCTACTGAGTGAAGACAGGGAAAAAGAGCTGCCCCCCCCCCCCCCCAGCATGGTCGGTGTAAACTGTGTCTGAGCAGAGGCCGGTTCCATGCCACACTGGAGACTCTCATCCCCCAGCCAGCCCTGACTGAGCTGTCCCAGCTCCCCCAACTGCCCCCTACTGGCCAGGTGGGGAACCTGGATTCGATCAGTAGAGAGTACCTGGATCGGAGCTTAAAGAGAAGTTCCGGCCTCAAAATCGACAAAATCGATTTTGGGCCATCCGCTTGCTCTCGGTCACCTGAAAAACAAATGGATAATCACAATTTTTTTTTGTTTACTTACCTTGTTATTGAAGAAAATATACTCACCTTTCTTCCACTTCTTCCCTCTGCGGCCGCTGCCCGCGCTGTCACTTCCTCCTTGCATTGATTCCTGGGAGCTGAACGTCATCGCTCCCAGGAATCAATGCGCCTGCACCGGCCCCGCTCGTCAGTTCTGGTGCAGGCACGTCATTCCCAACTAAACAGCTTCTGGGCATGCCCAGAAGCTGTGGAGGGATGACGCACCCGCACCGGAAGTGACGAGCGGGGCCAGTGCGGGCGCATTCTGGGAGAAGAGGACACGGAAGAGGACGCAGAAGAGGACGTGCTGGCTTCAGCTGCCCACACCCGTGATGGCAGCGCAGGAGAAGAAATTTTCAAGGTAATTATTTCTTCTAAAAGGTAAGTGCGACCCGGGACAGTTCAGAGGCTATCCATTGTGGAATGTACTAGCCCTGACTGTCCCGGGGGTATTTTTATCTAAATTTCACCCCAGAGGCCGGAACTCCGCTTTAAGCCTGGAATGGAGGTCAGGAGGAGGCTAGGAGGAGGGAGAGTGGGAGAGGAGTCGCTGCACCATGGGCCTCTGGTTTATACTTGCCCCCTGGACCAAAAGTTGCCAGTCAGCCCCTGGGGAATGGTCAGTAGGAATTTCACTTTTAAAATCAGGTAACTTTATCCTGCACGCAGCCTTGTGCATTTCTATCCTTAGTAAACTAATCAGTAAATCCTATTTTGAAATCATTTACAGCAGGGGGTATGTTAGATCATAATAATAATTTTTATTCATTTTATTACTATTTCTATATGTAAGTAAACCCCAAACAGTAAAATAAAACGGCATTACTGCACTGGCATACTATAATAAATATTTAGCAAATACACAAGTAAACTCATAGTTCCCAGCCCAGGAAAAACACATTCTAAAGTTAGTGGACTAAACTGGCTTCCGGGAATAAATTCTTTAAAAATGTTTTATTATGTTTCTACATTTCCCAGCTGCAAAACAGATGTACAGCAGGCAAAGCGTTTGCTTGCCAAACTCCACTTTGTTCTCCCACATCCGCTGCTAAAAATGTATTGCCATTGTAGACGAGCACAGGACCCTTGTTCCTGTTTTACAACAACGGTCCTTTTCAGCGCGGTCAACAGAAAATGGACATGCACGCAATGCTCTTCATACAGCTAAACATAAATGTAAAAAAGACTGTATTAAAAAAACCTTTACTGTATATGATACTTTATATATTAAGTATGTTTTCTAATTAAAAAAATATATTAATTTGATTATATATAATTATATTAAGGTACAGTTAGAGTCAACATGTTTGCTATTCATTATTAAGAATAACTTTGATTGGGTGTGTCAAGAATCACAAGTGCATCATTATTGCACCTCACCCTGAATTATTTGCATAAGAAATTGGTAAAGAAATGTCATAGGGTTTTTTGGGTGCAAAAAACACAGTCAATATTTATAAAAAATTCCAACATTTTATTAGAAAAATTAAAATTTAATTCAATACATATCCATGTGTCAATGGTCTCTGCACGTATGGCTAGCAATTATTCCAGATCAATTGTGATCTTTCTCAACATGTTTCACTGTAAATACAGCTTCTTCAGGAGTAATGGATATTGCTTTCCTATGCCAATAAGAATAAACAAATCAATTTATTCATCATGCTATTTTTTATAAATATTGACTGTGTTTTTTGCACCCTAAAAACCCTATGACATTTCTTTACCAATTTCTCATGTTTTCTATTCACTTTAGACATGCATGAGCATAACATTCTGCAGAGTAACTAAACAACATGATGGGTATTTTGCTCAGTCAAATAGTTTATTCAATATATAATGCTGACAGTTCCCATCAGCACTGCCTGGAACTGGAGGATGTGCAGGGTGGGGGATATCCAATGCTACCCCTTGCTATCTAGAAGTGTCAAAGGGGAGTAACAAAACTACACCTCCCAGAATTCTTTGCAATTTCTCCCTATGATGGGTCGTATTTGAAGGAGTGGCCTTTGCAGACCTGTGGCTGTTATGGATGTGTAAAGTTGCCTTTCGCATGATTGCATGATGGCATCACATCACACAGTACTCTGAGCTTACACAGTGGACATGAATGGTTCCAGCAGTGATTTAGGTGAGACGCAGAAGCATCATTACCACTGCACTGGGTGTAAAAAAGAAAAAAAAAAGTAAAAAGCCTTTGCCTATACCTTTAAGAAGTAAAATTTTGTCTTAAAGAGTAACTACACTTTTATAGGGGGAAAAAAAAATAGCAAACAAAAGAAAAAACAATATAGCGTATACAATTGCAACACACGACAGAAGTCATATTATAATTGAATGTTATTAAAATGACCTTTCCTTTTCAATCTGCAGCTGTTGTAATTTTCTGAAAATGCAATGCAATATGGCTACCTGGAGCTGTTCTGTACACAGAATTGACCACACCACAGAAACATCATTTCCTGCTTGTGTGATTGGCTCACTGATTTTCCCAGAAGTCAGCCTAAGACACAAGTCAGATTTCTGGCATCCTTGCAACAAAAATGTAATTTTTGGTGAGATACTCCCAATAGGAACACATCTAAAGGGATGCAGACCCTGCAGCTTTTCTCATTGGAGCCCTGCAGCTGCCAGAGCTGACAGATAATTATGAAACCACTCCCATTAGACCCACTCAGCACAGAGGCACAGAGGAACAAACAATGATTTCTTCAGAATAACAAAAGGTAGGAATCTGCAACAAAGTTTGTTAAAATCTCTGCAATGTACAGAGATCACCCAGAGGGGAATGTTTTTTTCAACAAAAGTGGAGTTACACTTTAAAGGATAACATTTTCTGAGAAAAAAGATAGAGCAAATAAAACATACTGCATAGACAATTGCTACACATTCCATGTTGTAAACTAATGTTAATAAAAATTATTTTTCCTTTTTAATCTGCAGCCAGGGCCGGACTGACCATCGGGAGGACCGGGCATATGCCCGGTGGGCCGAGGCCTCCCCGCCATGATATGACAGTCTGTGTGTCCGCCTGTTCGGCCATTGCCGCTGCTGCCGGCCTCTCCGCGGCCGATTCCGCGGAGAGTCTGGGCCGCATTACAGCAATCTTGGCCGGCCGCCGGCCGCCGCTGTCCCTGACTAGTCCCCACTCCTAAGCTCCGCAGCGGCATCCAGCGTAGCTGCGTAGCTCAGGAGGGGGTGGACCGTGAACCGTCAGGTGACTCTGAGTGAAGGCCGGGGGTGGAGCTAGAGGGGCCCCTGCTTGCCTTCTTGTCGGGGAGAAGCGGGAAGTGGAAAAGTGACGTCACTGGCGCCGCACCGCACCGCTTCGCAGACACTGACAGTGTCTGTCAGACTGTCTCACAGTGTGGAGTCAGAGTGGACCGTGGAGACAAGGACAACATCAACAACCACCCGGCACCCAGGCACCCACGACCACACGAGCCAAGGCCTGGCTGCTGCAACAACAACAAGGTAAGGAAAGGGCAGCACTGCAGGCCCGCAGCAGCACAAATTACAAACACTGTGACCTGTGACATGCCCTTACCATGACCTGTGACATGCCCTTACCATGACCTGTGACATGCCCTTACCATGACCTGTGACATGCCCTTACCATGACCTGTGACATGCCTTTACCATGACCTGTGACTTGCCCGCACCATGACCTGTGACTTGCCCGCACCATGACCTGTGACTTGCCCGCACCATGACCTGTGACTTGCCCGCACCATGACCTGTGACATGCCCGCACCATGACCTGTGACATGCCCGTACCATGACCTGTGACATGCCCGTACCATGACCTGTGACATGCCCTTACCATGACCTGTGACATGCCCTTACCATGACCTGTGACATGCCCTTACCATGACCTGTGACATGCCCTTACCATGACCTGTGACATGCCCTTACCATGACCTGTGACTTGCCCGCACCATGACCTGTGACATGCCCGCACCATGACCTGTGACTTGCCCGCACCATGACCTGTGACATGCCCGCACCATGACCTGTGACTTGCCCGCACCATGACCTGTGACATGCCCGCACCATGACCTGTGACATGCCCTTACCATGACCTGTGACTTGCCCGCACCATGACCTGTGACTTGCCCGCACCATGACCTGTGACATGCCCTTACCATGACCTGTGACATGCCCTTACCATGACCTGTGACATGCCCTTACCATGACCTGTGACTTGCCCTTACCATGACCTGTGACTTGCCCTTACCATGACCTGTGACATGCCCGCACCATGACCTGTGACATGCCCTTACCATGACCTGTGACATGCCCTTACCATGACCTGTGACATGCCCTTACCATGACCTGTGACATGCCCTTACCATGACCTGTGACATGCCCTTACCATGACCTGTGACTTGCCCGCACCATGACCTGTGACTTGCCCGCACCATGACCTGTGACATGCCCTTACCATGACCTGTGACATGCCCTTACCATGACCTGTGACTTGCCCGCACCATGACCTGTGACTTGCCCGCACCATGACCTGTGACTTGCCCGCACCATGACCTGTGACATGCCCTTACCATGACCTGTGACATGCCCTTACCATGACCTGTGACATGCCCTTACCATGACCTGTGACATGCCCTTACCATGACCTGTGACATGCCCTTACCATGACCTGTGACATGCCCGTACCATGACCTGTGACATGCCCGTACCATGGCCTGTGACATGCCCGTACCATGACCTGTGACATGCCCGTACCATGACCTGTGACATGCCCGTACCATGACCTGTGACATGCCCTTACCATGACCACCATGATCACGATCACCTTCCGGACATGAGAGCGAGAGCCGCGCCCGCGTGACTTGAGGTCGGGACTGAGCTGACTGAGGCAAGGCGACAGAGTCGGAGCGGAAGTCCGCAGAAGAAGTCGAGTCGGATCGGAAGAAGTCGGAGTCGGAGCGGAAGTCCACAGAAGAAGTCGAGATGGATCGGAAGAAGAAGTCCGAGTCGGAGCGGAAGTCCGCAGAAGAAGTCGAGTGTGAGTGAGTGACCGTCCCTACCTCTACCTGAAGGCTGCCCGGTAACGGTAAGTGAATGAAGCCTCGGGGGGGGGGGGGGGGCCCGGCGGGCCCCGGCCCGCACACTGTCCTGTCAGTCAGTTGTTCTGGTGCTATGAAGGGGGCACGCACGCTGATCTCTGCATTGGGGCACCACGTATGCTGGTCACTGCATTGAAAGGGGTATGTACGCTGGTCACTGCATTGAAAGGGGGCCTTTACTGTGGGGTTTGTACTAAGGGGCCTAAGAGGAATTGGGGTGATCTGAGGTGTGATAGTGCAGGAATTGGGGTGATCTGAGGTGTGAAGGTGCAGGAATTGGGGTGATCTGAGGTGTGAAAGTGCAGGAATTGGGGTGATCTGAGGTGTGAAGGTGCAGGAATTGGGGTGATCTGAGGTGTGAAGGTGCAGGAATTGGGGTGATCTGAGGTGTGAAGGTGCAGGAATTGGGGTGATCTGAGGTGTGAAGGTGCAGGAATTGGGACTGATCTGAGGTGTGAAGGTGCAGGAATTGGGTCTGATCTGAGGTGTGAAGGTGCAGGAATTGGGGTGATCTGAGGTGTGAAGGAGCAGGAATTGGGGTGATCTGAGGTGTGAAGGAGCAGGAATTGGGGTGATCTGAGGTGTGAAGGAATTGGGGTGATCTGAGGTGTGAAGGTGCAGGAATTGGGTCTGAGGTGTGAAGGTGCAGGAATTGGGGTGATCTGAGGTGTGAAGGTGCAGGAATTGGGTCTGATCTGAGGTGTGAAGGTGCAGGAATTGGGGTGATCTGAGGTGTGAAGGAGCAGGAATTGGGGTGATCTGAGGTGTGAAGGTGCAGGAATTGGGGTGATCTGAGGTGTGAAGGTGCAGGAATTGGGTCTGATCTGAGGTGTGAAGGTGCAGGAATTGGGGTGATCTGAGGTGTGAAGGAGCGGGAATTGGGGTGATCTGAGGTGTGATAGTGCAGGAATTGGGGTGATCTGAGGTGTGATAGTGCAGGAATTGGGGTGATCTGAGGTGTGAAGGTGCAGGAATTGGGGTGATCTGAGGTGTGAAGGTGCAGGAATTGGGGTGATCTGAGGTGTGAAGGTGCAGGAATTGGGGTGATCTGAGGTGTGAAGGTGCAGGAATTGGGGTGATCTGATTTGTGAAGGTGCAAAGCTCACTTGATTTCTTACTATTATTCAAGCGGTTTACAGCAGTTACTTTATATGAAGCTGACAGTTGATTTTTATGTATCTGGCACTCCCAATTTCTTTGAAAACATTTTTCGGGTTGTCTACCCCTTGATTAGAGTAACCCTCATCTTGTGCTGCTTCATACCATTTTTAGGACTCAACCATCAAAACAGGATTTAAAGTAAGACAAAAAAAACAGCATCATATGGCAGCTCTGATCTAAATTGGACCCAATTTATCAGATTAATCTAAAAAAGGTACCGTAATCGAATCCACATATCCTGGAACATTAAATTCTGTCATCAACCATCCCGACGAACGCCACGCCCCAGTCACGCCCCCGCCACGCCCCCCCCCCCCCCCCTCCTGGGCTTCTCAGTCCAAAATGCCCGGGCCTATTTTTTGTCCCAGTCCGGGCCTGTCTGCAGCTGCTGTAATTTTTGTAAAATTCAAAGAATAATGGCAACCTGGAGGCTTGCAGAAATGTCATTCTTGTGTAATTGGCCACTTGAATTTTCCAGACGTGTGCACTGCTAAAAGTAACATTTTTGGCTAGTGCTGGGACAAGGTCATCCAACGCCCAGGGCAAGGATGCCAAACGGCGCCCCACCCCTTCATCCCTCCCCTCCATCCCTGCAATAAACCATTGTGCCCAGGGCAACTTCTCCCTCCTGCCCACCCCTTGTCCCGGCCCTGTTTTTGGCAATAGGTGAGTTTTGGTGAGATGCTCCCTAAAGATTAAATTAATGTAACAGGAAGCAGAACCTGCAGCTTTTCTCATTAGAATACCGAGAGTTAACCAGGTGATTATAATTAACCAGCCCTTTCAGAATGAGCCTGCAAAGACATGGTGAAACAAACAACTCGTTCTTCAGAGCAACAAAAAGTAGGATTCTGCTACAAAGTTTGTACATTGATCGCCCAGAGGGGAAAACCTGGCAGCTTCCTATGCTTTCAGGAGTCCCTGGGTAAAACCTGATTCAGTGATGATCCTAAGGTCATCTTTTTATGCTTTTTAAAATAATTCTAAATGGCACCCCAGCACACCAAAGCACATGTGGGTTTCAGTGCATCACAAAGCACAAACGTGACTCATCGCTCAAATGCTGCAGGTACAGTATATCCTGATTTGTAGGGAGGAGATGGCCAATTGGATGAATGTATATAAAGCCCAAAATATGTAAATCTGCTCTATGCTCTCTCTATTTGTTTATCCAGAAGCAGAGCACTTTTTAGGATTATTTTTTTCAAGGCCCGCAGGCGTAATCCGGCCCTCCAGGTAAATTTAATGTGGCCCTCACACCTCTCCTGCAGCTGTAGCACTCCCCTCATCTCCAACACCAGTAGACAGGAGGACAGAACTCCTCTTTCAGATCCTGCTCCTCTCTGTGCAGCTGCAGCACCCCTTGTCATTCAGCAGACTCTAGCCCTCCTCTGGTCCTCCTCCAGACCCTGCACTTTCTGCTTCCGAGCTCTGCTCCCACTGTGATGTAAGGAAGGGTCGAAGACTCTTGACTTCTGATGGTGGGGGGGCTTTTGGCATGTGCTCTGGACATCTAGTCATACAGATACAACCAGCCCTTTGAGGGCGACCATATAGCTGATGTGGCCGACAGTGAAATCGAGTTTGACAAACCTGGTCTAGGTCAAGAAAAAAAAAAAAAAACATTTAAAGTCAAACTACACGTTATCTTTTAAAACAAAAATATTATTTTTTGCACTATTTTATATTTTTAGCCATCTTGCTGGACAAGGTATTGAGCAGTGCCTTCTAAAGAGTGATCCACAGTGGATTGCTTTTCAGATGGCATTTGAAAGGCGGTAGGGAGGCGATAGATTGCCTTATCACCCCCTGATTTAACCCTATAAATGCTGCACTACCATGCATTTTGTGCATTGCATGTCATTGTGGGGAGGCCCCATAAACATTCATTAGGATAAATGTTCATGGATTGCACTATTGTAGTCTTTAACTACCTCAATACTGGGCACTTAAACCCCCTTCTTTCCCAGACCAATTTTCAGCTTTTAGCGCTGTTGCATTTTGAATGACAATTGCGCGGTCATGCGACGCTGTACCTAAACCAAATTTGTGTCATTTTTCCCCCACAAATAGAGCTTTCTTTTGGTGGTATTTGAACACCGCCAGGTTTTTTCTTTTTTGGTGCACAAATAAAAAAAGACCGAAAAGTTTGAAAAAAAAGAAAAGTTTTTTTGTTTAGGTTATAAAATGTTGTAAATAGATACGTTTTTTCCTGCACTGATGACGCCGCACTGACAGGCACTGATGAGGAGACACTGATGGGGTGGCACTGATGGGGTGGCACTGATGGGGTGGAACTGATATGCAGCACTGATGGGCACTGATAGGTAGCACTGATATGCAGCACTGATGGGCACTGATATGTGGCACTGATAGATAGCACTGATACGCAGCATTGGTGGGCACTGATAGGCAGCGCTGATGGGCACTGATAGGCAGCACTGATGGGGACTGATCGGCGGCACTGATGGGCACTGATGGGCACTGATAGACGGCACTGATGGGCACTGATAGGTGGCACTGATGGGCGGGACTGATCGGCACTGATGAGGGGCACTGATGGGCACTGATAGGCAGCACTGGTGGGCAATAATGGGCACTGGTGGGCGGCACTGATAGATGGCAATAACGGGCACTGGTGGGCAGCACTGATAGATGGCATTGGTGGGCAGCACTGATAGGGGGGCACCACTGGCAGGCTCTCTGAGCCCTGTTTGACATCCCTGGTGGTCATGGGTGGGCATCCCTGGTGGCTCTAGTGGCACCCCCTCCCCCCAGGGCTGCACTGGTAATCAATCATCTGATTACCAGCACAGACCCCCCCTGTGATCAGTGAGTAATCAGAAATACTCACTGATCACCCCGGCTGCAGAATCGATCCTCTGATCTTCTCCTCACTGACAGGATCTGTCAGGAGGAGAAGAGATCGAAGCCGTTACAACGGCTGTATTGACATTACATGACGGCTGTGATTGGACACAGCCGTCATGTGATCAGGAGGGCCAATCACAGGGCCCTCCTGCCGAGTCTTGTTGCTCTGTGTCCTAGGGACACAGGCACATCGAGATCGCGCCGCTGCGTGCGCCCGCGGCGGCGCGATCTCTCTCCTTCTGAAGGACGTTCCGGAACGTCCATTCAGAAGGACGAGACTCCCACCCGGCCGTATATCTACAATGGCCCGGGTGGGAGGTGGTTAAGTAAAGTTTTGCTAACTGTTTCTGAGCCTGGTCTGAAGTTATTTAAAGGGGTTCATGATGGTATATGGCATATCAGAACAGGGCCAGTAAAGTACGTACACGGGGTACAGAAGGAAGGCCACCAAAAAGGGTTAACATGGCAGGAGAGTCGGAGGAGGAGAGTAGTTGTAGGTAACAATGAACTGGTGAGCAGGGCCGGGGCAAGGGGTGGGCAGGAGGGGGAAGCTGCCCTGGGCGCAATGGTTTATTGCAGGAATGGCGGTGCCTTGACCCTAAGGAAAGGGGGGGGCACAGTTTGGCATCTTTGCCCTAGGCTCTGCATGACCTTGTCCCAGCACTGCTGGTGAGGATGAATAGCAGCCAGACAAAGAGGAGCGGTACCAGGCACGGGTAACAGGCTCTCTGGTAACAAGGGGGTCGGTTTTCTTGCTCTCTTCTTGTCGGTTCCCCAAAAGCAATTGGGTTTGAATGCGCAGTATGGAGAGCCCATGTATACAGCTGCATGGTACGGGAGAGAGAAGGAG
This sequence comes from Pelophylax lessonae, assembly GCF_965119305.1. NCBI lineage: Eukaryota > Metazoa > Chordata > Amphibia > Anura > Ranidae > Pelophylax > Pelophylax lessonae. The sequence goes on along the minus strand of NC_138772.1, from coordinate 314,140,671 downwards.
GTAATTAAGTGCGCGCATGAGTTCCACACTTCTGTGAATGGCAGGACTCCATTCTGTCACTGGGAGTGAGGTGGCAGAGGTAGGCTGGACTGGTGAAGAAAGCAGAGGCTCAGTGGTGTCCCTCCTAATGCAACAGGCGAAGGTGTGTAGTGACATGGGATGGTAATCTTCACAGAGGAACTCTGCATGCTACACAACTACACACAGTGTATGACTCATCTCTAAGCCTGGTTCTGCCTTAATGTTGATTTCCACATGCACGTGGCCCTGCCTGGTCCCAGGCATTGATGACCATGTACACGAGCAGAGAGGGAGCTCAGGGCACAGGCCTGATGGCTCCGCCCACATGCTGGCTAGGGACAGCGCACTTGGTGCTAAGGAGTGGTTTAGGTCAAGGAGGGACAGTGCAGGGACACTACACCAGGCTCCACAAGCTGGGAAGCCTAGAGAGTTAGGATGAGGACCTGCCTACCTGGTTACTAAAGGACCCTGCACCACTGAACCAGAAGTGGGAGCAGGTACCTGTCAAAACTGAATATCCGCTCCTGTTTTTACTGTTGCCTGACCACATACCTAGCATTTACAGAAATATTATTTTTCTTTTGGGATAAAGATTTTTATATAAATGAATAGAAGCTGACCATTGTAACCCGGGTCAGTGTTAAATTGTTTGCCTCAACCCTCTAACTGCTACTTTGTCTGGACAGCTTGGTCTGTTAAAGTAAGTTGAAAAATAAAACATTTAGTGGCTGGATCATCAGTGAATAATAAGGAAAAAAGCCTAAACAAAAAAAATAAATGCAGCCACCGTATCTAAGAATTTGTAAGCTGCAACATAATCATTTGTTTTTTAGTTTAATACCACCTTAAACGAGCCTCAAGTCTAAAAATTTGGTCCAGCATTAATTCAAGCATTTCTTGGCCATTTGTCTAGTAATAAAGATGTAATTTAGAATACAAGTTTTTTTTTTTTTATATCGTCAAAAAATAAATTACACCCTAGACTATAAGAATCTAGATTCATGTTTTAATGCAACACTTCATAAATTTAGTGTTCTGGAAAGGCACCAAAACCACAGATTTTCTAATGCAAAAAAAGTGGAAGTGATTTCTTCACTGCCTCAACATTTTCTATAATGCTAGAGCCTGTCACAAAAAAAGGCAGAATTATTACATATTTGGTATGAACTTGTACTATATATTCTATGTAGTGCTACCCCGAAGGAGTCACTTAGTAATGTTGGTCCTCTGTTCTTCGCCTTGTCTCCAAGAACGACCTCAGCACCTTTGACATACCTGGTTGAGTGAAAGTTACTGCAAGCACTTATAGGACCACAAGTGTTGATACCTTTTACTTGGTTGGGAATTAGTATCAGGAAATAGACACTTTAAGACTGTTTAATGGTAAATTGGTACAGGTTAGAATAAATGGCGGTTTTTAGCATAAATTAACACACAGAAGGTAAGTTCAGACAAAGTCTGTTAGACAGTTCAATTTCTATGCCAAAGTAACTTAGAATAGAGTTCTATACCACTAGACTGGGATCAACTGATGAATCAGCAAAGTCTGCAATAAACCTTCCACATAAGCATTAACTGCAATGTGCAATACTATAACTAGTCTAGAGTACATTCTAGGTGAATGGCTAGGATATGGTGAAATTTCCTTATGAGGGGTACATCTTTTCATAAAGAATAGGTAAAATTCTCTATTTAACAGCTGTAAAGGGACAGTCTTTAGACCTAACTACAGCCGGCCAGTGTTGGGCCCAGTTGACCTATTGGTGCACATAAGAATAATCCCAGTTGAGCCTCCAGACAGCAATAAGGCTACTATATGGCTGTATGGTCAGCTCCTAAAGGATCAGTTTCTTTAGCAGCAGATGGTAAATCACCACAGCAGCAGCTTGCCTGTCCCAGCGATATTGCAGCTCATCATCTGGTCATTCAGAGTAATTAGTCTACTCTCTGCTCTCCACCCAGGTGACTCTGGCTGTTGGCAAACCTGGACTTAGCACTCAAAATCCTGCTCAGACGGCTGTTTTGCAGCAGTGATGGTGCACACTGGACAGTGATGTGCACTCCTGAGGCTCACTTATGGCAAGAGGAACCTGTGTCCTGTACAGCGTGAGAAAATGCAGCTCTTTCCCCTCCTCCTGTCAATCTCCCTCTGGAAAATACAGTTTAAAAGCTCTTGATTACAGTAGAGTCTCTCCCCTCTGGACTACAGTTCCCACAGTGCAGTGCTGCCTTACTCAGTCTATTAAACTCTTACTGCTCAGCAGCTCCCTCCTCTTGCTGATACAGCTGTTAACCAGTTCAACCACAGGGCAGCAGCTAGAGAGAGCAGCCACAACCAGTGTTTTTCTCACTCTTAGCCAAGCACCCGGTCAGAAGGAGGTCATCTGCAGATCAAATTAATTCTGAATAATCTCAGGAGCATCTCAAACTGTCACCAACACAAGCCCATCATCGCAGCACATGTTGGTAGTGTACCACCTCCATGCAGACTTTATTAATATTTTCTGGACATGTACAGTCAAAGCTACATACTGCTCTTGCACTACATTTAGGATGTAACTGCTATTCGGGTACCCCAAAAAATTGGGTTTTGTCTGTTGGGTCTTGTGGAATCCTTAATCCTAAAAAAAGGTGGACGATACTTGGTATATTGCTCTATTTTGCCAAGAATCGTACTTCAATGAAAATCTGCTCGATCATCATCAACCCTAACTGGGTGGAACGTTTTTTTAAATTCAGATCTTCCTTTGTTTAGGGCTACTTACAAAAGCAGAGGATGCCCATCTAAATTCGGCAATGTTTAGGCTCCATGGATAGAGAACTCTCCCTAATGGGAATAGTAGTACAAGGGTTCTTTTTTTTTTTAGCCTAATGTCTGATCCATGTGGCTTCAACAACAGCTTTACATAGGACATATCCTTTACTGGTGTGTAGCTACATAACGTTATTTGCCCTTATTGCCACATTGGCAGCCCTGAGCTAAATATGTTGCTGTTCTTTGCTGGCCTCAGTCATTTGTTTTTATCCTATTACCTTTACACATGATAACAATTTTGACTGTATGATTTTTATGAGTGAAGCACAATACTTTGTATTTAACAGTGGTGCACTTAGCACTGTCCCGTGTACTGTTTTGTAATTTTATGCAAAACTTAAAAATAAAATCTTAAATGGCTATTATCACAGCATTATTGTTATATAATAGTTCTGCCAATGAACAGTGTATCCGGAAAGTATTTACAGCGCTTCACTTTTTCCACATTTTATGTTACAGTCTTATTCCAAAATAGGTTAAATTCATTATTTTCCTCAAAATTTGTTTGAAATCTTTGCAAATTTATTAAAAATAAAACACAAAAAAAAATCACATGTACATAAGTATTCATAGCCCTTGCCATGACACTCAAAATTGAGCTTGGGTGCATCCTGTTTCCACTGATTATCCTTGAGATGTTTCTCCAATTTTATTGGAGTCCACCTGTGGTAATGATTTATAAAGGCACACACCTGTCTATATAAAGTCCCACAGTTAACAGTGCATGTCAGAGCACAAACCAAGCCATGAAGTCCAAGGAATTGTCTGTAGACCTCCAAGACAGGATTGTATCAAGGCACAGATTGGGGGAAGGTTACAGAAAAATTTCCCCAGCATTGACGGTCCCAATGAGCACAGGGGCCTCCATCATCTGTAAATGAAAGAAGTTTGGAACCACCAGGACTCTTCATAGAGCGGGCAGCCCAGCCAAACTGAGTGATCGGGGGAGAAGGGTCTTAGACAGGGAGTTGACCAAGGACCCAATGGTCACTCTGACAGAGCTCTAGCTTTTCTCTGTGGAGAGAGGAGAACCTTCCAGAAGAGCAACCATCTCTGCAGCACTCCACCGATCAGGCCTGTATGATAGAGTGACCTGACAGAAGCCACTCTTCAGTAAAAGGCACATGACAGCCTGCCCGGAGTTTTCCAAAAGGCACCTGAAGGTTTCTCAGACCATGAGAAACAAAATTATCTGGTCTGATGAAACAAAGATTGAACTCTTTGGCATAAATGGCAAGCATCATGTAAGGCGAAAACCAGGCACTGCTCATCACCTGGCCAATACCATCCCTACAGTGAAGCATGGTGGTGGCAGCATCATGCTGTGGGGATGTTTCTCAGTGGCAGGAGCTGGGAGACTAGATCGAGGGAAAGATGAATGCAGCAATGTACAGACATCCTTGATGAAAACCTGCTCCAGAGAGCTCTGGACCTCAAACTGGGGCAAAGGTTCATCTTCCAACAGGACAATGACCCTAAGCACACAGCCAAGATAACAAAGGGATGGCTAAGGAACAACTCTGTGAATGTCCTTGAGTGGCCCAGACAGAGCCTAGACTTGAACCTGATTAAACATCTCTTGAGAGATCTGAAAATGGCTATGCACCGAGGCTTCCCATCCAACCTGATGAAGCTTGAGAGGTCCTGCAAAAAAGAATGTAAGAAACTGCCCAAAAATAGGTGTGCCAAGCTTGTAGCATCATACTCAAAAAGACTTGAGGCTGTAATTGGTGCCAAAGGTGCTTCAAGTTTGTAGAATTTTGAGGAAAAAATGTAATTTAACCCAATTTGGAATAAGGCTGTAACATAACAAAATGTTGAAAAAGTGAAGCGCTGTGAATACTTTCCAGATGCACTGTATTTGCACTAGGCCCAGACAGAAGATAGGATGGCCTTACAGCCTTAAACTTTTGGAGATTTCAGTTATTACAAATGCCCATCAGGCACCATTTTCTAGTTAGGCAGCTAGGCCTAATTTTGTTTTGTTTTTTTGCTGCACTGCAGTCAGTAGAGCAGCAATTGATTGTTTTTTGTCTGGGAAGGGTTTTCAGGCTGGATTTTTGATTTCTCCCACCTGCTTCTGGAAGAAACTTCTAGAATATAGGGCTGAATCTAGTGATGAATATTTATCATGCCTCAGTCAATCCCTGGATGGGCACATCTAGAAGGTGACTGGGGAGGTGATAAATGTTTGGGGAGGCCTTCTCAGAGTGTTCTCCAGCTAGGGTCCCTGTTCTCCTGGGGCTGCTGCTCCTAGGAGATAGCTAGACAAGGAATTGCAGTCTTGACCTTACACAGGAGTTGGGCTGAGGGTCTGGAGAAGACTGCACAGAGGATTTTTGGCTATAATCTGGGAGTCAGCAGGAGCTGGGCAGAGGACCTTGTGAAGACTGATAAAGAATCAGTACTGGAGGCATTGTGAGTGGTCCTGGTCTGGAGAACGACCTGTTATCACTGAGGATCTGCCGTTGGAAGCTAAGTGATGTACTGCTCCTGGGACACTTTGAGTCAGGCCTAATTTAGGACTTTCATGTGTGACTGAAGTTGTGAGGATTTAGTGTGAAAGTTGTCCTCCTATTGTTTGCTGATATTGGTTTGGAGTATCCTGTGACCCTAAGCCCCTCTCCTGTTTACATTTCTGGAGCAATAAATTCTAAAAACACATCCTCTAGACCAGGGGTGTCAAACTCAATTTCATTGCGGGCCACATCAGCATTATGGTTGTCCTCAAAGGGCTGGTTGTATCTGTAAGATTAGATGTCCAGAGCACCCTACGGGCCCTTACACCCTTACATGATATGTCAAGAGCCCCCCCACCATCAGAATTCAAGAGTCACCCACCCTTCCTTACAGCACAATGCACCCCCTTACCTTGTGCTGCTGCCAGGAAGAAGATGCGGGTGGATCTGGAAAGAAGTTTAGGGTCTGGAGGAGAACCAGGAGGGCTGGAGTCAGCTTCCAGAGTCTGCTGAATGCTGAGACCAGGGGAGGCAGAGGCAAGGTAGTGTTGCCGCTGCTCTCCTCTCTGCTGCTGACTGCTGAGAAGAGGGGGGGAATTTGGGAAAAGACAAGCCTTTCTGCATCTGCACAGAGAAGTGCTGGATCTGGCAAAGGAGTTCTCTCCTCTCTGCTGCTGACTACTGAGACAAGGTGGGGGCAGAGAAACAAGGGAGGTGCCGCAGTTGCAGGAGAGGTTCGAGGGCCACATAAAATGGCCTGGGGGGCTGCATTCGGCCCGCGGGCCTTGTGTTTGACACCCGTGCTCTTGACTAAGCCATTACTGTCAGTGTGCATGGAACTGTGCTTGTGACTAGCAGCCTGTGTACTACTTGGGGGAACCTGTCTATTTTCAGAGGTCCCTCAGGGGGTGAGCACTACATCCATCTCTGCTGCTGACTACTGAGACAAGGTGGGGGCAGAGAGATAAGGAAGGTGCCGCAGCTGCAGGAGAGGTGCAAGGGCCACATGAAATGGCCTGGGGGGCCACATTTGGCCCACGGGCCTTGTGTTTGACACCTGTGTTCTAGACAAAGCCATTACTGTTGGTGTGCATGGAACTATGCTTGTGACTAGCAGCCTGTGTACTACTTGGGGGAACCTGTCTATTTTCAGAGGTCCCTCAGGGGGTGAGCACTACATCCATAACTGTAATTTTTCTCAGAAACGTTTTTTTACTGGTTCAGGTAAAGAAGTTTAAAAATGTTTTAAAAAGGTTGTGTTGTAAGATAGCCTTAGGCCATAGAAAACAAAGCAGGTGCCACACTGCTGCTGCAATGTCTTCTAGCATCTGCTGTCCATAAAATTATGCAATGAAAGATTATTGGAATATACTACAATATATTACTTACCTCTGCAAATATACTTTTTTTGGACTCATTCACAAGGTTGCAGCATGCAATGACTTCTTGAGCAATTACATGAAACCGTTATGAATATTGTTGCCTGTTCCCGTTTTTTTTATAGGCTTGTTCACAACAGAACATAAACCTAAAAAATTAGGTTATAAGCCAGTCTGTGACACCATCATGCTTTACTCCATTGAGAAAATTCTTACACTGCATGTAACAATCTCTGAATAGTGGAGATTTAGATGAATGACATGATCCTCTCCACCATTCAAAGATCATGTTACATACAGTGTAAATAATGAAAGAACTTTTCTCAATGGAGGAGCAGGGAGGCAGAAACAGACCCTGTCGGACCATCTTTACTGCTGTTCTGCCCCAAAGATCTACAGCTATTAACCATGGTAGTTTAGAGACAGGAAGAGGACCGGTATCCCTGCATCAATGTATACATGATCCAGCTACCTGCATGGCATAGGACATACATCATAACTGGTAGGTAATGTCAATAAAGCTGTACAGAATTTCTTAAGCTACGATTCAGCATTAAATATATAGTATCCTTCTACTAGCTTCTTTGGAGTGGTTTAATACATAGAACTCTATAGGCTGCTTCTATTGCTTAGAATCAACGGCAATGTGCAGAAAAGGAACAGATATCAGGTACCATTTTTCCAAAAAATGAACATACAAATACCACCAAAGCCCCAAGCTTTTCAACCCATATTTGGGCAAGACAGTGTGCACATTTATTATGTAATCTGCCAGTACAGTACAGACAGGGTAAGTTATGGTATACAATCTCCTGAGTAAGCTTTAAGCAAGTAAAAAGCAAGAAAAAAAAGTAAACAGCAACTTTTATATACTTTATAGGTTATGCTATGTGAATGGGCACATGTAACAAATATAAAGTAGGTATTATCCAATTTTAGCAGCAAAAGTGGACATAAAAACTTTAATGCTGTATTTTTCCACCCTTTATTGCATTTCCATCACCATTTCCTCATGAACCATTACAAGTAGAGAAAGAATAGAAAGCATAAATTCTAATTCAGTTTTGCTAGACCTCACCAGTTATAGTCACAACAGGAAACTTTTGTATGTCTGTATGCAACCCTTGGCTTTGCTAGGCATTTCATAGCTTTGTTTTCTTAGTGGCAAAGTTGATCTAGAGTTAAATTTTCTCTGGCGTTTGCTATAAATTCAAACTAAAACATACATTTTTAAATTCACAAATCTAATCTTAGACTGCAACAAAGGCTAGCTTCGGAAACCATTAATAAAACCACATTCTTAGTATTTGTTCCAATCCAAATAAGGATTCAACCTTCTAGGAGATATTCTGAACCAAATATATCAGTAGTGCCCAGATTTCCCCACTGCCTACGTACTAATTATTAAAGCACATCGGCATTTTCTTAAAATAGAAGTGTATAGGGAAATGAAGGGTACACAGTTCACATTAACAAAAAGACCCAGCCAAGCATAAAGCTGACCCTTTTCATGTATAGTTTGTGTGTAAATATCTAATGCAACTCTGAATATGCATATTGAGATCTGTAGCTACCCTGTCCTAAACAGGAGTGACCATTTTAATTTAGTGTTGCTTTACTGTAATCAGCCTAAGCTAAGACTGAAAGTTCTGTGTTCACACAGTTGTCCCTAAACTCATTGTTATCATTTGCCTTTTCCTGTGGTTTTAGCTTGTGGAGCTCCCTTTCCCCAGGAGCTCTTGTCTGGGGGCGTGTAAATATTGAATGTCTCAAGCTCCTAGACCTACTGTCTAGGGAGGGCATCCATTTGTTTAGGAGACTAGGCCAGAGTTTGTGGCCTAGACTCACACTGCCCTGCTGGATGTGGTCTTATTAGGGCGAGTGGAACTGTGTCAAGGAACACCATGGGGGACCTTGCCTAAAGTATGGTGGCTTACCCGAGAGTTTAATGATACCTAACTTACTCTATAGCCAGCAGATTAAACCTTCTAAATTCAATGTTAGCTTAAAGGTTATTTTCCTGTGGAGGGTAAGAGTATGCTTTTTGTCACTGGAGTCTGCTATGAACTCAGGGGGATGCTGTCCCCTAATCAAGATTGCAGTTATTACAAATGCTAATTACATTCTCTGCCAGCAAAATATCAATGATAGGAAAGTCAGTCTATTGCTTAACACTGGTGGGTTCTGAAGTGCTATGGGACAGCTATGGAATTGTTCCTTCCTAGACAGGCTTAGTGTCGGTTCACACTATGGCGATCCGACTTAGGGGGTGACCTGTGAAGTCGCGTGCACCGTGACTTCGGCGCGACTTGCACGAACTTCATAAAATGAATGTCTATGCAAGTCGCTCCAGGTCGCCCCGAAGTAGTACAGGACCCTTTTTCTAAGTCGGAGCGACTTGTGTCGCTCCTATTAGAACCGTCCCTGTACCACACAATGGACCGCGACGGTGCACGACTTGTCAGGCTGACCAAGTCGCCTGAAAAGTCGTACTAGTGTGAATCGGCACCTAGAGGGCCCACTACAACATAGTATCTCCTTCAGGGGTGACTGATACAAATGCAATCAACAATGTCCAAAGAAAATTCCCAAATGTTTATAAAGCAACAATTTTTTTTAGAAACACTAGCCAGTGCAAATAAGAAAATCATTTTACAACAAACTGCAAATGTTTTAAGGCCAGGTACAGAAATTAGTCTTTGCTTTTTTTTTTTTTTTAATGTGTCAGGGCAGAGGGACAGATTAAAAGACCAATTCGTTTTCAGGTCCAGAGATGGATTAGGGCAGAATAGGGCCCTAAGCAATCTAGCAGGTTTGGCTTCCCCAACCGTCGGCCGATACTGCTAAGGCCTGCTATAGACACCAAGAAGCCATCCCATTTGCCTTGCTAGTACTGGTATGGCCCCATCAGACGCCAACTGCCTACAAGTGTATCCTCCTTTTGAAGTGACAGGCAGTTGCACAGCTTTAACCATTTGTTTTTTCCTCTTGGTTTTCTACAGGTTCAGGAAGGTTGTAGCTGGGCCCCTTACACATTTATTCTTGCTTAATAATCGGGCAATACTGGTTGTCACATAACCATTACCCAATGACAGTAGTCAGCAGATGGAAGCCAGTGAGATTCTGTTGCAAATAAAGCACAAATGTACGGTTTGTCACCTGAAAGAGAGAGGTTCACATCTTCTAGACTAAGGTTTTGGGTCCTTCCACATTTGTGTGATTAACACACATATATCCTTTATATGAGCTTTTATGCATGTTGTGCATGTTTTCTGCCGCAGTGCATGTTTGTAAGTATTTTCAAAATGCATTTTTGTAGGCATTTTAAAGTTGCAAATTTGTGCAGCTTCATGAGTCAAAGTGGAAAGCCATCCAAAACCATTATTTTGTTTCGTTTTAGAAAGAACAAGAAAGGAATTTTACTGCTGTCTGTCTCACTCTTGGGGATGTTCCACCCCCCCCCCCCAACCCCCTTCTATTCCAAAAGAAAAGAGCACAAGTGTACCCATTTTATGTAACTGTTGTAATTCATACACCTTTCACCTGATTCGGATGTAAATACCCTCAAATTAAAGCTGAAAGTCTGCAGTTAAAACACATCGTGTTTGTTTCATTTCAAATCCATTGTTGTGGTGTATAGAGCCAAAAAGATTAGAATTGTGTCCATGTCCCAATATTTATGGACCTGACTGTAAATACAATAATACATTATACTCACAAAGCGAGAATAATCACAAGCATAGAACACAATCCACACCAGATGCATGCTAGTCGGTTAGGCGCAGATGATGCGTTTCGAGCGACATGCCTTCTTCCTTAGAGCCAGCCTACACTCATGTATTCCAACATTTATATATACTCATTTAGTGAACACCCTCACCCTCAACTAACCTGCTCCCAGTGAGGGGCAGGGACAAAGTTGCAACTCCACCCACAAATTGAAAACAATGAAAGGATTGGTGTATAGTTCAAAAGTATACCTGCGCTGCTAACAAAGCAAACTCATAAATAAATCTCAATAAATATAGTGTATAAATAATCTGTGTAAAGTGCTAGTGCTCAACTTGAAATACACATTCCTATGTCATAAATCCCAATCAATATATAAAAATATAAAAATATATCAATCAATATAAAAATTATAAATAAATACAAATTTTATACACGTGAAAATAATGAATGTGAATAAATTCTTTCAATAAAAGACGTGCTTAAATAGTGACAGTCTTTGTGCAAAACATAAGTCCAAAGTGCTGCGTGCTCGTAAAACAAGTGCCGGTGCTCTCTCTACACGAGTAGGTGCTCCCCTCCTGGACCCCTACTCACCAGAAGCCAAATAATACACCGCTTTCAGAATATCCTTAGATAGGACGAGCCTTATTGGACCATCAACTCAATCAGCTTTACTGTAGATCATATCATCCAGGTATTGCTCAAAAAAAATGGAAAGAGATGCTGGCATCGTGAAGTATGTAACCACTTTATTCGATGCACACAATACAAGATACACTTACAATATGGCAAAGGTTTCAAACGCCTAAAAAAATCATCCCACGGGTTGCCAATCCAAACGGCTGTACTCACTCCCCGTGTCCCCGTATGTCGGAAGGTGGATGTAGTCGGGCGTAGTACGTACTCGGACGAACAGCTTGACGCGTTTCGCTCCGCACACAGAGCGTTATCAAAAGCAAGTCCGCTCCGGATACGTACTATATTTATAAGGTAACAAATTACATAATTGCTCACACCTTAGCATCTCTTTCCATTTTTTTGAGCAATACCTGGATGATATGATCTACAGTAAAGCTGATTGAGTTGATGGTCCAATAAGGCTCGTCCTATCTAAGGATATTCTGAAAGCGGTGTATTATTTGGCTTCTGGTGAGTAGGGGTCCACTAGGGGAGCACCTACTCATGTAGAGAGAGCACCGGCACTTGTTTTACGAGCACGCAGCACTTTGGACTTATGTTTTGCACAAAGACTGTCACTATTTAAGCACGTCTTTTATTGAAAGACTTTATTCACATTCATTATTTTCACGTGTATAAAATTTGTATTTATTTATAATTTTTATATTGATTGATATATTTTTATATTTTTATATATTGATTGGGATTTATGACATAGGAATGTGTATTTCAAGTTGAGCACTAGCACTTTACACAGATTATTTATACACTATATTTATTGAGATTTATTTATGAGTTTGCTTTGTTAGCAGCGCAGGTATACTTTTGCACTATACACTTTATAAAGGTACACCACCTTTTATATACCAGCAGCAGCCTACTATACAGTGGTATTAGAATAATTGTAATCCTCAGCGCTAGCCTATAATCCTTATAATGAAAGGATTGGACTGATCATGGGAATTATCCTGGACCATAACACACAAAAAAATGATGATAGTGTATAATAAATCTACTAAATATAAAGATATATACAGTATATAAGACAAAAAAGGATGAATAATAAAAGATGTATAGCTGAGGTGACCACACACCATTGCACCATCCAAAGTCTCTGGGCTGCATGAACCCTTATACACCATCCTCACCAGTAACACCAACTGGTAAGCAAAGAACTCTAATGTATGTACATTAAAAAAAAATATATATAAATGTAGTAAAAATCTGCAATAGGCTCACCATGACCTGCAAGAAATCACCATTGTTACCTAATGGCCACTGGTAAAAGCAATGTGTGCCTACTGATGGAGCGCACGCTGGGCGAAAAGTTCGAAGCACTGGTGTTCTGCCATAAACTCCAACTCACCAAAATCTCCAACCACGTTACTTGCGGTGAGTCTACAGCAGCAATAATTGGAGATTTCCAGTTGGCTGTTTTGACAGAACACCGGAAGCATATTCACTACGGTACACGACGAGTTGGCTGTTTTGGCAGAACACCGGGTAAGGAGGAAAAAAGTTGTCGCCGCCTTGGAGGCGGCCATGTTGTTGGTTACTAGCAGGCGTACCAACAATGTCCACTCATTATATCATGTATCCTAGTGTATATGCTGCTGGTGTTCTGTGAAAACAGCCAACTCGTTGAAAGCTCCAGTTATTGCTGCTGGAGAGTCATCAGAAGTGACGTGGTTGGAGATTTTGGTGAGTTGTAGTTTTTGGCAGAACACCGGCACACGTGGAATGTATACATGTCAGTGACAGCTTCTGGGACTGCGATGTGGGAAGTGCGCTAAATACTCATATAATATCTAGAGCCAATGTTACTGTGTAAGCCCGGATGACAAAAACAAACCCAACGCTATCCAGACGCAAGGCATCTGGGCACACTCCAAACAATGATACCAATGTATTCTGGCATGAAAAAGACATGATGTGGAAATGTAATGCCATGCACTTAATGGACAGCTGCTGCACAATTGGCTACTTCAGCGTAGCCAATCAACAGACAGTCCGGTGGGGAACAGCATCAGTCCAGACCTTCAAAGGGCAACATACATAAAATTATGATCTTATATATATATATATATATATATCAATCTACATATCTATCTATCTATCTATCTATCTATCTATCTATCTATCTATCATAAAATTATGATCTTATATATCTATCTATCTATCTATCTATCTATCTATCTATCTATCTATCTATCTATCTATCTATCTATCTATCTATCTATCTATCTATCTATCTATCTATCTATCTATCTATCTATCTATCTATCTATCTATCTATCTATCTATCTATCTATCTATCTATCTATCTATCTATCTATCTATCTATCCATCTATCTATCTATCTATCTATCTATCTATCTATCTATCTATCTATCTATCTATCTATCTATCTATCTATCTATCTATCTATCTATCTATCCATCAAATCCATCCATCCATCTATCTATATATATATATATATATCCAAACATACACATTACCTGATCAAAATACATGTACACCTAGAACAATAACTACCTGAATAATTATAGAATAATAATATTAATAAATGTATTAATATGTATGTAGTGTGTACTAACACAATATTAAAATATTAATAATAATGGTAAAAAAGGCCAAGAGGAGGTTAGGCACACATATAAAATCAAACTTCTAATGTGCACTGTGCCCAAATGGATATACTGTAAACTCCTAAGATAGCACATAATAGAGGGCTGGATCTCTCACCATAAAGGCAAGACTGGCCAACAGAGGTCAGAAGGGGAAAGACTCCCCAATTGGTAGATCCAGAATGTCTCTCTGGAGCGATGTGTTTGATGACATCTACCTAAGTTTGGATCTAATGTAATGACCTCAATGCCAAACAGCCTCAAGCCCAGGGGTTTCTTTCCATACTTATGATCGCTCACTTTGGGAGCATAATGTATTATTTTATCAATATTTAATAAACGTTTTATAAGGTAATGCATTAGGCCGGTGCCCCTTCTTCCTATTTTTCATTATAGATCCTGGCCTACAATACCAGGACAGTCCCCCAGATATAAGAGTGTCGCCAGTTCCAGACGAAAGCAGCGACATTCTTGCATGCCATTGCCTCCCAACAGTCCCAGATTCTTCGTGGCTGCCCCAGTTTTTTTTTTAATCGATCAAAGGCTCTCATTCACAGCACACTATTATGGAGTATGTTGTGGGTACGAGGACTGCAGACTGATTACAGTGTATACTGTATGTAGATTTCTTTAGTGGCTGGAGGAGTAAAAGTCAAAAACCATGGTTTTGTTCCTCCATTTCTATGTACTTGTCTCCAGCATTTCATTGTTTTATAACAATGCATTTCTTCTAAATTATGTCACATAACTTATTAGTGTTAAAAAACCAAGTACTCCACCCTGGAGATGTTGAATGGAGGTCATAGGTGAGGGGGGACCAGGAAAACAGGAAAATGTGTTCCATGAGCAGGAAGAACATCTGAATCACTCACTAGATTGCTTCCCAAATGCAACAATGTATGTTTTCTTAGGAATAATGTGTGCAGCTGCCTCCCACTGCCTCATAGTCACCTTTTTCCCATTGCAATTACAACACAATAAATAATGTTAAAGGGAACCAAGAAAATATTCATAGTGTTCTATCTGATCCATACATATTGCTAATCTTGTTTTTAATGCAACGCAATTACCTGCAGTCCTTCTTACTATAAAACTCTCATTACTTTTAACACATTTACCCATGAAAGCGTTTGTTACCCTAACACTTCATATTCCTGATATGTGCCTGCTGTAGCATGTACTTGTATGAGAAACTATCCTGTTCTCTTTGTATTGCATCCTTTGTGTGAAATCCCTGGTGTTCCTGCCAGTCCTTCTCCTTTCCTATTAAAAATTGACCACACTAATGTAACGCTCCTGCGTTTTATGTATGATGTGGATTTTCAGCTGCAGAAATATTCCACTTCAGTAGTCATGTAGAGAAACGCTGAGACACCAATCCCAACTCCCAATGACTCATCATGTGTGGATGATCTCAATTCAGCAAGTAAATACACACACTTAATAAGATGTTTCCTAGAGTGACTTATGTATATAGTAACACAGTGATGATAGGCTGAAGAGACAGGTTGGGTAGAGATGGTAGATGACAGACACTTGAAAGGAAATGTTCTTGAAAGTAAGATAGTAGCAGATGGGATGCAGATAGGTTTAGCAATCATGTATGGTAGCAGATGACAGAGTAGCAGGTGGACATACAAGAGAGATCAACCCAGTGCAAGAACAGGTGGTAGTAGGCTCAAGAGCTAGCAATCTTAGATAATGCAGATGTAGTAATAGTCCTCAGTATGCAGAGCTAGATAGTGTAAGCTTTAGTATGAAAGTTATAGAGGTTTCCCCTGTGGGGTACTTATCACTAATAGCAATGTAGCAGAGGAGAGGTTCGGCAAGAGCGGATGATCCGGTAGCGGGATACAGGGATCAGCGCAGCGTGGTTCCGACAGCGAGGTATGCTTGCAAGCATGAGAGCTTCAAGACAGGTTAGCATCAAGGCACAAAGCAGTTTGAACGAACACATGTGAGTGAGAGCCGGCGATCTAAATAGCCATCCAGTCCGGCACTCAGTGATGACAGCATCAGTCTTAAAGGTGTATGCGCACCTTACCAAAAGAGAATGGTGGGGCGCATACACTTATGAAAGAGTAATTAGGGTACCCAAAGGTACCAGAACATTACAGTACCCCCCCCTTAAGGCCGGCTCCTGAAGGCCTCTGGAGCTGGTTTGTCTGGGTACTTCGCATGAAAATTGCGGATTAATCTAGAGGCATGTATGTCAGAGGTGTTTAGCCAGGTGTCGTCTTGGGGCCCATAGTTCTTCCATCGAACCAAGTACTGAAGTCTTCCTCTGTGGATACGAGAATCCAGAATCTCTTTTATCTCATATTCTTCTCCACCTTCAACTTGTACAGGAGGAGGAGGTGGGATAGTAGGCCTTATTCCTTGGTCAGGAACATGGGGCTTCAGTAGCGACACATGGAAAATGGGATGTATTTTGAGGTCTATTGGCAATGTAAGCTGTACTGCAGCTTTTCCAATAAGTTTCTTGATTGGGAAAGGTCCCAAGAACAGAGGTCCAAGCTTTTTGCTAGGGATTTTCAGTCTTAAATTTTTTGTTGAGAGCCAAACGAGGTCCCCGATAGCGTACTGAGGAGAAGGTCTTCTGCGAAGATCATAGTACTTCTTTTGTTGACTATGAGCGTGTGCAATGGTAGTATTAAGCAAACCCAGAGAGTCCTTTATTTGGGTAAGATAGTCTGAAGCTACTGGGTTATTTGAAGGAAGGATGCGTGGTGGAAGAATAGAGGGACGAAACCCATAGTTCAAGTAGAACGGGCTCTGCTTGGTCGTACTGTGGGTTGCGTTGTTGTAGGCAAATTCTGCCAGAGGGAGAAGATCCACCCAATCATCCTGTTGGTAAGAAGTGTAACAACGTAAATATTGCTCAATGCATTGGTTGACTCTTTCAGTCTGTCCGTTGGTCTGCGGATGGTAAGGAGAAGTGAGCTTCCGCTCGATCCGTAGTATGTGACATAGTTCTTGCCAGAACTTGGAAATAAATTGTGATCCACGGTCAGACAGAAGAGTTTTTGGGATACCATGTAACTTAAAGACATGTTTCATCAGGAGTTCTGCCGTTTGTTTGGACGAAGGTAGTCTGCGAATAGCAATGAAATGTGCCATTTTTGTCAGATGGTCCACTGACACTAAGATGGTATTAAATCCTTTGGAAGGAGGCAATTCCACTATAAAGTCCAAGGACACAACTTCCCATGGAGTTTGGGGTATTGGTAGACTGCATAGTAGACCGGATGGTCTCGTAGTGTCAATTTTGGACCTGGCATAGACATTGCATGAAGAGACGAATTTTTGTATAGATGTTTTCATGTCAGGCCACCAGAATTGCCTGGTAAACAGATTAAGAGTCTTTGTCATACCCATATGTCCTGCCATAGGCACATCATGCGATAATTCCAAGATCTTGGTGCGTATGGTAGGTGGTATGTAAAGTTTGTCGTTGTAGTAGAGGAAGCCTTCTGCATCAGTATTTAGTTGTGGTGGGGGTGAATCCAAACTTATACCATGCAAAACCTCTTCCTTCAAGGAACGGACAACTCCAATAATGCGTTTGTGAGGTATTATAGGAACGGAAGGGATTTCGAAGTAGTTTTCTTCAGTTAGTCGTGATAGTGCATCCGCCTTTTTGTTCTTATCTGCAGGTGTGTAGGTCACTAGGAAGTTAAACCTTAGAAAGAATAGTGACCATCGTACCTGTCGGTGCGAGAGAGTTTTGTTAGTCTGAAGATATTGGAGATTTTTATGGTCCGTGTATATAAGTATTGGTAATTGGGTGCCTTCGAGTAGATGTCGCCAATTCTCCAGAGCCAATTTTATAGCAAGCAGTTCCTTTTCACCCACGGGGTAATTTATCTCGGGACTGCTTAGGGATTTAGAAAAAAAGGCGACTGGATGAAGTGGTGAAGTGTGAGTTGGTCGTTGGGAGAGTATTGCTCCTACTGCCAGGTTTGACGCATCTACTTCCAGAATGTATTGGAGGGATGGGTCTGGATGGCGTAGTATGGGAGCAGGAGTAAACCTTGTCTTTAACATGTGAAAAGCTTTATTTGCTTCATCTGACCATTTGAATGGTTTTTTAATGCTAGTGAGCTGTGTGAGGGGTCTCACAATGGCAGAGAAGTTTCTAATGAACTTCCTGTAGAAATTCGAAAATCCAAGGAATCGCTGTAGCGCCTTGCGTGTGGTTGGTGTAGGCCAATCCTGAATGCAGGATATCTTACTCATGTCCATCTCGATTCCTGTTTTGGATATGATGTAGCCTAGAAACAGTACCTCTTCTTTATGAAACAAGCATTTTTTCAGTTTCACATAAAGGTTGTGTGCAAGCAATCTCGATAATACTAGTCTTACATGTCTTATGTGTTCAGACAGGGATCGTGAATATATAAGTATATCGTCCAGATATACCATAACACAGACATCTAGTAAGTCTCTGAAAATATCGTTTATAAATCGTTGAAAAACTGCAGGGGCGTTGCATAGCCCGAATGGCATTACAAGATATTCGAACAATCCGTATCTGGTTCTGAATGCAGTCTTCCTCTCGTGTCCATCACGGATTCGAATGAGATTGTATGCTCCTTTCAGGTCCAATTTTGAAAAATAGGTAGCTCCACGCACCTGCTCAATGAGCTCAGGGATAAGCGGTAGAGGATAGCGATCTTTTATTGTAATAGCATTCAATTGCCTATAGTCGATGATAGGCCTGAGACTTGAGTCCTTATTGCGGACAAAAAAGAGTCCTGCTGCTGTGGAAGAAGTGGAAGGTCTAATAAAGCCTTTTTCCAAATTCACATCCAAATAGTCTTTGAGATGGGAAAGTTCATCCTGTGAAAGAGGATAAACATGATGGAACGGCAATTTGCTATTTGGGAGTAGATCAATGCTACAATCATAGTCTCGATGGGGAGGTAGTGCTTGAGCATTTTTCTCAAGAAAAACCTCAGAGAGATCCTGATAACATAGTGGTGCAATCTCATCTGTCACCACAGACAGGATCTTCCCGAAAGACGGGAGGTTACACGTACCCTCGCAATAGCAAGAGAGGAAGGTCAGGGTCCGTTCCTTCCAATCTATGGTTGGTTGATGTGTGTGCAACCAGGGAAGTCCCAAAACAATAGGAAAGTGGGGTGAAGGTATTAGATCGAAGGTAGTGGTCTCCATATGAGACCCGTTAGTAGTGACTAGGAGTGCCTGTGTCTGATCAGTGATCGGACCAGAGGATAAAGGAACACCGTTAATAAGACTCACTGAGACAGGTTTAAGTTTAGAAATAATAGGAACTTTATTTAAAGCAGCAAAACGTATGTCAGTATAATTTCCACAAGATCCTGTGTCAATCATGGCCTTAGTAGTAATCCTGTTCTGGTCCCACTGTAATGTTAAGCAAACAGAAAGATAAGGGTTAGTGATTGAAGTTGTCAATCCCCCTAGGAGGACATGTGAACACTCACCCTTCTTTTTGTAGACTAGGGGACAGACGTTTATCTTGTGATCCGGGGATGCACAGTACAAGCAGAGATTACCAGATCGTCTTCTGGCTCTTTCCATAATTGATAGAGGTGGGCGTATGGTTCCTACCTTCATAGGAACGGGGTCAACGGCCGAAATCCGAGAAGAACTGGATAATGGCATTCCCATTTTCTCAGCCTTTCTTTCTCGTAGTCTTCTATCTATGGTGATACTGAGTTGTATCAATGCATCCAGGGTTTTTGGCAGATCCGCTCGGGCGAGCTCGTCTTTAACGGCCTCTGATAGGCCAAGCCTAAATTGGGTTTTCAGAGATGCATCATTCCATTCTGAATCAAGGGTCCATCTCTTGAATTCTGCGACAAAGTCTTCTACAGGTCTCCCACCTTGTTTCAAGGATCTTAATTGAAGATCGGCAGTACTCTGCCTATTGGGATCATCATATAGGCTAGTGAGTTCTGCAGGGAACAAGGCATAGGAGTTGAGAAGCTGATCGCTTTTCTCAAAAAGAGAGTCTGCCCAGGCCCGAGGATCGCCTGTTAGGTAAGAAATAATAGTACAAACCTTAATGTGATCAGTAAGGTAGGTACGGGGTTTTAGCAAGAAAAGTAACTCACATGCGTTTTTAAATTCGCGAAATTTTTTGCGATCGCCTGTAAATAACAAAGGAGGATTTATTTTGGGTTCAGGGGACTGAGCAGTGGTAAGTTGTGTCAGTCTAATTACCTGCTGCGACAGAGCCTGATTGTCTTCTTTTAATTCAGCAAGTGCGTGTATTAACGCAGTTACTTGCTGTTTTAATTGTGTCATCTGAGTGGTTATTTCTGCTGAATCTATTTGAGGTTCGTTCAATCTGTAACGCTCCTGCGTTTTATGTATGATGTGGATTTTCAGCTGCAGAAATATTTCACTTCAGTAGTCATGTAGAGAAACGCTGAGACACCAATCCCAACTCCCAATGACTCATCATGTGTGGATGATCTCAATTCAGCAAGTAAATACACACACTCAATAAGATGTTTCCTAGAGTGACTTATGTATATAGTAACACAGTGATGATAGGCTGAAGAGACAGGTTGGGTAAAGATGGTAGATGACAGACACTTGAAAGGAAATGTTCTTGAAAGTAAGATAGTAGCAGATGGGATGCAGATAGGTTTAGCAATCATGTATGGTAGCAGATGACAGAGTAGCAGGTGGACATACAAGAGAGATCAACCCAGTGCAAGAACAGGTGGTAGTAGGCTCAAGAGCTAGCAATCTTAGATAATGCAGATGTAGTAATAGTCCTTAGTATGCAGAGCTAGATAGTGTAAGCTTTAGTATGAAAGTTATAGAGGTTTCCCCTGTGGGGTACTTATCACTAATAGCAATGTAGCAGAGGAGAGGTTCGGCAAGAGCGGATGATCCGGTAGCGGGATACAGGGATCAGCGCAGCGTGGTTCCGACAGCGAGGTATGCTTGCAAGCATGAGAGCTTCAAGACAGGTTAGCATCAAGGCACAAAGCAGTTTGAACGAACACATGTGAGTGAGAGCCGGCGATCTAAATAGCCATCCAGTCCGGCGCTCAGTGATGACAGCATCAGTCTTAAAGGTGTATGCGCACCTTACCAAAAGAGAATGGTGGGGCGCATACACTTATGAAAGAGTAATTAGGGTACCCAAAGGTACCAGAACATTACAACTAAGCAGGAGAACACAACGTGGTCAGTTCTCTAGCTATGCTGGGAACTCAGTGTGCTCTCCTCCAATGATCAGATTTGTCCTGACATGCCACCACTGCATATCTATTCACTGGGAAGCTCAGTGTGCTGCTTCCCCCCCCCCCCCCATCTCCTATGCAGCTGAGAACAGGGGGAATGTGATCATTTCTAAAAAAAAGAAAAGAAAAAAAAAAAGGTATTTATAATGTTTTTTTATATCTATACAAAATGTTTTGCATTTCATTTCCATTTTAAACCGAATGGGTTGTTTCACCAGGTGATCATTTACAATCACTTTAACATCCGTATACTCACCCTTTCTCCATTCTCCTGTTGCCCTGTACAGGTGTCTGAAGCCAAGAAAATATTTGACAGCTCATGCACACAGACAAATTTGCAGGTGTATGGCCATACAGCATAAAATATGCCTTTGCGACACCTAAGAGTACATGCTGCTGCATAATTCTGTCAATAGAAATGAATTATAAAATACACTGTACACAGGTATGCACATGGAAATGTCAGTAATTGTGTGTACACACACATACACCTATAGGGGGAATGCGCCTATATGCGTGCGTAAATGCAAGTGCTGGCATATATATATATACATATACTGATGTACAACGTATTTTGTAAATAATCTTCATGGGCAGAATTATTTAGCAGCTGGGGCTTCTACATGCTGTATGGCCATACGCCTGCAAATACTTCTGTGTGCATAAGCCCTAAAGCCTGGTCGTCTTTTTTCGATCAGCCCCCAGCATAAAAAAAAGACTGAGGGGCTTATGAGGAGCTCAATGTCCTAAATATGCAATGTTACTACAGTGAACACCCCCCCCCCCCCCCCCCACACACACACACACAAGAACATATGGGTCAGCGCTCGCAGCTAGGGAAGCCATCAGAAATGATGGGGCCCCTTACACAGTCTTAGACCTGGGCCTGACCCCCAACATTCCCCAGGGCCCCCCATCTGAATCTGCCCACTGGCCATCACACCTTACTTACCTTACCTCACTTGCTTTGCAGGGAAACAAAATCCAGCACATCCCTGCAGACAGGACAGAGCTCTGCATTGTGTACATACAGTATGCAGAGCTCCATCCAGCCTGTTTCCTGTGCCGGCGAGGAGACACCCATTGGCCTATACCTGCTGATCGGCATTTGCTGTGACTAATCACAGCAGAAGCAGTGCACCCCCTACCCAGACGTGCGGAATCGCGTATATATATGGGAATCTGCACAGAATGGCTGTCCGGTAGCAGTAAATCTGATAAAGGGTGGTCGGCAAGTGGTTAAAGATACTCTTTTTTTTTTCTTTTTTAATAAGTGATCACATAACCTCTGCCCTCAGCTGCATTAGGGGCCTGGAGAAGTTGGGGAGGAGAAACAGTAAAACACTCATCTTCCCAGTGAATGATTATGCGGTGCTAGCACAAATCTGGTCATTGTACTACAGGAAGGTTGTTCTCATATGTGGATATAAAGTATTTAAAGCGGAACTTTACATTCTCAATCAACATTACCTATTTTTAATCCATACGTTGCTAGCTTTAATAAATACATAGAAAGGTATACTATATTTTAATTGTTTTAACCTTTTTTTGTTTGTACTTCAGTTGCTTTCTGGTTTCTAGCTTAGCCCAAAATTATGTCATACATCCTTGGAGTCTTTATGGGCATTTTTTTTCCTTTCATTTCGAGGAGGGTTTTCTCAGCTACGCACACCCTTCTGTTTGTATTCTTGAGCTAAGGGCAGATGGATTCCAGGAAGTAAATGCTGCATGAATCATCTACCCTTACTCTAGATGGCCATGGCTAGAAATGCTAAGGGATGTTCTTCAAAGTGATTTCTTGATCAATGGCTGACACAGTACAGAACTCTACTACAGTATTGCTTTAAATGTAAAATAAATAGCAAGCATAAGAAAAGCTAATAAATCCAGTTAATGATTCATCACTAATCAAATCTGAACTCTTACAGCGGTTATATTGTTGGCAAAGTTGTATGCGGTCAAAATAAAGTCTACCAGAAGTTCTATCCCTTTTCAATGGAAAAGTAAATAAAGCCCTGATTATAATAATAGATACGTAAAAATTATCCAACATATGTTCACCACCCTGATAATGATGCAGTAGAAAAGTGCTTGAAAAAAAAAAACACTAAACGCAGTATAATAGTAACGTCAGATTTCACTACAATGTTTCAGATCAACAATGATGTTGGCTTGTTCGGAGGTTTTAGTACTTTAATGAATGAGTGCACAAAGTTTTTTCTTTAATTCCTGTAGCCCCCCAGACCCCCGGGGTCAGGGAGAGCTGACATTTCACCTCAGGGTGCTGTTTTGTAGGCATGGTGGGCGAGTATGGTTGCAGAAAAGATGGGCAGCAGTCACTTTTAAAATAAACTGATTGCTCACAACAACAAAAAATTTAGGGAGAGAGGGTTAGGGCACAAGACACCCTCGGGACAGTAGGCAGACAGATTAGCAGACTCCAAAAAAACAAAATCCAGCCAGGTAGACAGCAATACAAAACAAGGGCCTTAAGCCTGCACACAAAATGAAATGGACCACTAAGGAAAAGAGTAGCCCAAAAGCGCCATATATATGAGTCACAGGGGTATGGATAATAAAAATAGGTCAACAAAAGGAACCACAGAAACTGAAATATATCATTAAAAATTCCAAAATGTATTGAGTCGAAAAATAAGACATACAGTTTCAGTGAAATTAAATAGAAACCTTCCACCTCACCACTATAGCAAGTGACCACGTGGTTAAAAACGAGAAAAAGAAACATACGCATGGATCAGCTGCAGCTGCCTAAATGCATCAATGTATAAACCATAATGATCTTGAATGGATCACAGTCCACCATAATCAAGGTGAAACAAACAAAGGAGAAGGGGCACAAAGAAGCTCAATTGGATGTACCCACTAGATAACTCGGCCAAATCTACCGAGTATCAGATCGAAAACAACCAAATTGAGCAAATCCCCAGCCATGCATTCATGAATGACTAACAACAGCGGAGAGTGATGAGTAGCAAGTCAGGGGCACGGTATACAAGAAATGAGCCAATATTTATGTTCAAAAAACAGTGTAAAAAAACGTGTCCAGGATACACTGTAAAATGGTGATAAGTGAACGACGAAAAGTCTGTTCATTTAAAAAATATGTGATCCAAACAGTGATAAATGTGTCCTTTTCCCCACAATCAATCTCCAACACTGAGTGCAATGGCCGCTCACCTTAGGAGGAATGATATTGCATTTTTATGGGGTTCAAACGTTGGCTGAAGAGAATCACTCCATATATAGTCAAAACGCAGCTCATACAAAATAAAATGAGGATCTCCATACTGTAATATGTAAAATAAGGCTTTAATGTAAACAATAGTCACTTACAATTAAGTAGGAGACGGCAAATGTAGCCTAGGAACCAAACTGAGGGGTCCCAGGAAGATAGCAGCTGGAAAACCTGAACGTCCAGTCACCTGATTCCTCCCGATGCGTTGCGTCACAATCACGTGACTTTCTCAAGGGCGTGATTTTGACACAACCTGTCGGGAGGTGACTGGAATTTCAGGTTTTCCAGCTGCTATCTTCCTGGGACCCCTCAGTTTGGTTCCTCTGCAACATCTGATGTCTCCTACTTAATTGTAAGTTACTATTGTTTACATTAAAGCCTTACTTTACATAATACTGTACACTATGGAAATCCTCATTTTATTTTGTATGAGCTGCGTTTTTTTAGTTCCGATTTTCTAGCTGCTATTTTCCTGGGACCCCTAGGTTTGCTTCTTAGGCTACATCTGCTACTTAATTGTAAGTGACTATTGTTTACATTAAAGCCTTATTTTACATATTACACTATGGAGATCCTCATTTTATTTTGTATGAGCTGCATTTGACTATATATGGAGTGATCCTCTTCAGCCAACGTTTGACCCCCATAAAAATGCAATATCATTCCTCCTAAGGTGAGCGGCCATTGCACTCAGTGTTGGAGATCGGTTGTGGGGAAAAGGACACATTTATCACTGTTTGGATCACATTATTTTTGAATCAACAGACTTTTTGTTGTTCACTTATCACCATTGCACAGTGTATCTTGGACACGTTTTTTTACACTGTTTTTTTTGAACATCTCACATGATATATATATTTTGGGACTTTGATATATTTATATTCTTATTGGATGATGTGTAACACTTATTGATGGTTTGTTTGTTTGCACATGCACTTTTTTCATCATATAATTGTTTTTAGATGCATGTTATATGTTTTGAAGCTCAGGATTAATATTATGTAATTCTAAATATTGTTTCACTATTCCTCTATTTCACTATTATATTATTAATATAGCACCGCTTCATATTCCTTTATTCATTTCTTATGTGGTGGCACTACAAGGATAGGCGGCTATATCCAGTTCTTTATACACAGTTCATATTATTTTTAGTGATTGCCTCTTACTTGGTAGTGCATTGGTTTTTTGTTTTGCACACTGTCTCCAATAGCAACCAAAAACTCACAACACCGTGCAGGGTTCCCTTGGATGAGTTCCCCTTGAAGCTTTCCCAGCCTCTCCACAGTCCCTGACTTATGAAACCTCTGAACTCAATTTCTTTCCTCATGCCTCCAGACAACAACCTGACTCTCTCTGGCAGAGCCTCCCTTGTGCCTCCAGGCAATAAACAGGCTTTCTCTGACAGCCTCAAGAACATGGCCAGGCCTTAGACTCCAGGTCAAATTCAACGCAGCTGTTCCTCCCACATCCACACCTGACCAAGGTTTAGGTGGAAAGACCAATATCACCTGACTTTCTCCAAATATATACTCTCCCCCAGCAAGCTCAGTGGTCATGAAACTCCTACTGATTGCCTGAGAGAAATATGCATATTCATAACTTAGCTTTACTGCAGCTCACTGCAATGCCACCTATTGACAGAAGAGAGGAACCACAGGTAAACCAGGCTTAGGAGAAAACCCAAATGATCGCAAAGACTACAAATCAGCTAGGTTAGTTATCACCTAGCACAGCTAAATTTACTAATAGCCCCTGTATAGGACAAGGGGGCTAGATTCCTTCCCTCTCCTTTTTAAACACTAGTATACTTATCTGTGGGGTTTACTGTAAGGAAGACAATAAACAGTAGCAGTCAATGAGCACAGCCAGGCAATTACTTTTCTTTTCTAAAACTTTAAACATTAAACGCTGTAGAAATAGGAAGAAACATGTTGGGGGCATGGCCTTGATCAATAGAGCTGAGACTGATTTTACCTGCTACCCACTCGGGCCGGAAGAGGTGTGCGGTGGCCAGGCTATCTCTTCCTATTTCTACAGTGTACTTTGGGTAAGATTGAACCTTTCCCCAGCATGTACCCTTACCGTTAACTTGAAAAGATTAAAGCCAAAATTGTGGGGAACGGGTAAAAGTTTTTATTGCTGTCTGTGTCTATAATGGGTAGATTCACCCACTCTGTTTGTCCTGGTAACCATTGTCTGCTGCACAGAATGTGATAGTACAGAAGGACAACTGTCCAAGAGGGGAATTCCCTTCCCTTTGGAAAGATTTCCTCTCAGTTGAGCCCCTGAATCAGGAAGAAAGACAGAAAATGAATTACAAAGACCTACTGTACTTCCTTTCCTGACGTATCTCAATAGCATCATACATGGCTTGTGTGATGCCATGGAGATGTAAAAAAAACGGAAATTTGATTACCAATACACACCAAATTTTCCTTTAATTATGTATCTCAATAGTATCGTACATGTGCATGCGTGACCCCATGGAGATGTCAGAAAAGAAGAAAATTGATGGCCAATACTTATCATAATATTCCTTTACTGACTTCATGGCTTAATGCAAGGGCTCCTGGAATGCCCAGGAGATGTCCGAAAAGTGGAAGATTGTTTTCCATCACACATCAAAATATTATTTTCCTGATATATCTTTTTTTTTTTAAAGGTATTTTATTGAACAAACAAAACAATACAGAACAGAAAAATAAAATAAAGCATGTCAATGTAGGAGTCAAAAAAGACATACAAGACTCCATTTTACATCAAAAGCCATGGCATAAATAATAAACAGAACTGTCAGCTGTAACATCAATAGAGAACCCTCCCAGCCAAAAGAAAACTCCCAGAGGCTGTAATGAACATCGGCTATGTAGAGTCAGAAACCGAAGAGGCAGTCCGGTCAGAGTCCACCCAGAAAGACCAAATTTTCCGGAACTTCTTGGGGCAGCCTCTGGCCTCATACGTCATTTTATACAGAGGTAATGCCTGGTTAATAAGTGCAATCCATAATGGAACGTCAGGGGGAGCAGAAAATTTCCATCTAGTAGCTATAGCCTTCCTAGCATAGAAGAATGTCAAGCGGAGAAACAATTTAGTACGAGCAGGGGCGTCCTCGTCATCCACATAACCCAGCAAGCAACGAAGGGGGCTGCAAATATTGGATAACTGAGAAATATCAGCAATAAAAGCAGTGACTTCCGACCAAAAGGCAAGGATAGGGGGACATTCCCAAAACATATGGAAAAATGAGCCATCTGCAGCAGTACACTTGGAGCATAGCGGAGAAGGCAATGTACCAATTTTGTGCAAGAATACAGGGGTATAGTACGCTCTATAAAGAAGCTTCAATTGGATATTTTCCTGATATATCTCATTAGTATCATACTCACCCAGATGATGCCATGAAGATGTCAGGAAAGTGGAAGATTGGTTATCAATACACATTAAAGTATTCCTTTCCTGATATATCTCATTGGTATCATACACTCACCAGTGTGATGCCATGGAGATTTTAGGAAAATGGAAAACTGATTACCAATTCTTAGCATAATTTTTGTTCCAGATGTACTGTATCTCCATGACTTCATACATTGACTCATGTAATGCCATGAAGGTGTCAGGAAAATTGATCACCAATACTTGCTGTAATTTTTTTTTCTTGACGTATTTCATTGGCATCATATACTGGCTCTTATGGTGTCGTGGAGATGCCAGGAAACAGAAAACTGTGTTTTATTTCTTTCATAGCAAGACAGCAGTACTTAGTTACTTGACCTCTTGCCGCCTACGTAATGCCTTATGGGCAGCGGCAAAGAGGGCAAGCTTTAACTCCCACACACAGCAAATATGAATCCATGGATGGCCGATGTTTCTGTGCTGAGAGTGCACTCCTGGTCTCTATTGATGATTGGGAGCCAGCGGGACCGACTCCTGATCAAGTGACCACTGTGATAGCCAATGACAGTGGTCAGGCAGTCCTTCCAACCCGCCCACCCCCTTCCCAGCATAAAGACCTAGTTAAAGTGATGCCGGGCAGGGGCTGGGCAGGATAGGTTAAAAGTATAACATTGTTTAGTGATTTTTAAATTTGCCATATTGGTTCATGTGAAATGTGTTTTTAATGACAAGTGCAATTTAAGGCAGAGATGGTTTGTTCAGTGAGCACTAGCAAAATTCTGCAATTATGCACAGCATACTTGCAAATCATGGCATACTTACCTCCTCCAGCGATTAACAGATCCCCGCTCCCTGTTGCCAATGTTGCCATTTTCTCTGCTGCTTCTTTTACATCTGGCACCTTCTTTCTCCAGCCAGTGGATGACCACTGATGACCTAATTCCCATGCATGAACTCTGGAGTTACATTATCCCAGAACACTGTTCAATTTTCTGCATACAAAGACTAAGAATATACACTGCACTAAGCATAACGGGAGTTTAGAAGGTGCTTGCTCCAGGTCTGTGACTCACTAGGTAGTCAAAAAATTGCTAGGGAAAGGAAAAGGGTTTTTTTTTTTGGCAGAAGAGACATACAAAGTCTCCCCACCAGAAAAAATCTGCCTCCTAGCAAATTGTTTAGACTCCAGTTTCCCTTTAAAGCCGTAGTAAACGTTGGCATTTAAAAGAGAAGTTTGGGTTTCTTTTTTTTACATTTATACTTACCTAGGTGGATGCAGCATCGGTCCCCCGGCCCCTCTGCACTGAGAAGCGAGCGAGTGTTCAAACACCGCTGATCGCTCGGTTCTGACACCTCCCTGAGCAGAGAGTTGTTGACTGCCAGTCCACAGCTCTCTGCTCTTCCCCCTCCTCGCTCATTGGAGCGCTGAGAGGCTGAGTTGGTTGTCGTTCCAGGCACCTGGTGGATCCCGACTTCCATTGTCGGGATGTTGCGGTGCCTGCACCGTCTTCTGTGACGTCAGAGAGCAGACTTCAGCCTGCTGTCTGCTGAAAACGGGTCACAGGTGTGTAGAACGAACTGCTCTCCTGTGATCCATAGGAGATGTACAGCTAAACAAGCCTCCTTTAGGAAGAAAAAAATCGCCAGCAAGTCAATGGCATAATGTGCTAGTACACATCGCATTACTAGCACAATATGAAATTCTTATTTTAGAACAAAGCCCTCCAACGGCTTGATGTCACTGCTGACAGGGTTTCCATCTCCCCCCAGTCCCGGTTTTGCGGGCTCTGGCTCTATGAATGGACGAGCTGCGATGATGTCACTCCAATGCATGTGCGTGGGAGTCAGGGCTAGACATGTGCAAAATGAAAAAATTTGTTTCGTTTGGATTAGTTATTTGCATAAATTTGTTTAGTTAAATTCGTTTTCGGAATTCATTTTGTTTATTCGAATTTGAATTGATTATAATTCTGAAAATTTGAATCGATTCTAATTCCATTAGAAATGTATTCTATTTGAAATGTGAATTTTGGAAAATGGTTATATTCTTTCTATTCCATCCTATTCTATTGTTTTTTTTCTATTCTATTCTTTTTTTGTTCCAACTGTTATTTTCGGGGAGGGCTGCAATATAAAGACCTAACCCGAAAATAAGCTCTAGTTTAGTGTTTGTAAAATCCTAGAATCCACTTTTTTACTGTTTTAAAACTTCTTTCACGTTGTCATTATGGGTGATTGTTTGTAGAATTTTGAGGACAATAATGAATTTAATCCATTTTGGAATAAGGCTGTAACATAACGAAATGTGGAAAAAGTGAAGCACTGGGAATACTTTCCGGATGCACTTTATATCTAAAGCAATAAATAAGATCTTAATTCGGTGCTGTGACTGAAAGTCATGGGTCAAAGGGGACATGGATGGCTTTCCAAAAATGTATCCACGTGGCACATACAACGTTACTGTTATCCAGCTGTGATTGCAGACATCACCATCCTTCAGATAAAAGTTTTTATTTTGTGATGTCTCAACACTCAGAATATTATATTTGATTTTACAAGCCACAAAATCATGTCAGTTATGTGATAAATCTAATAGGGTTTACACTGTAGTGCTGTAGTGCTAGATCCTGTTCATTCTTAGCACACAATGATAGGATGTAGGGAGTTTCCGTAGCCTTAGCTTTCTTGTAAAACATGTGTCTAAACGCCAGTAGACAGCAGATGAGGGGAATCTCCGTTCACTCAGCTCACTTACTTGTCTGAACACACCCCGTCAGTGTATGCGATACTCATCCACTTTCTATCAAACACATAGACCAATGTGTGTGTCCAATTTATAGTCCCCTATTAAATGAGGCAGAGAGGTTTAGCACATCGACCCACTGCAACCAATCAGAAACGATCTTCACATGCTCCAGCCAACATAAACATTTTACTCTTTGTAGGACCTCCAGTGTAACCAGTAGGAGGCAGTAGGGGGAGGCTGCATGTCCGCAGATGGGACCCATAGCCAGTATTATAATAAGGCATCTAAACCCTACCCCCCAGTTCCGACTAAACTTTACACACATGAAATCCGATTACTAGGTATAGGTTAGTGAACATGATTCCTCCTTGTGCTATATTGCTTTATATTTTAAGTAAGACTGATTGGTAGGACTTAAAGGAGCAGTGCGGTGCCTTAACCTATAACAATCAAGCAGACGCTATGTTTTACTATCTGGTATATTGGTGTTTCATGACATAAAGAGCAACTGTACACTTGTTGGCCATAGCAACCAATTGTAATTTTCCTTTATTTGAATAATAAACTATTTGGTTTCTATAGACAAAGTTTCCTCATTTTTCATATTTTAAAATAAACTCCACATTCTTTATATAGTTACATAGTTAGTGAGGTTGAAAATAGACACAAGTCCATCTGGCTCAACCAATAAAAAAAACAAAAACAGTAAAGAAAACACAACCCCATAAACACAATCCTATACCCGCAGTTGATCCAAAGGAAGGCGAAAAACTCCAGCAAAGCATGATCCAATTTTCTACAGCAGGGAAAAATAATTCCTTCCTGATCCCCCGAGTGGCAATCGGATATTCCCTGGATCAACTTTACCTATAAATATTAGTACCCAGTTATATTATTTACACCCAGGAAAGAATCCAGGCCTTTTTTAAAGCAATCTAGTGAGCTGGCCAGAACCACCTCTGGAGGGAGTCTATTCCACATTTTCTGTGAAAAAACCTTTCCGTATTTGGAGACAAAATCTCTTTTACTCTAGACGTAAAGAGTGCCCCCTTGTCCTCTGTGATGACCCCAAAGTGAATAACGCAACACCAAGTTCACTATATGGACCCTTTAGGAATTTATACATGTTGATCATATCCCCCCCTTAATCTCCTCTTCTCAAAAGGGAATAAATTTAATTTCTCTAATCTTTTTTAATAGCTGAGCTCCTCCATGCCTCTTATCAGTTTGGTTGCCTTTCTCTGCACTTTCTCCAGTTCCCCGATATCCTTTTTGAGAACTGGTGCCCAAAACTGAACTGCATATTCCATATGAGGTCTTACTAATGATTTGTACAGGGGCAAAATTATATCTCTCTCTCTGGAGTCCATGCCTCTTTTAATACAAGAAAGGATTTTGCTTTAAAAGGTTAAAGTTCTCTCTTTGGAAACCGCAGCTTGGCATTGCATGCTATTATTAAGCTTAGGATCTACCAGAACACCCAGATCCTTCTCTGCTTTGGATTTCCCCAGTTCTACTCCCCCTAGCAGGTATGATGCATGTATATTCTTTGCCCCCAAGTGCATAACATTACATTTATCAACATTAAACCTCATATAGTTACATAGTTAGTGAGGTTTATCTAGCAATCTATTTTCTCGGCATCCTAAAAGAACAATTGAGCACTGTCTGTGATACTTTTTTTATTTGCACTAATATGCAAATATTCAGAACAAGCTTTCGGGGTGCTTGAAGGTTCAAACAGCACTAATACACAAAGGATTAATTTACTAAAACTAGAGAGTGCAAAATCTGGTGAAGCTCTGTTTGGAAACCAATCAGCTTCTAGGTTTTATTGTCAAAGCTTAACTGAACAAGCTGAAGTTAGAAGCTGATTGGCTGCCATGCACAGCTGCATCTGGTGTTGCACTCTGCAGATTTAGTATATCGACTCCAAAGTTTTAACCGAATGTTAAGACAACCCCTGAGGGAAACCAGAGAAAAAAAACTACACAAACAAATGTACACAGCAATGGTAATTAAAGTGTAAAAACCCCACATGAGTGCCCCCCCCCCCTAGCAAGCAGCTTGCTATGGGGGCACTCAGAGTAGAGGGGGGGGCAGGAGTGCTGGGGGAGGACCTGAGAGATGGAGCATCAGGGCTGCTCTTTGCAAAACTATTGCTTAGAGCAGCTTAGTATAGGTATAAGGTGTATGTTATTTTTAAGAAATAAAAAAATACCTTTAATATCACTTTAAACTTGAGTACTTAGTGAGATAAGACAGGGGGAGAGCTACAAACTGAGAGGGGGAGTAACAGTCACAGAGGGAAGGGGGGGGGGGTTGTATCTATGCATCCTACATAGACATTCTCCAATATCAAGTGAATTTTGCAAAGAAAGAAGAGACTTACGGTTTCTGCTCCAAAACACCAAAAAGTGATGTAAAGTGCGCCAATAGTCCATAATCTGATCATGAAGACTTCCATGCTACTCCACAAAAGCCAGATGATTTTAGTGTGCAGTGCCTCTTCTCTGTCCTGGAGGTAATCTGTTCACCACTCAGTCCTTGAAGTAATCTGTCCTGAAGATATGTTCACCTCTCTTTCCTGAAAGATGTTTGTTCACTTCTCTGTCCCGAACGTGATCTGTTCACCTCTCTGTCTTGGAAGTATTCTGTTCAGTCCTCTGTCATGAAGGTAATCTGTTCACCTCTCTGTCCTTTAGGTATTCTGTATACCTATCTGTCCTGAAGGTATCCAGTTCACTTCTCTGCCTTGGGAGTGTTCTCTTCACCTATGTGTCCTGAAGGTAACCTGTTCACCTCTCTGTCTTGGAGGATAATCTGTTAACCTCTCTGTCCTGGAGGATAATCTGTCCACCTCTCTGTCCTAGGGGTAATCTGTTAACCTCACCGTCCTTTGGTTATTCTCTTTACCTATCTGTCCTGAAGGTATCCTGTTCGCTTCTCTGCCTTGGGCATATTGTCTTCACCTCTGTGTCCTGGAGGTAATCCGTTCACCTCTCTGTCCTGGAGGTAATCTGTTCCCCTCTCTGTCCTAAGGGTAATCTGTTCACCTCTCTGTCCTGGAGGTAATCTGTTCCCCTCTCTGTCCTAAGGGTAATCTGTTCAACTCTCTGTCCTAAGGGTAATCTGTTCAGCTCTCTGTCCTGGAGGGAATCTGTTCCCCCTTCTGTCCTGGGGGTAACCTGTTCACCTCTCTGTCCTAAGGGTAATCTGTTCCCCTCTCTGTCCTAAGGGTAATCTGTTCACCTTTCTGTCCTAAGGGTAATCTGTTCACCCCTATGTCCTGGAGGTAATCTGTCGCCCAAGGTAATCTATTTACCTGTCCTGGAGGTATTGGGTTCCACCTCTATGTCCTGGAGGTATTTTGTTCACCTCTCTACCCTGGTGGTGTCCTGATCACCTCTCTGACCCTGTATTTAATCTCTTTTCCTCGCCAGCCTGTATGACCTCCCTGCCTGTCCCCACCACTTTCACAAACTTCTTAGTAAATTGCAGTAACTGGAATGCAGGAGTCCCAATTATTCCATCTCCCTCTGCAGCAATCTCAGAATGTACTCCAGTCCTGAAACAGTATACTGGTCATTCCCAGCATTCATTGTTCCTAAATCCAAACATTTGTTGTGCTCCTTTTGTATTGTTCTCTCCCAGGAACCGTTCATGCAGCCAGTCACTGGATAATGTCCCAAGTGTGTACTGAAGGGACTTTCGGTTCTATCTTGTGTCTGTGCTCTGTTACTTCCCTCTCTGTACAGTAGTGTGTGTGGCTCCCACATTCTTTGCTATCTTCCCAGATGTGAAGCCAGCCCTCTGCTCCTCCCTTACATGGCTGCACACAGCCAGGAGACACAGCCCTCATGTATGCTAGACTGTTAAGCATTTCAGAATTTTAGACAGCTTTAATCAAGGTAAAAGACAGTTACAATACATAGTATGCATGCAGTTATTTAAAGCGACCCTTTAAAATAGAAGAATCTTATAATAAAGGGTGTTACAGCATAAAAATAACAAGATAAACATGGATAGCCTTGTAAAAAGTAACAATTCCAGCTTGTGCTTACATTTTTAGCATCAATCCAGAGACTTCCATAACTAGATGTCCCTGCTCCTAGATCTCCTTAAAGCGGATTTCCACCCACATTCCACAATGGCCTCCATGCAGATCCTGTGTGCAGGCTAAAAACGTATTGCCTTTTTTTTTTTCTGTTGATTTACCTTATTTATAAAGGAATACCTATCTTCTTCCTGTGTATGTCCCCGCGGCGGGGTACGTCATTTCCGGTGTTCCGTGAAAAAACCCTACCCGTGAAAATTCCCTACCCTCGTCACTTCCGGTGCACCTACGTCATGGAACAGCTGAGCAGCTTACCACTGCGCATGCTCACAGCTCCGGAGGGTAGGGAATTTTCACGGGTATGGGTTTTTTAACGTTACACCGCATCAGCTGTTGCCGTGGGTACATTAAATCATCTCCGCTCCTACCCCTGTGACTTCCCTGATCTCGGCTCATGAATGTAAAAGCGGCGGCGGGTCTATGAAAATATAAATCACGGAGCCCACATCTCCGTGACTTATATTTTCACACACCCGCCGCCGCTTTTACATTTAGTATCCGAGATCAGGCAAGTCACAGGGGTAGGAGCGGAGATGATTTAATGTACCCGCAGCAACAGCTGATGCGGTGTAATGTTACAAAACACTACCCGTGAAAATTCCCTACCCTCCGGAGCTCTGAGCATGCGCACTGGTAAGCTGCTCAGCTGTTCCATGACGTATGTCAACAGGAAGTGACGAGGGTAGGGAATTTTCACGAGGTAGGGTTTTTTAACGTTACACCGGCTTTGCATTGGCTCCTGAGAGATGAGTGTCATCAATCCCAGGAGTCAATGGGCATCGCCGGCTCGTATTGTTTCCATAGCAACGGGGTAAGAACTTCCTCTGACGCTATGGAAACCCGGCTGACATGCAGTGGTGGCGATTTTATCCCACTGCACACGTGCAAGATCAAGAGGTGCATGATGAGTAGCCAGCATGCACCAAATCCCGGAACAGAGACCCAGAGGGCTTTACATGCCCACACTTGAGATGACCCCTCTGTACAGAGGAGGTGAACAGTAAGTTTTTAATGCAGCACAATAACAAACCAGTGGCAACTCTTGAAGATAGCTAAGGGTAAAAGAACGAGCAATGACTATACCAGAGGTAATTTTATCTTAAAAAAAAAAAAAAAGACTGGAACTCTGCTTTAATCTGATGGCTGGCATCATTCCACCCACTTTCTCCAAGCCTGAACCCACCCCAGCTTGTAACTGGACAGTGAAAGGAGAAGCAGCACAGTGATCAGCTCAACTCTCTGTCACTCTGCTTTCTCCTCTTATCTGATTGGCTCCTCATGCTGCTTCTTCCTTTCATTCATCAAGCTGAACTCTGGGGAAAAGAAAAATCCTCCCATGCAGTGGCGCTTTCCATACTGTAGAGGTTAAAGCAGAAGTTAAACAATAGTTACCTTTGCATCAACGGTCTAATACCTGCAAGTCTTTCACCAGCATCTTCTTCCCAGCTTTCAGCTCTTCTGTACAGGGACTGCAAGAGGCCAATACCAAGTAAAATTCAGATACTTAGAAAAAGAACTGAGGTCAGTATCAAATATAAATTGCTGTTTTAAAATAAGCAGCACACTTACATTTAAGTTAGCAAACAACATCATAGATAGGGAACACCTCAGCACCCCATCTCTTGACATCCACCAGGTATTTTGACAGCTGTCATCCTTCTGTGGAAGTGAGAAAGCCACCACTAATATCTATATCTTGAGCTGGCTGACTCCCGGTCTTCCTCGGTCTCTGTTTGATCAGTGATGCCTACAGCCTCACACTGATCACAGCTACTTGGTCTCAGGTGTTCCCTACCCATGCTGTTTCATGCTAACTTCAATGTAAGTGTTATGCTTATTTTAAAAAAGTAATTTTTATTTGATACTGACCTCGGCGCCCTGTTGTTCGTTTCCTTCTACATTGAGGTGATCCTACCTAGATTTTACGCAGGAGCTGCAGAGGTTCCAATCTCGGTCCCTTCTCCTGTTCAGCCATCCATCCGCCTCATCCCTTCCTCTATCCTGTTGATGGTCTACAGATACAATGGAAGTTCCAATAGACCAAGTGACTGCACTTCTCCTAGGAACGCCATATGTACTGTGTACTTGTACACTCTTTGAAATTCAGGTACTTATACTGCTTGCATTTAAGAAATATATTTAACCACTTGCCGACTGCCTAACGCCGATCTACGTCGGCAGTCAGCCCCTCACAGGCAAAGTGACGTAGGGCTACGTCACTAGCTTGTGAGGGTCTAGGGAGCGAGCGCGCGCCCCCGGAGGCGCGCTCCCGCTCCCGCGTGGTCACGGACCCCCCCGCGCGTGTGACCGGCGGACCCGATGTCCGCCGGTCACTCGGCGATCGGCGGGGGAGAGGGAGAATGTCAGGCAGCTTGTGTAAACAAGCCACCTGTCATTCTCCTTGCTGTTAAGACACTGATCTCTCGGATCTAGTATGTAGATCCGTTGATCAGTGTCCATACAGCTCAAGCCCCAGCCAATCACAGTAGAAAGCACGCCCCTAGGGATACACACAGCCCCTCCCTCCCAAATAAAGTTAACCCCTTCACTACCAGTGTATTTTTACAGTAACAGTGCATATATATAGCACTGATTACTGTAGAAATGTCACTGGTAACCCCAAAAGTGTCAAAAATGTCAGTCAAGGGTCCGATCTGTCCGCCCCAATGTCGCAGTACCGCAAAAAAAAATCGCAGATCGCCGCCATTACACGTTAAAAAAAAAAACAACAAAAATGACAGAAATCTTTCCCTTTGTTAGTAAACGCGATAACTTTTGCGCAAACCAATCAAAATACGCTTTTTGCGATTTTTTTTACCAAACATAGGTAGCATAAAACAAATTGGCCGAAAAAGTAAAAAAATTTTGATTTTTAAATTTTTTTTTGGGGGAATTTCATATAAAAAAATGTGAAAAATATTGCTATTTTTGCAAAATTGACGCTCTTTTTTTGTTTATAGCGCGTGATCAAAAAATCGCACAGGTGATCAAATACCACCAAAAGAAAGCTCTGTTTGTGGGAAAAAAAGGACGCCAAATTCGTTTAGGTACAGCGTCGCACGACCGCGCAATTGTCTGTTAAAGTCACGCAGTGCCGAATCGCAAAATACCCCCTGGTCGGAATGGGGGTAAAATCTTCCGGGGCTTAAGTGGTTAATGATGTATTTATGATTACAGAGCTACATTAATTTATGTCTCTTCCATCGGCCAAGAGATCAACTTTAAATTTACTTTTCTAGCAGGTGGCATGTGCACTCTGAGGCTGTGGTTTCACCCTCTGGCTACTATGCCATTAATATGTCCCATAATGATACTGTGATTGGTTCACAGCTGGGGACCAGTTATCCTGCACACCCGGAAATTTTGGATAGCAGCACTTGTAGCTCTGCAAGAGAGCAAAGATTTTACTTTGAGACCGGCCAAGATTCCTGTGTAAGTTTCCACTTTCTGAGTGAAACAGGTCCCTGCACCTGGACAATGGTTTATAAGATGGACATATATACCCACTGCATTATCTTACGAGTCATCCGCACATCTGCAGCCAAGTGAGTACAACTGTTCAGTAACCTTTTTGTAAACTTTGGTAACTCATTGATAAAAGCAATGTTTTAGAATGTCCTTTAGTATAGATGTTATTTAACCCAATTATGCATCTAGGAACATGAAATCAATAACATTAGCAGCGCTGATGTATTATCTTGATACACCATCCTTATTTCTCAGAAACAAACATAATTTGCAATGGTTAGCAGTCCAAAAGTTCACACAGCCGGTGCTCTTCAAAGGTGTTTGAATCTCTATGAGTGCCAACAGGAAGGCAAGTGTAAATTAAGCTGTGGAGGTACATCTGGAAAAGTGAATCTCGGAGAGCAGGGGTTCCAATCTAGTCAAGGGTGCTAGGTGGAGTGAAAGTGGAGTGGATTGGAGGAAAAATTCAAAGGCACATGCAATCCTTGGTCTGGTGAGTGTTCATTGCCTTAAAGGGGGAGCACGGTGAAGGAGCACATTATCTATACTCATAGAAATTCAAACACCTTTGGGGGGCGTGGCCTGAAGCTTCATGTGAGCAGACGTGCGTGAGCTCCTCTCTCCCGGCCTTAACAGTTTCTGTCCATCCTGTGTCCCGCTACCTTCAGAATCTTTGCTCTGTTGTGCCTGCCTACTTACCGAGTCTCCTCGCCGCCATGTCTCCGCCACCGAAACGGTCCGATGCCGCCGCTAAGCTGGATCGATTCCGCCGCCAGGAAGAAGGCGTGCAGGCCCAAGATGGCGGCGACCCATCCCTCGCTCCGGATCCGGCCGCGCAGGTCTCGGACAGCGGTAAGATACTTGATGCTATCTCGCACTGCCAGGCTACCCTTACCTCAAAAATCGAGGAGGTTAAGGTGGATATTTCGCTAATTCGCCAGGACATGCAGAAACTCAGGGGGCGGATGACCGAGGTGGAGGACCGTTTGGGTGTGGTGGAGGATGAGCTCCCTCCGGTCCGCACGTTGGTGGAACAAGCCTCTAGGGACATTGCACAATTGTACTTTAAGCAGGATGACCTGGAAAACCGTGCAAGACGGAATAATGTACGCTTTATTGGTCTCCCTGAGGGGTCGAAGGGCGCCGACCCTGCCACTTTCCTGGAGAACCTGCTGGTCACTACGTACGGTCGCGCCACCTTCTCCCAGGCTTTTGTGGTGGAAAGGGCCCACAGGATGCCAGCTGAGAGACCTCCCCAGGGTGCCCCACCGCGAGTATTTATAGCCCGATTCCTCAACTACAGGGATAGGGATGCCGTGCTTTGCCTGGCCCGGGAGAAGGGCAACATTCCCATGGATAATCACACTGTTATGGCATTCCCTGATTTCTCTGCAGCTGTTCAAAAGCAGCGCAGCCAATTCACCGAGGTTAAACGCCGATTGCGCACCCGCAATCTCAAGTACTCCATGTTGTATCCTGCACGACTGCGTGTGGTTGCTGAGGACAGAAATTCAAACACCTTTGAAGAGCATCGGCTGTGTGAACTTTTGGACTGCTAACCCTTGCAAATTATGTTTGTTTTCTGAGAAATAAGGATGGTGTATTAGGATAATACATCCGCTTTTATAATGTTATTGGTCTCATGTTCCTAGATGCACATTGGGTTAAATAACATCTATACTACAGGATAATCAATTGTTTATAGTAAGTGCTACTTATACAAAATATTTTATGCTAAAGCAATTTTGGGGAGAGTCGTTTAGATTCCCTTAATTAGAGCTCTGGGTGAGTGATTGCAGGTGTTTTCGCATTAGCAACCACTATTGTTTGTAATGTTTTTGAATGTGTTCCTACACATAAGATTAATACAGTGCAATTTCCCTATGTTGCAATCTACTTTTTCAGACAGGTCTGGACTTATTTCTGTGCAGTTAACATTGATTAGATGTAACTGAACTCTTGGAAAATGCAGCCAAATGCATGCAAATGTGCTTTTTATGTATTGTGGGAAATCAGTTGCCTGCTAAAACCAGGTTGGGTTCTCTTTTTGTAATAGCATGTGATTATATAGAGAAAATGCATATTACAAACATTGACATACACTGGACAAAACAAATGCATGAAAACTACCTGATCAGCCTAATAAAGCAGACAACAAGAATAAAGTTGCTATAAAGACATAAACAGTTCTGTACCCCCCCCCCCCTCCCACCAGAGGCTCTCTTCCCTTTCTCTCTCCCCATTGGAGATCAAGGTAGCAGTGGGAGCCATTGGTCCCTGCTGACAATAACCGCCACTGAGAAGAGAGTGGGAGCGGGGCTGAGCCATTGCTGTATGTGACAATGGACACAAAGAGCGTGGCTCCAGAGTGAACCTGCACAAGTGACCCCAAAGTAAGGGGCTTGATATGGTGGCACTTGGGGAGGAGGAGCCAGGAGCGTAGTTAGGGGACCCCAGAAGAGGAGGGTCAGGGCTGCTCTGTGCAAAACCATTACACAGAGCTGGTAAGTATGATATGTTTATTATTTCAAAGAATCACTTCTATTTGTAATCCTGTTACAAATAAAATGATTTAGAAATTTTAATAACTCTCCAGGCACAAATGAATGGTAAGTTTACCTCCACTTTCACCACTTTTGTCAGGTCAGGTATACCTGACGAGAGGAAGAGGAAATCCTGGGACAAACCTCTTTCTTTTCACCACCGCAAAGATGGTTTATCCCATCTGGGAGCTATTTGCAAGAATTTGTGCTTAAGGAATATCTCCACCTCCTAGTACCTGAAGGATTGATATCACCACCGATTTATATGTTAGCGTGTGTGGCCCATCCATTACATTGGGGGCCTATGCTTCTGGTAAGCAGCCAAATTATATATATTCCTCACGGGTGTATTCAAGCTTCACCATCTCCTTGGGATATCCACCTT
Source organism: Pelophylax lessonae (assembly GCF_965119305.1). Classification (NCBI taxonomy): domain Eukaryota; kingdom Metazoa; phylum Chordata; class Amphibia; order Anura; family Ranidae; genus Pelophylax; species Pelophylax lessonae. The sequence goes on along the minus strand of NC_138772.1, from coordinate 314,099,802 downwards.
CCACCTGTCACGGTCACTCTGGGTCTTGTGTTTGCTGATTTGACTTTTTAAAGGACTTTCTTTCATTATTTTTTTATTGCACATGTCACTTTTTGTACTCAACATTTTTTATATGTACTATATCATGTATGGTTCCATTTGCTGATGTTAGCGCTACACTTTTTGTTGCACAAGTATGATATGTTTATTATTTCAAAAAATCACTTCTATTTGTAATCCTGTTACAAATAAAATGATTTAGAAATTTTAATAACTCTACAGGCACAAATGAATGGTAAGTTTACCTCCACTTTCACCACTTTTGTCAGGTTTACCCTTGTGGGAGGTATATCCATGAAGTGATCCAAAAGAAGAGCTCTGGTAGCTGCATTTGGAGTATATGGGAACATTTCATTGACGGCTTTGAGTACTGGATAACCCATTTTACTGAACTCTTTGGTGTCCACCATCTCTCCTTTGGTTGATGTGGCCCTGGGTCCTCTGTTCTTCCAGTCATATATTGCAATAAACCACCTTCACCACCCAATGGCTGACAGTCTTGATGTCCTATCACCTTTATACATCCTGAAGAAGCTTTCCTGGAAAACTCATTTAGTTGTCTCCCCCACCCTTCGTCAAAATAGTATCTAATCAGTATAACTGGTTACACATTAGGCTAATACCTGTTGTTGTATATTTGTAACTCAGTGTTGCATGAAACATAATGGGGTGAGGTGAGATGGGGCCAGGTGAGGAAGGGTGAGGTTAGGTGGGGAGGGGTTAGGTGGGGTGGGGTGGTGTGCATAGACATGGGCAAACAATACCCATTACTTTGGTGTGATTTTAAAATCTAAGTTTGAATGTAAAACATTAAAAGTAACATTCTTTTAAATATTATGTTTGGTAGTTCCTTCCGGAAAGGTTCAGCACCCAAAAAGTTTTAGCTTCTTTCTCTACCTTTATGCATTTTTGCACTTTTATGTAATATACACAGGTTAATGTCTATTTAATTTAATGTTTAAATTAGAAAAGAGACAAGGGCAGGCACCCAGTATTCTGCACATGTAATCCTTGCCAATGACCAACCTTTTCCATTCCTTACAGATTCTCTGACCTAGTCTAAACAGGCATAAGAACACATAGAGGAAACTGCAAAAAGTTGCAACACAGCAGTTAGGCTAGCCATACATGTATAGCAGGGGCATACGTACAGGGGTTGCAGGTGCAAAAATTGCGACCTGGCACCATGCTCCAGGGAGCCCGTGCAGCCCCCTGTATAACTCTTATCCGCCTGTGAACAGGCTCCTGTGCTCTCCTCCGGCCCCCCTCATCCCCCACAGCGCTTCTGGGTTCCCCTCTCCCCTTGGCTGCTATGGGGGATCCGTCAGTATAGACGGGGAAGGGGCCGGCAAATATAGCAGAAAATTTAGCAGCCCATTCCTTGTCTTTTTGAATAGAGTCAGTGATCCGTACCATCATTAATCACTGACTCTGTTCATTCATAACTGAGGCATAGTAAATTGTGTTTTCTAAGCTTCGGTTTATGAATGGACAGGAAACTCTGTACAGAGCTATCCCTGTCCATTCATTCTATGCAGTTAAGGCTGCAGAGATGGAGATTGAGGGCTGTGGAGAGAGCGAGGCTGGGGTAAGAGACAAAGGGTGGGAGAAAGAGGGCTGGGAGAGAGAAAGAGGGGGTGAAAAAGAGAGAGGGGGTGAGATAGAGAGAGGGGGGGGGTGAGAGAGAGAGAGAGGGATGACAGAGAGGGGGGCCAAGAGTGAGGGTGTGTGAGAGAGAGGGGGTAAAAGTGGGAGAGAGAGAGAAGTGGGTTAGAGAGAGGGGGTGAGAGAGAGAGAGGTGAGGGTAAGATGGCTGGGGGGGAGGATGGGAGAGAGACACCCCTAGCCCTGTCCCTGTCTGCAGTCCCTCCTGTGCCCTCCTCTTCCAGTCCTTGTCTGCGGGTAGGTAAATGTGTGTGATACCTGGTATCTTCAATGAGGTGCATGCTGGCCAGCAGTGGGCAGGGCCCGTTCTCCTTCTGGGTGAAGATGGGGGTGCTGTATCCTGAAGAGATGAGCAAGGCGCTATTATCCTAGCTGTCTGTACCAGTGGCGTAGCGTGGGGGGTGCAGGGGGGGCGGCCGCACCGGGCACAACATCTGGGGGGGCGCATCCACAGTATCACTCTGTCTGCCTGACTCTGACATACACAGTTCACACACTGTCTGCGGCTGCCTTCATCTTTAGGCTGGGAGATGTCCAGCGTGGCCGCCCTATGGCTAAAAATGGCGGGTCGGGCGGGGCTGGACTGTGCCTCACCTGTCCATTGGTGTAGGGTGGGGTTTAGCAGCGAGGGAGTCAGCAGCCTGGCGCTGTCACAGAGTGTTTTTTTTTAATCACCTGATTAGAGCCAGAGGCTCTAATAGGCTTCAAAAAAGGGTGGACCCGGGGCGCAGAGCAGTGCCCCCTGAGCCCACCCATTGTGTGACAATAGCGAATGAAAATTCGCTATTGTCACACGGATGATCCTCCTGGCCAATCAGGAAGCAGGTCCGAGACCCGCTTCCTGATTGGCCGAAAAGGCAAACTCATGCCATTGGCTGAGGAGGAGGGGGGAGGACTCGAGGAGACGCGGGGAACTGAGGAGAAGCCGCTGCTGCAGGTAAGTCTCTCTGCATTGAAAGGGGGCACGCTGGTTATTCTGCATTGAATGGGGGCACGCTGGTCATTCTGCATTGAATGGGGGCACGCTGGTCTCTCTGCATTGAAAGGGGGCACACTGGTCATTCTGCATTGAATGGGGGCACGCTGGTCTCTGCATTGAATGGGGGCAGGCTGGTCTCTCTGCATTGAATGGGGGCACGCTAGTCTCTCTGCATTGAAAGGGGGCACGCTGGTTTCTCTGCATTGAAAGGGGGCACGCTGATCATTCAAACTTGTATTTAGATGCATTTTACTTTAATTACATCAGTATTTTCTTAACAAACAATACATGTGCTTAGGGGGTAAGGGTTTCTTTAACTAACCTAGTGGAAGAGAGTCGAGTGCTAAAATCCTGCGGGTTAGGGGGCGCAAATTACTTGCCTTGCCCTGGGTGCTGACAACCCACGCTACGCCACTGGTCTGTACCCAGAGGATGCCGCTGTTTACTGGCCTGCTCCCACCACTGGACATGGTTGGGGCCTGGGCCCCTTGCGATGCCCGGGGTCCCTACATGCATATGGGCTGTCCCCCCCACCCCCTGCCAAAGACACCCAGAAAATGCCCAAAAAAACGCCTGCAACAAAAACGCCCAGGTGTGTTGTTGCAGGCGTTTTTTTGGGCATTTTTTAGGCGTCTTTGGAGGCAGGCATAACATCTGAACTTCTGTATAGGGGTATATATACACACACACATATATGTATATATACACATACATACATATAGGTGTGATAGGAGCGGAGCCCTATGCCTGCAAATAATTTCATTAGCGCAGGCATAGGGTTCTGCTACTTTCACACCTATATGTGTGTATGTGTATATATACATATATGTGTGTGTGTGTGTGTGTGTGTATATATACCCCTACACAGAAGTTCAGATGTCATGCCTGCCTCCAAAGATGTCCACAAAAAAGCGCAATAAACGCCTGCAACAAAATGGCCAGGTGTGAAAATAGCGGAGCCATATCCCTGCTCTACTGCAATTCTAAGACAAACGATCCTTTTTTCTGGTTCTGCACATGCTACAGAGGTGAAACTTCACAGGTACACTTTTTAGACCCCCCCCCCAGACACTAAATCCAAAGAAATCTCTTTTTTTTTTTTTTCAATAATTTTTTTCAATAATTGGCTCTCTTTTAAAAACGACAATTTTTAAGAACTTTTTTTTGTGTGATTATTAGTCCCTGGGGCATGACCCAGAACCCTAGGCACTTTTTAGGGGCATTTATTGGGTTTTAGGGCTTAAAAATTGTGTTTTTTGATTACCGAATTTTGGGTCCCATTGATTTCAATGGGGTTCTCGAATCCGGACCCGAACTTTTGGGAAGTTTGGGTGTTCTGGTCGAACCAAACTTTTGAAAAGTTCGATCATCCCTAGTTATAAGCATATAGATAGCCGTTTTTTGGACTGAATCAGTAATTTGCCCTATAAATGAATGATGACACTACTACTTGCAGACTTGTATAAAGTACTCGAAATTTCTACTTGAGTAAAAGTACAAGTGCTCGATCAAAAAGTGACTTGAGTAGAAGTGGAAGTGCTCGCAGAAAAAGTTACTTAAGTAGAAGTACTAAAGTATTCAACATTTTTTTTACTTAAGTATTGCAAGTAGTTTTTTCAAAAAATTTGCTACTTAAGTACTAAAAGTAAAAGTACCAGTAGTTTTGAAAAAAAAATTCTACTCAAGTACTGAAAGTAGAAGTACAAGTACTGTGTTATGTAGTTATTAAAGAAAGAAGTCAAAAGTTTGAACATCATATTGTTTTTTATTATTTCAAATGATTAACCTGTGTTTGTTAGTAGTTTCTTGATGCACTTTAAGCGCTGTAGCACCATTTATTTGTTTGTTTCATATTTTCTTTTTATTGGAAAGATTTGGTATAGCAGCTTTTATTATACACAGCCTTTATTTTCGTATGCGCTGATTTACACATGACATTATACACATTTTTTTGAGCTTTATGCAACCTGCCATCTACTGTTCTGGCAGTGGTAATTTTTTTAAAAGTAACGAGTAACTATGCAGCACAAAAAAAAATACTTGAGTAGAAGTATCGAAATCATCGAAAAAATGTAGTGAAGTAAAAGTAGAAGTAGGAGAAAAAAATTCTACTCTAGGAAAGTACAGATACCGCATTTCGGTACTTAAGTACAGTACTTAAGTAGTTCTACTTCGTTACTATACATCTCTGACTACTTGTACGTGTATCAAGAATCTATTTCTCATGATTTGCCTACTAAATGATGTGTCTTCCGACATTCAAAAGGACTGGTTGTAACTGGCTGTATTTCACTATAATGAATAAAAGAGTTTAGTAAAGTAATATTGTTCTAAAAGGTCTGAATTGCTGGTCAACTATTCCAAAAATAACAGAGAAGGCTCCTTTATTATTATCTGATGCAAAGATTTACTAATATACATTGCATTCCTAAAGTATTTAGACCCCCTTCACTTTTCTTTTAAATTTCGTTATGTTGCAGCCTGATACTACAGTTGTTTAGATTTTTTTTTTCATCAATAATCTACACTCAGTACTCAATAATGACAATGTGAAAAATAGGATTTTTGACTTACCGTAAAATCCATTTCTCTGATGTTCATTGACGGACACAGGACTCCAGGTATTCATAACTATTGGGTTATACTGCCCCCTACAGGAGCAGGACAATAGGCAAAAAAAAAATCTGGCTACACTCATGGGCAGTCCCAGGGGGTATACTCCCTCTACACTCAGTTTTGAAATAAGCAGAGCCAGGAGAATAATAACTCCACAGAGGGGTTGGTGCTGTGTCCGTCAATGAACATCAGAGAAATGTATTTTACGTTAAGTCATAATCCCATTTTCTCTTTTGTTTATTAATGGACACAGCTCCTGATATTCATAACCATTGGGACATTGCAAAGCAGTGTTAAACATGAGGGTTGAGAACAACCAAAAAATTCCCGATGGCTAAACATTAGCCAGCCAGGCAACAGGGGCTCAACCAAACAACCGGAGCCAACCTGTAAAAAACAATACATCCTCAAAGAGAATCAGGTCCTCTTAAACAGCAGCCTGTCAAACCTTGCAGCCACAGGAAGCTTTCGCAGATGCCAACACATCCACTTTATAAAACCTTGTAAAAGTGTGCACACATGACCAGGTGGCCACCTTGCATACCTGTGTCACAGACGCCTGATGATGAAAGGCCCAGGAGGCAATAAGCGACCTAATAGAATGTGCCTTGACAGGGAAAGGAAGAACCTGACCTCTTATGGAATAGGCCTGAACCACTGTCTGTCTGATTCATCTGGAAATGGTCGCAGAGGAAGCAGAAGTCCCTTTTCGATGTCCATCCGTGAGCACAAATAGAGAGTCTGACTTCCTGAAAGACTCTGTAGCTGCCAGGTACACCCTAATTGCCAGGACCACATCCAAGGCATTCAAGTCAATTTCCTTCTGATGTTTAGGCCTGGGACACAGGGAAGACAACACAATATCTTCATACAAATGAAAATCAGAGACAACCTTTGGAAGGAACAATGGACAGGGGTGAAGAACCAACTTATCCCTGTGAATCACCAAGTAAGCAGGGGAATCTCCCGAATATCTTCAATAAGAGGCTTCTGCAGAGTGGAAAGCACCAAATTTAGATCCCAAGGCGGCAATGGAGCTTGCGCTGGAGGAACCAAATGTCGGACAACCTGAAGAAAAGTACGCACCAGGGAGTCTGTGGCCAAGGGCCGTTAGAAGAAGACCGCCAAAGCCAACACCTGGCCCTTGATGGCACTCAAGGCCAATTTCTGTTCAACCCCCCATTGAAGGAAGGTTCTGAGCCAACGAGAAGTAGTGAGGATGAACCCCAAAAGACTCACACCACACAATGTACATCTTCCACGTACAATGGTAGATCTTCCCAAAAGTATATTTCCTAGCTTTCAACAGGGTAGGAATCACAGAGTCAGGTAAACCCCTATCCTTCAGCATCTGGTGTTCAAAAGCCAAGCTGTCAAAGCCAGGGACTGTAAAGCAGGAGGCAAAATCAGTCCTTGGGACATAAGAAGCTTCCAAGGAACATCGGCGACCAGCCGCACCAGATCGGCATACCAAGCTGGACGAGGCTAGTCCTGAAGCCACTAAGATGACCGGAATCTCATCTGCCTTGATCCTGCATAGAAGCCTGTGCAGAAGCTTGAGAGGATGAAAGGCGTAAATCAGCTGATACTGACCCCACTGAGCCACCAGCGCATCTGTGGCGTCCGGGAGAGTATCTCTTGACCGAGCCACAAACCTCTGGACCTTTTTGTTGAGCCAAGACACAAACAGATCCACCTCGGAGGAGCCCCACCCGAGACATAGCTGATGAAAAACCTCCGAATGAAGGAACCACTCCCTGTGGTCCAACGCCTGCTGACTGAGATAATCTGCCTGCCAATTTTCTACCCCGGAAATGTGTATGGCGGAGAGGGCTGGAACGACCTGTTCTGCCCACCTTAAAATGCTGGCTACCTCCAGAGCCACCAGGACACTTCCTGTGCCACCTTGATGATTGACATAAACCACGGCTGTGGCATTGTCCAATTGAATGCGCAGTGGACAACCCTGAAGATGATCCAGACACATGAAGTTCCAAGACATTGATCGGTAGTCTGGATTCTTCCAGCGCCCAGATCCCCTGAGCAGAATGCTTGCCGAGGATGCCTCCCCTGCCGGACAGGCTAGCATCCATGGTGATCACTGTCCAATACAAGGGGAAGAAGGATTTTCCCAACCGACGCGTCGGAGAATGAAGCCACCATATCAAGGACTCCCTCGTTCCCCAACTCAACCAGGTCTGATTTTCCAGAGACTGGGGAGTCTTGTACCATTTGGTCAGAATCTCCCTTTGCAGGGACCTTGTATAAAACTGTGCAAACAGAACAGCCTCAAAGTTAGACACCATCAGGCCCAGCACCCGCATGCAAGTTCGGAGGGACGACCATCTGTTGGACAGCAGGAGGCGAATTGCAGCCTGTAAATTTTGGAGTTTGTCCAGAGGAAGGAGCACTCTGGCTAAGTCCAGAGTCAGCCCAGATAGTCCAGCTTCGTGGACAGAACCTGAGCAGACTTCTGAAGGTTCAGAATCCAGCCAAACTGCCACAGATTTCGTATTGTGATCTCCAGTTTGTCCACCAGAGCAGAGGGACAGTGCCATCTTAAGAGCCTTGTAGAGCCCCTGGGCAATGCAGTGCACTGGGGCCCCCGGCCTACACAATCACCCACGAGAATATACTACAAGAGAGTACAACTACCTGGAGTATATACCTTACTATATACATATTACAGGGACCAATATAAACTACAAGAGAGTACAACTACCTGGAGTATATACCTTACTATATACATATTACAGGGAACACTATATACTACAAGAGTCTCTTGTAGTATATAGTGTTCCCTGTAATATGTATATAGTAAGGTATATACTCCAGCCTAATTGTGCTCTCTTGTAGTATATATTGGTCCCTGTAATATGTATATAGTAAGGTATATACTCCAGGTAGTAGTTGTACTCTCTTGTAGTATATAGTGTTCCCTGTAATATGTATATAGACTAAATACACATTACAGGGAACACTACTAGAAGAGAGTACAACTACTATGCAACAAAAAGAGTCAAAAATATGTATGACCAGAGTAACCAGTCTCATAAACTAACTCACCCCGCGCACAATAATCTGATAATGGATAGATGGCAACAAAGATAAATATATTAAGAAGACGCACAGTCTCAAAGCAGCTGCTATACCAAAAGAAATGTTATAAAAGGTGTTGTAGAATATTAAACCAAGTAAAATATAACTATAACACTAGCAGCGCTAAGGCAAACAGGTTCGTTGTGTGAAACAATGTCCTTAAAGACTCATAGGATATATAGGTATGCAGTCCATACAGTGATAAATCAGGCAAAATCCATCCACCAGGGTAGGGTAGTGAAGGGTCTTGTCTATTCTCCCAAGATTCCACCACACTCCAGTGCTCCCCCCCTTAAATGGAACACTCACCAGAAAACGGTGAATACAGAGCCTTCAATAAGATCCACCAATCCACAGGTGTATAGATCACTGCTGGGCTGTACCTAGCTCCTCCTTTCTCCAAATTTTCCTCCGTTCAAAGTTCATGCAATTGAACAAAGTGGGGGCAACAATAGTGTAATTCCGCAAAATTTTATTTAAAAACACACACAATGCAAGCCCCTCTCCCCTCCAGATGGCTACTTACAAGAGGGCAATGGAGTGAAGGCATAAAGATCAAAATATGCACACTGAATAACCATTCCAAACAATTCCTGCAGCCCAATAGGAATCCCGGATGATGACCTGTGTGAAATGTTCAGCGACCGCGCACATCAGCTCTGACGTTTCGTCCACTTGACTTCTTCTGAGAGCCCACGTGCGCGGCGCGGTCGTAATCCTTTAATAATGACGCCGGCGCATGCGCACCAGCGTCCGTCTTAGGGGTCACCCGGAAGTACATAGCTTTTACTGCACAGATTGCATCAGTACTCCGATGCCCAAATGCACACCTCCGGCCGGACGTGATGACGCACATCCGCCGTCAACCTCAGACCCGGTGACCGATGACAACATCCGGTTGCACCCCCCGGAAGTCCGTCATCGTCAGGCTCCGTAAACACCGGCTCTGCTGACACCCCTTATCACTAAGCTCCGGACGGGGAAAACGATCTTAGGAGTACAATATGTTTCTCAAAGACAAATCAGCCCTCCCACTAGCCTATATCACTATAGACCAGCGTATATACATGGGGCAATTTAAAAAAATATTAATAATACAAAGCATCCATATTTTTCACTGAATGCCTTACACTTAACATCTGCAATTTCATAAAAAAAACACTGATTAAACTGAACTAAAAAACATCAAGCATCACATATGCAGTCTGATTATACAAGTACATTAATAGTGTATCTACACCAATGATACAAAAATAGCAGCAAATGCTAAAAACATGTATATCTAAAATGTTAAAATCCTGAAAGGATATATATAAATAAATGCTCCAACTTGGAGAGACCGTAAAAACGATCTTAAAGCAATATTAAATAAAACATTACCAAATATGTTAAAAATATATTAAAATCAGATACAAGAAAAAAGAACAAAAAGAGAAAAGAGAGATGAAGATGGCAGGGTCCAACGCCTAATCTTTCTACAAATATATATATGAGAACAGGGATGACCTCAAAATAGATGTTACTCTACATATAATGTGAATATACTGCCACCAAGAAATCTGGATAAAAACCTCATCCATAATATTAGTAGTTGCTATTAAAGCAGTTAATATCCAGATCAACGTTTAGACCTTTGGGGTACAAACTTTCGGTCAGGTAGATCCAGTGTGTTTCGCGCTTCGATATCTCGCGAACCCTATTCGAGCCCCTCCATACCGGTTCCACTTTCTCTATACCCCAAAATTTGAGGTGCGTTGGATCCTTATTGTGGAAATCTCGGAAATGGAGTGACACACTGTGGTCCTTAAACCCATTACGAATGTTTGTAATATGTTCAGACACTCTCGTGGTTATTGTCCGTTTGGTCCTCCCAATGTATAATAAATTGCAGGGACACTGCAAGCAATACACCACATGAGTGGTGTTGCAAGTAATTAGGTCTTTTATTTCGAAGGATTGGCCATTCGATGGGGATGTAAAACTGGCAAAGTTCCTCAAGTGTGTATTAACCTGTTTACATGTCTTACACCTCCTACATGCGAAAAAACCAACTCTTTCGTCCCAGAACATAACTGGTTTCTTTGGAGGGTCTAATACTTTTTTTACTACCTGATCTCCAAATGTTGGTCCCCTTCTATAAATGAAGTTTGGAGAATCTGGCAGCACCCCACACAGGAGCTTATCCATGCGAAGTACAGGCCAGTGTCTTTTAAAGACCTGTTCAACTTCGCGATGCTGTGCACTGAACTGTGTAATAAAGCTCCATTCATGTTCCTGTGTCCTTTGTTTTACCGAGTCCCTCAAACATTCTTCCTGCGTTAAGGAACCTATTTCAGTTATTGTCTTATCCAATTTGGCAGCTTGATACCCTTTTTCAATAAATCTCTCCTTTAGGATTTGGGACTGTTTGAAAAAATCCGCTTCCATGGTGCAATTCCTTCTGACACGAAGGAACTGTCCCCTGGGGATGTTAGACAGCCATAGTTGGTGGTGTCCACTCTGGACGGGGAGATATCCGTTCCAGTCGGTCAGGTTGAAGTACACTTGGGTCCTCAGTCCACCTTCTAGAAGGGATATCTCCACGTCCAGGTAGTGAATCTTTTCGTGACTCCAACTGAAGTCTAACTTAATGTTATTTGTATTGACATTCAGTTTGTCGCAGAACTCCACCAGAGAGGACTCGGTCCCTGCCCAAACGAAGAATAGATCGTCAATGTAACGACGATACATAATCAACTCTTCATGTTGGGCTGCAAATATCGACCGGTCCTCCCATTCCCCCATAAATATGTTAGCTAGACTGGGAGCGAATTTCGACCCCATAGCTACACCTCTCTGCTGCTGGTAAAACGTGCTGTCAAACCAAAAATAATTATGCGCTAGACAGAAATCAAGAGCATCTCTCAAAAAACGTTTTTGGATATCGGGGATATCGTCCCTTTTACTAAAGGCCCAATTAAAATCGAGCAACGCGTCATCATGTTGAATGATCGTATAGAGAGACGAGACATCCGCTGTAACCAGAAAGATGTCCCTATTGCTCGGTAACTCAACCTCTCTTAAAGCGATCAAAAAGGCCTTAGTGTCCCTCAGATATGATCTCAGCTGTAATACACTCTTTTGCAAGAAAAAGTCTAGGTACTCTCCTAGCCTCGACGTTACAGATTGAATCCCATTGACTATTGGTCTAGCCGGAGGGTTGACCATGTCCTTATGGACTTTAGGTAACGTATAAATCGTTGGTATTCTACTGTAACTAGGTACCAGATATTGTTTCTCCTTCTTACACAAAATCCGATTTTCGTACCCCCTTTCCACAAGTGCACCCAATTCCCGTCTATACTGTAAAGTGGGATCCGTTCTTAAAGTCTTATAGGTCTCAGTGTCCGCGAGCATAGTAGAGAGTTGGGTGTGGTAATACTCTTTTTTGAGAAGAACCACACCTCCACCCTTATCTGCGGGCCTTATAATTACGTCCTTTCTCTTTTCAAGTGCTTCCAGTCCTTCTTGGATATGTTTTTCTTATTTGGGATTTCCTTCAAATCCCTAATCACAAGATTTTTAAACACTTCTACGTGCTGGTTGGACGATTGTTGTGGGTTAAAAAGTGAACAATTCTTAAGCCCACTATCTACTCCCACTGTATAGTTGGTTAAACCCGCTTTGGGAGCTCCCAAAGTCTGAGCAGGGTTCAAATAGTATTTTTTCAAATTAATTTTCCTTACAAACTTGTGAAGGTCAATATAAACGTTAAATTTATTTACAGGTTGGTGTCTAGCGCATTTCAAACCAGCATGCAGGATATTAAGTTCTTTATCTGTTAGGGATACATCTGCAAGATTATAAATTCCATTTAATCTCCGTCCCGTCTTCTTTTTTTGTTTTTTGCGTCCGGCTCTGCAACCCCTGAAGCTCGATCTCCCATACCCTGTTGGGGACCTGGCTGTTGTCTCCACTGGGGATTGTACGTCCCCTGCGGCTGAGGTGGACCCCACCACTGGGGTCTCCCCCTCCATGGCCTGCCTCCCCCTCCTCCCACCCCTGCCTCTGCCTCCTCTCCAGTGAAAAGGGCGAGCGGGATTCGGGATAGAGGGCTGTGGGTCCTCATATTGGTTCAGAGCCTCATATCTGTTATGTAACGGGACCCTATATGGCGAGTCAAACCGGGGGACAGACTGGTGTCCATACCCCACATGTTGACTTTGTTGGTCACCTCTATAAGGCGGAGCCACCTCCGACTTTTGCACAGTTTTAGCCCGTGCCCCAAGTTGTCCAGCTAACGGCCTGGACTGGCCTCTAGGAGTACTAGGACCTGGGGTTGCCAACTGACTGTTTGGATAATTGGCGGCTACTATTGTTTCATTCTGTGCCCTCTGATTAGGGATAACTCCTGGGTTTTGCCAGAGATAAATTGAATTACTTTTAAAATCTCCCAAATCTCTATAATATTTTTTAACCTTTTTCTTATGGGTATCTTTATCTATTTTTTGTAATTTTTTCTTAATATCTGAATTAAATTTTAAAACAATTGGTGAGTCCTTATCCTCATCTAAAATATTCTTTAAATCTGCTATTTTATTTTCCAAAATTTTCATTTTCAACTTTTTCCTCTTTAATTACAGGTTATTACTGATGTTCCTGCAACTTGATGCCTGCATTATTAAAAAAATCCAACCACTCCTGGGTGGAACGAACATCATCAAGAGCATCCTGGGGGGTAACTTCCCACCTAAGGCTCCTCATGATAATTTTCTCTTTAATATATTTCTCGAAGGTACATATGTCCCACCACATCCTCACTTGTTTCTCCAGGGTGAAACCCAAGATATTCAAATTTGAAGTGAGATCGTGCAAAACATCAATTTCAAATTCCTCCGAGAAAATCGAGTCTACTTCCAGTTGCCTATCTTTCAAGAAGGATATTGCATCCATGGCAGCAGGGTTACAAACAAGGATATGCAACAAAAATAGTCAAAAATATGTATGACCAGAGTAACCAGTCTCATAAACTAACTCACCCCGCGCACAATAATCTGATAATGGATAGATGGCAACAAAGATAAATATATTAAGAAGACGCACAGTCTCAAAGCAGCTGCTATACCAAAAGAAATGTTATAAAAGGTGTTGTAGAATATTAAACCAAGTAAAATATAACTATAACACTAGCAGCGCTAAGGCAAACAGGTTCGTTGTGTGAAACAATGTCCTTAAAGACTCATAGGATATATAGGTATGCAGTCCATACAGTGATAAATCAGGCAAAATCCATCCACCAGGGTAGGGTAGTGAAGGGTCTTGTCTATTCTCCCAAGATTCCACCACACTCCAGTGCTCCCCCCCTTTAAATGGAACACTCACCAGAAAACGGTGAATACAGAGCCTTCAATAAGATCCACCAATCCACAGGTGTATAGATCACTGCTGGGCTGTACCTAAGGCATTCAGTGAAAAATATGGATGCTTTGTATTATTAATATTTTTTTAAATTGCCCCATGTATATACGCTGGTCTATAGTGATATAGGCTAGTGGGAGGGCTGATTTGTCTTTGAGAAACATATTGTACTCCTAAGATCGTTTTCCCTGTCCGGAGCTTAGTGATAAGGGGTGTCAGCAGAGCAGGTGTTTACGGAGCCTGACGATGACGGACTTCCGGGGGTGCAACCGGATGTTGTCATCGGTCACCGGGTCTGAGGTTGACGGCGGATGTGCGTCATCACGTCCGGCCGGAGGTGTGCATTTGGGCATCGGAGTACTGATGCAATCTGTGCAGTAAAAGCTATGTACTTCCGGGTGACCCCTAAGACGGACGCTGGTGCGCATGCGCCGGCGTCATTATTAAAGGATTACGACCGCGCTGCGCACATGGGCTCTCAGAAGAAGTCAAGTGGACGAAACGTCAGAGCTGATATGCGCGGTCGCTGAACATTTCACACAGGTCATCATCCGGGATTCCTATTGGGCTGCAGGAATTGTTTGGAATGGTTATTCAGTGTGCATATTTTGATCTTTATGCCTTCACTCCATTGCCCTCTTGTAAGTAGCCATCTGGAGGGGAGAGGGGCTTGCATTGTGTGTGTTTTTAAATAAAATTTTGCGGAATTACACTATTGTTGCCCCCACTTTGTTCAATTGCATGAACTTTGAACGGAGGAAAATTTGGAGAAAGGAGGAGCTAGGTACAGCCCAGCAGTGATCTATACACCTGTGGATTGGTGGATCTTATTGAAGGCTCTGTATTCACCGTTTTCTGGTGAGTGTTCCATTTAAGGGGGGAGCACTGGAGTGTGGTGGAATCTTGGGAGAATAGACAAGACCCTTCACTACCCTACCCTGGTGGATGGATTTTTCCTGATTTATCACTGTATGGACTGCATACCTATATATCCTATGAGTCTTTAAGGACATTGTTTCACACAACGAACCTGTTTGCCTTAGCGCTGCTAGTGTTATAGTTATATTTTACTTGGTTTAATATTCTACAACACCTTTTATAACAGAGTACAACTACTACCTGGAGGATATATACCTTACTATATACATATTACAGGGACCAATATATACTACAAGAGAGTACAACTACCTGGAGTATATACCTTACTATATACATATTACAGGGAACACTATACAGTATACTACGAGTCTATAGTATACTACAGTATACTATAAGAGTCTCTTGTAGTATATAGGGTTCCCTGTAATATGTATATAGTAAGGTATATACTCCAGGTAGTTGTCTCTTCTTGTAGTATATATTGGTCCCTGTAATATGTATATAGTAGGGTATATACTCCAGGTAGTAGTTGTACTCTCTTGTAGTATATATCAGTCCCTGTAATATGTATATAGACTATATACACATTACAGGGAACACTATACAACAAGAGAGTACAACTACTACCTGGAGGATATATACCTTACTATATACATATTACAGGGACCAATATATATAGAAAGGTATATCCTCCAGGACAGAGTTGTCTGTCTCTTGTGTCATCTATTCCATCATTATCATTGCCAGCCATGAGAGAGTTAAAAAAATAATATATATCATCAGATTCATTGCATTCAGCCTGGCAGGCTGTGGGCCGTGGCAGCCTTACCTTTACAAAGGTTCAGCTGCACATGGGAGGAGGTGGGTGGAGGCGGAGCCAGTCGGGTCGAGACGGAGCCAGTGGGAGGAGAGGAGGACGAGCAGACGAGGAGGAGGATCCTCCTCTGAGTCCTCCGC
Organism: Pelophylax lessonae; assembly: GCF_965119305.1. Classification (NCBI taxonomy): domain Eukaryota; kingdom Metazoa; phylum Chordata; class Amphibia; order Anura; family Ranidae; genus Pelophylax; species Pelophylax lessonae. The sequence goes on along the minus strand of NC_138772.1, from coordinate 314,084,171 downwards.
TGCGGCGCAGTGCATCCTGGGTCTGCTCTGCTAACGTCACTGGTTGCTAGATGCCAATCGGGCTGGCCTTAGCAACCAGTGTACACTGCAGTCAGACTCAAGCCACGGCCGCCGCCGCCGGTGGGCGAAAGCAATAAGGGGGGGCCCGGGCCGGCGGACAACATAACGGGGGGGGGCCCTAGACCACCAGGGACATGCCACCATCCATGTGGGGCCCCTTGGCAAGTGGGGCCCCTGGGCAACCGCCGGGCATGCCCAGTGGAAAAGACGGCCCTGCAGAGGGAGACACCGCTGGCAGAAGGAAATCATCCAAGTAGCTCAGTACCACGATCCCCTGTTGTTGTGCAAGGCTAGCACTGGGGCTAACACGTTTGTGAAGACCCGAGGAGCAGAGGCGAGACCAAAGGGTAACACCACAAACTGATAATGCTCCTGTCCCACAGCAAAGCAGAGAAAATGCTGGTGGTAGGCATGTTTGATATCGATAGAAGCGAGGAAATCCCCCTGATGCAGGGATCAGGGCCGGACTGGGAATAAAATTCAGCCCTGGAAAAAATTTCATACCAGCCCCATAGCATTATTATACCGACCCAACAGCATAGCGCCATTATTTTCTTGTTCATAAAAGGGAAAATCATGCATTTTAAAGCACATTTGAAGAGTGTATTATATATAGATAAGAAAAATATTAAAGCATGTAGTGCTTCATATATATATATATATGAGCAAATTCCGGTTAAAATCGGTAAAAGTGCGGACACGATAAAGGAGGTGCAGGGGCTGCGGGCACGGTACAGGAGATGTCAGACTGTGCTGACATGGTACAGGAGATGTCAGAGGCTGCGGGCATGGTACAGGAGATGTTGGGGGCTGCGGGCATGGTACAGGAGATGTCAGACTGTGCTGACATGGTACAGGAGATGTCAGAGGCTGCGGGCATGGTACAGGAGATGTCAGACTGTGCTGACATGGTACAGGAGATGTCAGAGGCTGTGCGGACATGGTACAGGAAATGTCAGAGGCTGTGCGGACATGGTACAGGAGATGTCAGAGAGTGTGGACATGGTACAGGAGATGTCAGAGGCTGTGCGGACATGGTACAGGAGATGTCAGACTGTGTGAGCATGGTACAGGAGATGTCAGACTGTGTGGACATGGTACAGGAGATGTCAGACTGTGAGGGCATGGTACAGGAGATGTCAGAGGCTGTGCGGACATGGTACAGGAGATGTCAGAGGCTGTGCGGACATGGTACAGGAGGTGTCAGAGAGTGTGGGCATGTTACAGGAGATGTTAGACTGTGCAGACATGGTACAGGAGATGTCAGAGGCTGTGCGGACATGGTACAGGAGATGTCATAGGCTGTGTGGACATGGTACAGGAGATGTCACAGGCTGTGCGGACATGGTACAGGAGATGTCACAGGCTGTGCGGACATGGTACAGGAGATGTCACAGGCTGTGCGGACATGGTACAGGAGATGTCAGGGGCTGTGTGGACATGGTACAGGAGATGTCACAGGCTGTGCGGACATGGTACAGGAGATGTCACAGGCTGTGCGGACATGGTACAGGAGATGTCAGGGGCTGTGTGGGCATGGTACAGGAGATGTCACAGGCTGTGCAGACATGGTACAGGAGATGTCAGAGAGTGTGGACATGATACAGGAGATGTCAGAGGCTGTGCGGACATGGTACAGACGCCAGGGACTGTGCGGGCAGGTACAGACGTCAGGCACTGTGCGGGCATGGTACAGACGTCAGGCGCTGTGCGGGCATGGTACAGACGTCAGGCGCTGTGCGGGCATGGTACAGACGTCAGGGGCTGTGCGGGCATGGTACAGACGTCAGGGGCTGTGCGGGCATGGTACAGACGTCAGGGGCTGTGCGGGCATGGTACAGACGTCAGGCGCTGTGCGGGCATGGTACAGACGTCAGGCGCTGTGCGGGCATGTTACAGACGTCAGGCACTGTGCGTGCATGGTACAGACGTCAGGCGCTGTGCGGGCATGGTACAGAGGTCAGGCGCTGTGCGGGCATGGTACAGACGTCTGGCGTTGTGCGGGCATGGTACAGATGTCTGGCGCTGTGCGGGCATGGTACAGATGTCTGGCGCTGTGCGGGCATGGTACAGGAGATGTCTGGCGCTGTGGGGGCATGGTACAGATGTCTGGCGCTGTGCGGGCATGGTACAGATGTCGGGCGCTATGCGGGCATGGTACAGATGTCGGGGGCTGTGCGGGCATGGAACAGGAGATGTCTGGCGCTGTGCGGGCATGGTACAGATGTCTGGCGCACCACACTGGATATCCAGAGCAGAGATCATACACACACCCACAATGGAGGCAGAGTTCAGGCTCCTTACCGTTACCAAGAAAAAAAAGCCCTAGAAAATGGGACACTCAGCCATAGCATCTGCTATGCCAACTGCTCACTCAGACACTCTCATGACTTTGTGACCTCAGGCTCACCCCTCACCTGCGATCACATGCTGATGCTGATGGCCGTGAAGTCTCGTCGTCTGTGTGGGAGACTGGGAGGGGGAGGGATCGTCGGCGCCGTGACAGCCAGTCAGCTCGCCTCAGTAACTTGATGCACCAGCACCGCCATCCGCCGCGCAGGGCACAGGCGCAGCCGCCCCGTGACATCATGCCGCTCACAGCGGCTGACGTAGAAAGAGATGGACGGTCACGGACTGTCATTCTGGTGCACAGCGGGGGCCGGGGGCGGGGCAGTGCAGCCTGCACAGCGGCCAGCGGCAAGTGGCCACAATCAATGCAGCGGCCGGTGTACCGGCAATACTTAAAGCGGCGCTGCGGGCGGCCCCATTAAAGCGGCCCCAGGGTTGGCGGCCCACCGGGGAATATCCCGGTATCCCTTCTGTACCTGCACAAAGCTGTTTAGTGCCTTGAGGTCCAGGATTGGACGCATCCACTCTTTAGCCACAATTCTGTCAAAATAGGCAGAGAAAGGAGACACCTATGCCACTCTGGATGGCTTGTGAGTACCAAAGGGTACCTGCGCCTCCGTCGCAGCTTCAGCTGCGTCCTCCATCTTCAGGGTCCAACACAGAAACAATCAGTGCATCCACCAGTGCCTTTTTGTGCGCAGTCGCAGACACGGAGGAATCATCCTCACTATCAGAGGATTCCAGGCTTGTGGTTGCAGACCCATCAGGGTGACCCACGTCTGCAACAGCCAAATCAGATTCAGGATCTGATGAGACAGATGAGGCAGGGGAAGGCAGGGGGCCATTTTTGCTAGCCCATCGCCCACAAGCCACTTCCACCCGGGAAACAAGGGACTCCAGGACCGCCATCAGTGCTTGGATGAATGGTTTGGACCCGGAGGGCCCCGCGGCCTCAGGGAGGGAATCAGGTGGGGAAATCTGTTTCAAAGACTCCATGAGTCTCCAGGGGGACCCCACAAAAAGTGTAAAATACTGCTAAGGGACAACCCCCACCTCGCTGGCAGTACCATCTGGTCACCAGGCACAAAGCACCAAGTGATCCTCCGCAGAAAGGGAGAGTATCTCAACAGATCCACCACCTGCAGAGAAAAGAACCTGCAGCCACCAGGATAATCTACACTACACGTGCAGCAATCAGGAAGTAAAATTATCTTAGGAGTCAGCACCATGGGATCCCACCGCCAAAATTGCCACCCACAGGGCTCCACTGTCATAGCCGCTGCTATTTTCAATGGCAAACCACAGCAAAATGGCCGCCAGACTACACAAACATGGCCGCCATGTATAGAACACAGAGGTTACAACAAAATGGTGGCTCAGCGGGGCACCACTAGGCATACAAGGACCCAGGATTAGGAGACTAGGCCTCAAGGATAGATGCCCTTGCAGGAGCCACGGGCAGGTACAAACCCCCCCGCACAGTCGATTGTCCGGTCACCAGCAGCACACCCCCCTGGCTCCCATCGCCAGTCAGCGCCCTGCCCCCACCCCTGGAAAGTGGCCAGACCACCCAAACAGCCCCAGCATATGTGGTGGGGGGGGGCAGGATGAGGGACTCAGCAAGGGGGGATGCCTGCGGGAAGGAGGGGGACCGGGGGGCCAACTGTCCCAAGGAGGGGCCCACATTCACCCTAAAACCCTCCAGGGGGAGAGGGGAGACAGCTACTCACCATACCAGGAACCAGGGGCACTGCTCCAGACAGAACCCTCTCCATCCAATTGGGGGGCTGTCCACCAGGAGGAACGCTGCAACTCGGGCTGAGACCCGGTCGAATGCGACCTCGCAAGGCGTTTAACTCGCAGGCTGACCTAGCGCAGAGCTGAGGTCTGCGTGGGTTCACTGGCTGGACTGGGGTGATCACTGTTTTCCAGCTCATCGCCCAGTCCGGCAGTTGATTGTAGACCTCACAGGAAAAATCATGGAGCAAAAAATTTCCTATCTAAAAAATGTTGCCAGAGCCAAAGATCCCATCAAGGAACTAGATCCTTACTAGACAGAAAAAAAACTGAGTGGCTATAGCAGAGAGAGAGAGTGTACCCCCTGGGATTGCCCATCAGTAAAGCCAGAATTTTTTTCTGCCTAGTGTCCTACTCCTACAGGGGGCAGTATCACCCTATGGTAACGAATACCAGGAACTGTGTCCATCAATGAACTAAAGAGAAACAGAAATTTAGAAATGTTTGAAAATGTATGAAAAAGGAAAAACTGAAACATCACATTGGCATACGTACTCAGACCTTATGCGACAACACTTGACATTTATCTCAGGTGCCTCCCATTTCTCTTGATCATTGCTGAGATGTCTCAGCACCTTGATTGGAGTCCACCTGTGGTAAAATAAATTACCTGGACAAGATTTTGAAAGGTACACACCTCTCTATAAAAGGCCTCACAGCTGAAAATGCATATACTGTATCAGAGCAAAAGCCATGAGGTCAAAGGAACTGACTGCAGAGCTCAGAGAAAGGATTACTGCAAGGCACAGATCTGGGGAAGGCTGCAAAAAAAGTTGCTGCACTGAAGGTTCCCAAGAGCACAGTGGCCTCCTTAATTCTCAAATGGTAGATGTTTGGCACAACCGGGACACTTCTAAGAGCTGGTCTCCCGGCCAAACTGAGCAATCAGGGGGAGAAGGGTCTTAGTAAGAGAAGTGACCAAAAACCCAGTGCTCACTCAGACGGAGCTCCAGAGATCCTGTGTAGAGATGGGACATAGTTCCAGAAGAACAACCATCACTGCAGTCCTCCGCTGATCTTGGCTTATGGCATAGTGGCTAGACAGAAGCCTCTCCTCAGTGCTTTTACATGAAAGCCTGCTTGGAGTTTGCAAAAAAAAAAAAAAGCACCTGAAGGACTCTCAGACTGTAAAGGAACACGATTCTCTGGTCTGATGAAACCAAGATTGAACTGTTTGCCCTCAATTCTAAACGTCATGTCTGGAGGAAACCAGGCACTTCTCAATACCATTCCAACAGTGAAGCATGGTGGTGGAAGCATCATACTGTGGGGACATTTTTCAGCAGAAGGGACTGGGAGACTGGTCAGGGTTGAGAGAATGCTGAATGGAGCAAAGTACAGAGATATCCTCCATGAAAACCTGTTCCACAATGCTCAGAACCTCAGACTGGGCCAAAGGTTCACCTCCCAACATGACAACAATCCTAAGCACACAGCCAAGACAACACAGGAGTGGTCTTGGGACAACTCTGGGAATGACCTACAGTGGCCCAGCCAGAGCCCTTACTTGATCCTTATTGGACATCTCAAAAGAGTCCTGAAAATGGCTGTCCACCGACAGTCATCATCTAACCTGATCTTGAGAGGAAAAATGGCAAAAAAAAACCCTAATCCAGGTGTGCAAAGCTTGTCGCATCATACCCAATAAGACTTGAGGGTATAAATGCTGCTAAAAGGTGCTTCAACAAAGTACTGAGTAAAGGGTCTGAATACTTAAATTTTCTGTTTCAATTGTTTTTCTTAAATGTTTTTGAAGGGAAAAGAATAAAAACACTTGATAGAGTAGCGAACAATCCTCGCATGCTCTGTGCATATGACCAAGAAGGTACATAAATGGGGAGGGGGGGGGGGGGAAACAGAAAAAGACAGCATCAAGTGAGTTGGATCTTCTATAAGGTCCCAAAAAATCCCATACACGGAAGGGAAGAACAAACGTCTGATGAAAAGCTGCATATGGAAAATCAATTACATCGTAATAACTGAAAGGCAGCCATCAAGAAGAGCGCTTAGCGGATCAAACTATGGAAAACATAATGACCATGAGATCTAAACATCTATAAAATGTAACTACTGCATATTGGTCTACAAAATGATGGAACATTTAACTCGTGTTATATGATTTCTAAAGCTCTTCCCATTGTCAAAACACTATTACGGTCATATATGGGGGACACTACTCCCCGCAGCTGTAGAGAATAAGTAACCTAGGCAAGAAAGGGGAAAGGAGGCTGAGGAGACACAGTGACTGGACTGGCAAGGAAAGTTGAGAAAAGGAGAAAGAGAGAAGGTAGATTTGTCCGAGGATCTTCCGCCAACCATCCATGGAGTCAGTTCCGTACGTCAGGAACCTGTAAATAAGCAAGCCAGGGGGTCAGTTTATCCTTTTTAATAAATTCACTGACCTTTCTAAAATTCTGTTTTCACTTTGCTATTATGGGGAAAAAATGAATTTAAACAACTGTATCAGGCTGCAACATAACAAAATTGAAAAAAACAAAGGGAGTCTGAATACTTTAGGAATGCACTGTAAATTTGAGTGTTCACCCCACACATTATATTATGGTCCTTCTGTCATTGAAGATATTTCGGTTAAATGAAAGGAATCCATCAAGGGAACATGACATCATCATCCAGCTGTGTAATAGTCACAGTTGGGCTTATCTTCAAATTCTGGTAAGGGTTTTTAATTTTATCGTTAGAGACCCTGAGAGGTAAGAAAAGTCACAACCTCTGCAGCAATCCTGGCAACACTTATACCTCTATTTCCAAAAGACACCCTCTGGATATGACGCTGAGTATGTGCACTCAACTTCTTTGGTCGACCATGGTGAGTCCTGTTCTGGGTGGAACCTGTCCTGTTAAACCTCTGTATGGTCTTGGCCACCGTGCTGCAGTTCAGTTTCAGGGTCTTGGCAATCTTCGTATAGCCTAGGCCATCTTTATGTAGAGCAATGTAAAGCTGTCCACATAGACCATCCTCCACACCGCTGGCTCTAAGCGCTGTCAGTCTGCAATCGTGACCGGGAAGACTACCCTGCAGTAGAGCGATCTGAAAGTGAGGCTTGAAGTGCACGTTGAGCACCGCATGGAAGGGATAATGTTGATGGGGGTGCGGAGGATAGCCTATGTGGTTAGCTTTACCCCGGGTGCCTGCCTACTTAGATGTGCCTGTTTTAATCATCAACCATGTGAGTTGCTAAATGTTGTACCTTCAATAAATGTAACCATATTGCTACACTTAGAGGCACCTCTCTTCTCTTTTATACTCAGTTGTGACAAGACACTACTTGTATATCAAAACATCGCTCGCTTATCAGGTCAAAACTTTTAAAAAAAATGTTGCTTGTCTTGCTCTCAAAACCAAGTTACTGTCAATGCAAGGTTTTACTGTACTGCCAAATAAAACCATAAAAGTCTCAAAATAAAGATACCTAATTTGTAAAAGTGTTTGTTACCCCAACACTTCATATTTCTGACATATGACTGCTGTATCATGTACTTGAATTAGAAAGTATCCTGTTCTCTTTGTATCGCTTCCTTTGTGTGAAATCCCTGGTGTTCCTGCCAGTCCCTCTGCTTTCCTATTAAAAACTGACCACACTAAGCAGGAGAGCACATGGTGTTCAGTTCTCTAACTGTGCTGGGAACTCAGCCTCCTTTCCTCCAGACTTGCCCCCTGACACAGGTCCTGACACACCTCCGCTGCACAGCCATTTACTGGGAGGTTTAGTGTGCTGCTGCTTCTTCTTCTCCACCCAGCTCTTATGCAGGTAAGAACAGAGGGAAAAGAGGGAAAAAAAAAGGGGGAAAAAAAGTATTTAAAATGTTTTTTTATGTCTATACAAAAAATGTTTTGTATTTAGTTTCTATTCTTAACTAAATGGGTTGTTTTACAAGGTGAAGGTTTTACAATCACTTTAAGATAATACAGACAGTTATTTTAAACAGTTATGTAGGATGACACAGTAAATATCCTCATCTTGAGGATATAGTTATTTTTTTCCATTTAGAAATAAGATACTTGTATATTATATATGGTCCTCGGGTTGAAATAAAATTGCTACTGCTTTACATAGACCTTTACATACAAGGACTTTATTCATTCTCCCATAAGATAAAGCGGAGTTCCATCCAAAAGTGAAACTTCTGCTTTAAGTGTTCCTGACCCCCTGACATACCACAATTGGCATGTCACTTTTTTGGGGGAGGACTGGGTACCTAGATTTGACAGGTACCCGCTTCCAGTTCTCCTCTCCCCCTCCCTCCCTGCGCAATCTTCTGGGACATGTCACAGGTCCCAGAAGATTGTCCGGCCACTAAGGAAGCGCAGCGCTACTTGTGAATGCGCAGTGTGCACCTGGCTGTGATGCCCCAAGCAGTCACAGCCGGGTGCCCACACTAGTGATGCCGGTGTCGTGTCGAGGAATGCCCTCCGTCGGATAATGCCCGGGTCGGACTGCGCATGCTCCGTAAGTGACGTCACCCTGTCAGAACAGCTGATCGGCTGGGTTTGGCGCATGCGCAGTCCGTCGGGGGCACAATCCGACGAGAGACAGAGCGGGGAAGAATCTAATGTCAGATTCTGACTCGCTCTGTAGCGCGTGCGCAGTCCGTTGGGGGCATTTCTCGACGAGAGACAGAGCGGGGAAGAATCTAATGTCAGATTCTAACTCGCTCTGTACGATGATTACACATATGAACATTCTAACTCGCTATATGTAACTAATACACATATGAACATTCTAACTCGCTATATGTAACTAATATATATATATATATATATATATATATATATTATATATATATAGTTATATATAGTTATATATATAGTATATATATATATATATATATATGTATATAGTGTATATATATATATATACATATATATATATATATATATATATAGTGTATATATATATATATATATAGTGTATATATATATATATATATAGTGTATATATATATATATAGTGTGTGTATATATATATAGTATATATATATATATATATATATATATAGTGTATATATATATATACTATATATAGTATATTATATTATATATATATTATAGTAGTATAGTATATTATATAGTATATTATAGTATATATAGTGTATATATATATATATATATATATATATATATATATATATATATATATATACACTATACTATATATATACTATACATATACTATATATAGTATATTATATTATATATATTATAGTAGTATAGTATACTATAGTATATTATATAGTATATTTTAGTATATATATATATATATATATATAGTATATTTATATATATATATATATATATATATTTATATATATATATATATATAGTATATATATACTATATATAGAATGTATATATATATATATATATATATATATATATATATATATATATAGTTACTATATATATATAGCTATATATAACTCATTAAAGGGGCACCCTGAAATACTATGATCAGTACTCATATAGTATATAGTATATTATAGTATAGAGGGCCGCAAACTCTCAAGTGGCCCTGGAAATAGCTCGGGCCCCAAATTAGTCTGGGGGGCCATATTTTGCACGGAGGTAGGGGAGGGCTCCCTTTACCAAGCATTTTGGAGTCGCTAGCCCAAAATGTACTGGTCAACTATTTCCAGGGCCACTTGAGAGTTTGCGGCCCTCGGCCCGTACCATGCAGCGGGGAGTGCTGGATATTGCAGGAATCCCTGGACTCTTAGCTGGACTCTTAGCTATTCAGCAGTATCTGTATAGCGCTGCTCTGCAGTTCCTGTATTCCATAGTGGTTAGCCAAATCGACCCCTATGCAGGTCCCTGTAACAATTAAGGTCCTGAAAAAAGCATGTGGCCCCTGCCACGTTTGAGGCCCCTAGCCACCAGGGTTCAGGTACCACTAGGCCCATAATTTAGGTCAGCTTGGTGCAGTATGGCAATCTTCGAGTGGGCACAGTTGCAGGGCCCCAGCTCGGGCACCAAACAAGTCCAGGGGACCATATTTGGCACAGTGGTAGGGGAGATCTTCCTTTACCACTCTGAAAATGTTGGAGTAGCTAGCCTGAAATTTTCTGGTCAACTTTTTCAGGGGCCTTTTGGGAGTGTGTGCCCCTGGGGCAGTACCGTGGAGAAGGGACTGCTGGAAACCATATTAATCCCAATATTCTTAGCTATCCAATGTTACCTGCGGAGCAGGGCTCACTGGTACCTATGTTCTACAGTATTTGTGCAAATTTGACGCCCATGCCAGTCCTCGTGAAAATTAGGCATCGTCCACAAAAAAATTTGTGTGTGACCCTGGGGGTCAGCTAGTATCCCTGTACCAAGTTTGGTGACCATATCCCCCCGTGATTTGGGTACCACAGGGCACTAAATTTATGGTACATTGGCCCGCTATGTTAATCCATGACTCTGATGGGGGTGGGAATTTGAGGGGGCCACAGCCCAGGCCCTGAAAGAGTCCAGGTTCCCTGAACATGTTTGGGGCCCACGTTGTGGCCCCTCCAAAATTCCCTACTGCGCCATATATTACCATAGGCTAGGCCAAACTAGCCTAAATCTAGGGCCCCACGGTAGCGGAACGATGTTGCCCAGGGGCACCAAACTTGGTATAGGGTTACTAGAGGACCCCCAGGGGCCACAAAATTTTTTTGGGGCCAATGCTTAATTTTCATGAGGACCTTCATGGGGGTGGAATTTGCCCAACCACCGCAGGACATAGGAACTGCAGAGCCAGGCTCTGCAAATATTGTTAAATAGCTAAGAGTCCAGAGATTCCTGCAGTACTCACCAATCCCCACTCCGCATTAGTGCCCGAGGGCCACACACTCCCAAGGGGCCCCCTAAAAAGCTGACCATAAAACTTCAGGCTAGCGACCTCAAAAATGTAGAGGTGTTAAAGGAAGACCTTCCCTACCTCTGGGCCTCTGGACTAATTTGGGGCCCGATCTGTGGCCCCTCAAATTCCTGATCGCGGCTGAACCATAGATTAACATAATGGGCCAGGCTAGCTTAAATGTAGGGCCCTGTGGTAGCCAAACCACGGTGCTCAGGGGCACCAAATTTGGCACATACATTTGTTTGGGGCCAATGCTTTATTTTCACAGGGACCTGCATTGGGGTAGACTTTAGCTGACCACCGCAGAATAGTCCAATGGTATCCAGCACTCCCTGCTGTGCCGTATGGCCCGGGGGCCACATACTCTCAAGGGGCCCTAGAAAAAGTTGATCAGGAAATTTTGAGCTAACTAACCCCAAAATGTTTGGGGTGGTAAAGGAAGGACCCCCCTACCTCTGTGCCAAATATGGCCCCCGGACTCATTTGGGGTCCTAGCTGTAGCCCCTCAAATTTCCAGACTAAGACTCTGCCATAGATTAACATAGCAGGCCAAGCTTCTATAAATGTAGAGCCCAAACCACGGGGGTTCAGGGCACCATACTTGGCAAACTTATACTAGAGGACCTCCAGTAGCCACACACATTTTTTGGGGGCAATGCCTAATTTTCACAGAGACTGGCATTGTGATCGAGTTTGGCCAAATATTGCAGAACATAAGTAATGCAAAGCCCCGCTTTACGGGTAATATCGGATAGCTAAGACTATGGGGATTAAGTACTTGTCGACCAGGGCATAGCCCAATGATGGCTACAGCGTGGTCGGCCTATTCTGGGAGGGCGTACAGAGACATCCGAATCGCGCTTCCCACGGATTGTGTTAAAGGGCCAACGACAGGGGCCATTTACCATGTGATCGCTCCATCCAATGACAGAGCGATCATTTGTCAACAGAACGCTGCATGTCTGGTTTAGCTCTCTCTTCGCACGCTGTACACACCGATGGGCACCGCCCCTACCTCATCCATGCCCATCTCTGCCTCATCCATGCCCATCTCTGCCCTATTTATGCCCACCTGTGTCTCATGCCCATCTGTGTCTAAATCATGCCAATGAGTGCCTCCTCATTTGTGCCTCATCAGTGTGTCCCTCATCATGCAGCCTGTATCCCCCTGTCATTCAGCCTCTTTCCCCGCCGTCATTCAGCCCCTGTCCCTGCCGTCATCCACCCTGTGTCCCCGCCGTCATGCAGTTCATGTCCCCCCGCCGTAATTTGGCCTGTGTCGGTGCCTCTGTCAGAGTCCTCCTTTACATCCAGTGTGTCCCTGTCAGAGTCCTCCTTTACATCCAGTGTGTCCCTGTCAGAGTCCTCCTTTACATCCGTGTCCCCATTAGAGTGCTCCTTTACATCTAGTGCTTCCCTATCAGAGTCCCCCTTTACATCAGTGTCCCAGTCAGAGTCCCCCTTTACATCAGTGTCCCCGTCAGAGTTCCCCTTTACATCAGTGTCCCCGTCAGAGTCCCCCTTTACATCCAGTGTTCCCGTTAGAGTCCTCCTTTACATCAGTGTCCCTATCAGAGTGCCCCGTTATGTGTCCCAGTCACATAGCTCCTTTATGACCCACGGTCAGAGTGCCCCTTTATTATTGCAGTCGCGTGCCCCTTTAGTATTTCAGAGTGCCCCTTTAATGTGTCCCATATGAGTACTGATCGTAGTATTTCAGAGTGCCCCTTTAATGTGTGCCATATGAGTTATATATAGCTATATATATATATATATATATATATAGTAACTATATATATATATATATATATATACATACATACTATATATAGTATATATATATATATATATATATACTATATATATATATAAATATACTATACTATATATATACTATAATATACTATATGAGTACTGATCATAGTATTTTAGGGTGCCCCTTTAATGAGTTATATATAGCTATATATATATAGTAACTATATATATATATATATATATATATATATATACATACATTCTATATATAGTATATATATATATATATATATATATATATATATATATATATATATATATATATATAATATACTATATATATATATATATATATATACTAAAATATACTATATATATATATATATATATATATACTAAAATATACTATATAATATACTATAGTATACTATACTACTATAATATATATAATATAATATACTATATATAGTATATGTATAGTATATATATAGTATAGTGTATATATATATATATATATATATATATATATATATACACTATATATACTATAATATACTATATAATATACTATACTACTATAATATATATATAATATAATATACTATATATAGTATATATATATATACACTATATATATATATATATATATATATATATATATATACACACACTATATATATATATACACTATATATATATATATATATATATATACACTATATATATATATATATACACTATATATATATATATATATATATATATACACACTATATACATATATATAATATATATATATATATATATATATATATATATATATATATATATATATATACTATATATATAACTATATATAACTATATATATATATAATATATATATATATATATATATATATATATTAGTTACATATAGCGAGTTAGAATGTTCATATGTGTATTAGTTACATATAGCGAGTTAGAATGTTCATATGTGTAATCATCGTACAGAGCGAGTTAGAATCTGACATTAGATTCTTCCCCGCTCTGTCTCTCGTCGAGAAATGCCCCCAACGGACTGCGCACGCGCTACAGAGCGAGTCAGAATCTGACATTAGATTCTTCCCCGCTCTGTCTCTCGTCGGATTGTGCCCCCGACGGACTGCGCATGCGCCAAACCCAGCCGATCAGCTGTTCTGACAGGGTGACGTCACTTACGGAGCATGCGCAGTCCGACCCGGGCATTATCCGACGGAGGGCATTCCTCGACACGACACCGGCGCCACTGAGAGGAGAGGGAGAGGAGCGAAGCTTTGGGCATCTGCATCGCTGGATCCTGGGACAGGTGAATGTGTTCATTAACAGTCAGAAGCTACACTTTTTGTAGCTGCTGACTTTTAATAAACACAAAAATGGCTGGAACTCCGCCTTAACTATTTCCCTAACTTACCGTATATACTTGAGTATAAGCCAACCCGAATATAAGCAGAGGCACCTAATTTTACCACAAAAAAGTGGGAAAACTTATTGACTCGAGTATAAGCCTAGGGTGGGAAATGCAGCAGCTACTGGACCACCACGAGACACAAAACAGGGGCTGCGGGCATGGTACAGGAGATACAGGGCTGTGGGCATGGTACAGGAGATTGTACAGTCATGGTACAGGAGATGGTTCAGGCATGGTACAGGCATAGTACAGGAGATGGTACAGGAGATGGCACAGGAGATGGTACAGGTATGGCACAGGAGATGGTATAGGCATGGCACAGGAGATGGTACAGGCATAGCACAGGTGATGCTACGGGCCTGACACAGGTGATGGTACAAGTATGGTATAGGAGATGGTACAGGCATGGCACAGGAGATGGTACAGGCATGGCACAGGTGATGGTACAGGAGATGGTACAGGCATGGCACAAGAGAGGGTACACACATGGCACAAAAGATGGCACAGGCATGGCACAGGTGATGGTACAGGAGATGGTACAGGCATGGCACAGAAGATGGTACAGGCATGGCACAGGTGATGGTACAGGTATGGCACAGATGTTACAGGCATGGTACAGGAGATGTAGTGCTGCGGTTATGGTACAGGAGAATGTCCTATACCATGCCCGCAGCACTGCATGAGGAAATGCAGGGGCTGTGGAGGAATCTCACTTACCTGTCGGTGAGGCGCCTTACATTTGAAAATGGTGCCGCCCGTACATGTTCGGCTATTCCCAGGCAGGTGGCGCCATTTTTAAAAGGTAAGTGAGACCATGACTCGAGTATAAGCCGAGGGGGGCTTTTTCAGCATAAAAATACGGTATGTAATTTTTCTTACTAGTTGTTAAAGTAAACCTGTATGTTGCACATACAAAGCAAAGTAACAGGTTTGATTTACAGTAATCAGTGTCCACAGTATTATTAGTAATAGTAAGTAATAATAAAGCTTTGCTTGTTTGTTTTTTTTTTTTTTATAACAAACATGTTATACAGTGGGGAAAATAATTATTTAACCCCCTGCAGATTTTGCAAGTTTGTCCACTTACAAAGGGATGTAGTGCCCCCAGAAAAAGCCTCTTGCCCTGGGGGCACCGCTGCATGCTTGCTCCAGAGCTGCTGCTCTATGCATCCATAAGACACATAGAGCGGCAGCTCGCCCCCCTGCTCTCTCCTCATTGGCTCACTGCCTGTAATTGACAGCAGTGAGAGCCAATGGGCTACCTGCTGTCTCAGCCAATGAGGACGGAGAGTCCCCATAGAGCTGAGGTTATCGTGAACATCGCTGGATTGGAGGGGGCACAGGTAAGGATTGGGGGCTGGGGGGGGACCCCAACACCTATTCTCAGTCAGTTTCCAGAGTGCTTTTAGATGTGGCATAAAACAATTAGAATATGCTGAACCATCCATGAAGCACTGACAGATCTTGCGGAATTTGCTCTTATCCTTTAATCACCTTTGTTGATTCGGGAGGACATACGCATATGTCCTCTGCTCCCACATCTCGTGTTCACCCTCTAGGCCTGCAGCAGCGTGCTCTGTTATTTGCTTTGTCCTTCAGATGCAACAGATCATAGATCAGGTTATAGGGCCAATGGAATTGGC
Source organism: Pelophylax lessonae (assembly GCF_965119305.1). Taxonomy (NCBI): domain Eukaryota; kingdom Metazoa; phylum Chordata; class Amphibia; order Anura; family Ranidae; genus Pelophylax; species Pelophylax lessonae. The sequence continues at coordinate 314,068,291 of NC_138772.1, read as the reverse complement.
CCTGTACCATGTGATTGCTGTGATCAATCTCAGAAATTACACTTGTAAACAAAGGCTGAATGATTTCAGTCTTTGAGCCATTTCCTCGCACAGCAAATTGCTGTGAGATGGAACAGATGTCTTATTACAGTCATTGGAACTGTAGAAAGCAATCAGAGTTTAAAAACAAAAATCCCAGCCCCTGAGCAGTACAGCATCACTATGGTGACATGGTACTGCTCTACTGTCTGGTGATCAGAGATGCTGCTTGCTACACTAGTGACACTGTGGGGGTTGATTTACCAAAACTGGAGAGTATAAAATCTGGTGCAATTGTGCATGGTAGCCAATCAGAAAGTGGAAAGTGTTTTGGGCTATTTTTCTATTTATATAAATCATTTCTGACACCCTTTAGTGCAAAATCTCCCATCTTACATTCGTGACAGTATCCATCTCAGTGCCTCGAAATTACAACTGGGACACTACCTATGTCTGGCTCTCATTAAATGTTAGTTCATTGTATACATCTATACCCCACGACATCGGGTCGAGAGCAGAATTTTGCCTGACGCACAATTATTTCGAGTTTGATGGGGAGTTTTACCTACAGACCCATGGGACAGCTTTGGGTGCAAATTTTGCACCCACTTATGCCAACCTGACCATGGGCCTGTGGGAACAAAATTTAATTTGACATAATAACCCTTTTTCTGATAAAATTATCTATTATGGCAGATATATATCGAGGATATAGTCATTATATCCGATGGACCCACCACTTCAGTCTACGACTTTGTCCAACATTGCAATTCCAACAACATGGGACTTTCTTTCACTTCTGTATTCAATCCTCCATTCCAGTCTCCAGCATCCTCCGTTGCCCAGATCCGGCCTAGAGTGCCAGAAACCACCCATGGAAGCCGTCAGCTGGACCCCAGAGACACGGATTCTCTGTGACACCTTCCCTTTGGTGTTTGCAATGGGAATACTATGACAAAATGCACTATTTCTCCCATCTCCTTGTGAGTAGCTGATTTGTAAGATGTCTATTAACCACCGACTATATACTACAGCAGTCAGCCCCCTATAGGCAAAGCGACATAGGGGTACGTCGCTTGCCCACAAGCATGTAGGGGGCGAGCACGCTCCGGCGCGCTCCCACCCCTGCTCGTTTCCTGCCTAGCCTGCGCGTGTGACCGGCGGCTCCGATGTCCGCCGGCCACTCGTGATCTCCCTCAGGAGAGGGAGAAAGACAGACGGCTGATGTAAACACATCCGTCTGTCATTCTCCCTGAAGTAATGACAGAGGCTATGAGATCCTGCTATGTAGGATCATATGTCTCTGTGATTACTTCACTAGCCACACCCCCTAACAGTTAGAATCACGCCCCTAGGGACACACTTAACCCCTTGATCACCAATAAAGTTAACCCCTTCCCTGCCAGTGTCATTTTTACAGTAACAGTGCATATTTATAGCACTGATTACTTTAGTAATGTCACTGGTACCCCCAAAAGTGTCAAAAATGTCAGCCAGGGGACCGATCTGTCCTCCACAATGACGCAGTCCTGCAAAAAAAAAATCGCAGATCGCCGCCATTACTAGTTAAAAAAAATGACATAAATCTTTCCATAGTTAGTAACTTTTGCGCAAACCAATCAAAATTCGCTTATTGTGATTTTTTTTACCAAAAATATGTAGCAGAAAACAAATTGGCCTAAAATGTTAAAAAAATTTTGATTTTTACATTATTTTTTTTGAGAATTTCATATAAAAAATGTGAAAAATATTGTTATTTTTTCAAAATTGTCGTTTTATTTTCTATTTATAGCGCAAAAAATAAAAATAGCACAGGTAATCAAATACCACCAAAAGAAAGCTCTGTTTGTAGGGGGAAAAGGACGTCAATTTAATTTGGGTACAGCGTTGCACGACCGCGCTTTTGCCCGTTAAAGTCACGCAGTGCCGAATAGCAAAATAGGGCCTGGTCACTGAGCAGCCAAATCCTCCGGGCTTAAGTGGTTAATAAATGGTCCTGAGATACTGCACTTAGAGGGGCTGTGTCTTCTTCCCTGTGTTTGCTTACAAACATTGTAACACCCCTGTCTGTGGTAAATGGCTTGTCTCAACACTCTAACTGCTGAATCTGAAGGACAGCTTATTCTGTTGAAGAACAGCAGACTTGCTGGCTGGATCACCAGATGAAAATAAAAGAAAGAAAGACGCAATATAATAAATGTTTGCTTTCGGGTTTAATACCACTTTAACTTAAAAAAGTACTTTCTATTTTTCTCAGCCTCCCCCAAATACCTTTTTTTTGCTGCTGTGATCTGAAATGTTAGAAGGTAGCCATCCTCTCTTGCTGTGTCCTAAGATGGACTAGAAACTATGGACAATGAGATTTTTAGTGTGCATACAGCAGTGTACATAACTGTAACTAACATGCGCTGCTTGTTCCAAACAAATGCAAGTGAGGGGGAGAAAGAGAGGTTCAGGGGTGAACAGAGGATGTTACAAGGAGGCAGAAAAACACAGAACAATTTCATGAAAAAAAATTAAGGAGCCATTAAAGTGTTACTAATCCCAGGACCCTGCATTCACTTAATCTGGTCTGCCACAATACACAGAACATGGAAATGCAATTATTTTAATAAACATGTTAAATACCTTTTCTCATCAGCAGTATATAGCAGTCTTGTGACTTCTATCAGTGTCTGGTTACAGCTTGTAGGAGGAGTTTTCATTCTCCTTTGACTGCCCTATGAGGATGCATGACCCCTGACCCTCTGTCTGGACAGTGCTGATTGGCCCTGTGCTGATCACATGCACCCTTGCAAGAAAAAAAAAACTCTCTACCAATACACCCCAAACTGAGCATGTGCAGAGTGCCTCCAAGTGCTTTGCTCAATCAGGAAATGGGTTGGTGACAGTGGAAGAAGGGGAGGATCAGAGAAGACAGAATCAAACAGCTTTTTTACACAATGCGGAGGATTAGGCCCCTTAGGTTCCACAGTTAGTATAGCAAGCATGCTTTACTGCATATGCAGACTGATTTTACTGTTGTGGGTTTAGTAACACTTTAAGTAGTGGATGTATATGGATTATTTTTTGAGAATAAGGATATTGTTTAATGTCACATTAAGGCAGCTGCATAACCCATTGGTCTAAGCCTAAAAGAGCCTGTGTCCTGTCATGTACAAATAAACAATTCCAATGGGGAGGCATGCTCTTTAACAATAGGTATTCTCTCTAAAGAAATGAATAGGTGTTTTCCGTGAATGTAGTTGACCCCTAGGGTCCATTCACATGTTAATGTACATTGTGTTAAGGCATCCCATTGAAATGAATGAGTCTCTAACTCATCCTAACATGCTAAAAATGGTCCTAGGCCCTTTTCTTCGAATGCAATGCACCTGAATGCACTACATTGCATCGGAGAACACCACAATGCAGGTGCTTTGCCTAAGTGCGTTGAGGTGTTATTTAAAATGAATAACACAGCAGTAACACATGCTATGTGCCTTACCATGCATTGCAGTAACTGCATAGCTGCAGCTGCAAACACTTCCAGCTGGTATCTTACTGTTTTTTTTTCATATATTGGAAAATCCTATTCACTCAAATAGGGAGGCTGACAGGCAAGGGAGACACTGCTCCAAACAACCCGTGGCTGCATGTACATCTACATGCACCAAAATTCACCTGGGTGGTGGCCTGGTCCGCAGCCGGTGTCAGTGTAGGTAGAAAATGCAGATGGTGGCCCTCCGAGATGGATGAAGTAAAAAAACGGAAAATTGATTACCTGATTGCCTATCCATAGCCGCATATATATTGTTGGTCGTCCTGCCCCCATGCAACCCACAGGATCACTTTAACTCCATAAAAGTAAGAACTGGACCCTCCCCCCCCCCCCCAACCCATTCTTGTAACTAATGTCCAAAAAGCTGATGGTGATAAAGATAAAAGGGAGGGTGTATGCTGCCATTGATAGGCACCAGGAAAGGAAAATTACACAAAGGTGATTTTCCTGGTGTCTCCTTGGCAGCAGGGCCGTTTGAAGGAATTTGGGGGCCCCAAGCAAAATGGACATGGAGGCCCCCCCGACCCCCCGCACACACGCAAAGCCCTCTAAAGGGGGATCTATGGGGACTCTGGTCTGCTCTAAAGGGGGATCTATGGGGACCCTACTCTAAAGTCCCCATAGATCCCATTTAGAGCAGGCCAGGGTCCCCATAAATCCCTCTTTAGAGTGGGATCCCCCATAGATCCCCCTTTAGAGCAGGGTCCTCATAGATCCCCCTTTAGAGCAGGGTTCCCCCATAGATCCGCCTTTAGAGCAGGTCAGGGTCCCCACAGATCCCCCTTTAGAGAAGGATCCCTAAAGATCCCCCTTTAGAGCAGAGTCCCAATAGCTACCCCATTAGAGCAGGGTCCCCATAGATGCCCCTTTAAAGAAGGGTCCCCATAGAATCTATCGGGACCCTTCTCTAAAGGGGATCTATGGGGAACCCTGCTCTAAAGGGGATCTATAGGGACCCTGGCCTAGTCTGCTCTAAAGGAGGATCTATGGGGACCCTGCTCTAAAGGGGGATCTATGGGGAACCTGCTCTAAAGGGGATCTATGCCATAGATCCCCCTTTAAAGCAGGGTCCCCATAGATCCCCCTATAGAGCAGGCTAAAGTCCCCATAGATCCCCCTTTTAGAGAAGGGGCCCCATAGAACCCCCTTTAGAGAAGTGTCCGACCCTGCTCTAAAGGGGGTTCTATGAGGCCCCTTCTCTAAAGTGGATCTATGGGGACCTTGGCCTGCTCTAAGGGGGGATCTTTGGCATAAATCCCCCTTTCGAGCAGGGTCCCCATAGACCCCCCCTTTAGAACAGGCCAGGCCAGGGTCCCACTCCCATTATAGATCCCCTGAGAAGGGCAGGCCCCTCCCCCATAGAATCCTCTTAATGAGTCACTTGACTTTAATACAGTTCTTATTACTTTTCCTACCTTAGGCTGCCACTGTCCCGAGTTCTCCAGCATCTCCAGTCCATTCCTCAGTCCAAACTCCAGTTCCTCCCTGCTTTAAGAAGAATATATTCTGAACACCTAGTGTTCTCCCGCGCTGGGCGGCCGCACTGCACACAGTGCACAGAGAGACTCCCACAGACAGTCCCTCCCTCCCCCAGCCAGGGCTCAGATAGAGAGATCACTCCGCAGCCGCTCAGGCAGCAGGTGTCCCTCGCCACCACCAATCCACTTGTGGGCGGCGCCGGACAGAGATAGAGCCAAGCCGAGGGAGACCAGAGGCGGTGAGGCCCCGCCCCCGAGCCATCGCATCGGGTCGAGGATTGGACTTGTGACTCCTGACGTGAGTCTCCAAAAGTGGCGGTGCGGCGGACACAGCAAGGACCGCTCACGGACACCAGTGTCCGTGAGCGGACACCTTGCCGACCCCTGAAAGTAAGTGACTGACCAGTCGTTGTCTTGGGGCCCCAGGCCAGCTCGGGGCCCCAAGCAATTGCTTGGTTTGCCTGCCTTGTTCCGACAGGCCTGCTTGGCAGCATACATATGGTAAATAGCTTGCTCTCAGGGGGGGTTGCTGCAAAAATGTATATAATTGAGATTTCAAAACTGAAAACTGTAATGTTTTTCTCCCTTGAAATCTTGGGATGTTAGCAAGGTTAAGTTCTATACGGTAGTAGCTTAGCAGAGACTTCTGGTGGTGGTGCTGCCTGTTTAAAAGCAGCCACCTTAATGGCCCCTGTGCTATATATATATATATATACAGTGCCTTGCGAAAGTATTCGGCCCCCTTGAACTTTGCGACCTTTTGCCACATTTCGATCCGGAAGTGGTTAAGTAGTCTTCTGGATTCTTTTTTTGCACTACAGCATAATTAGTCATTATGCTGCGATGATTGGGAGGAGAATGAAAGAGATTTAGTAGTTTAGCAAAAGACCACTAGAGAGAGCGGACACCTAGTCCTGCAACTTCATTCCAGAAAAAAAGTAATCTACACCACATTCCATAATAAGAACCTTGGGAGCTGAGTGCATTTCTGGGGGATCAATAGATATTTTCTGTATGTTAGGGTCTTTAAAGGGATAAAACTCAAGAAATGTGCATATTTGGCAAAAAGACTACTAGGGAGGGCTGACACCAAGTGCTGCAACTTCATTCCAGAAAAAGTAATGTGGTGTCATTCCATAGTAAGAACCTTAGGAGCTGAGTGAATTTCTGGAGGATCAATAGATATTTTCTGTATTTGTAGGGTCTTTAAAGGGATAAAACTCAAGAAATGTGCACAATTAGCAAAAAGACCACTAGAGAGGGCTGACACCAAGTCCTGCATCTTCATTCCAGAAAAAGTAATGTGGTGTCATTCCATAATAAGAACCTTAGGAGCTGGATGCCTTTCTGGAGGATCAGTATATATTTTCTGTATTTGTAGGGTCTTTTAAACTAAAAAAATGTGCATGTTTGGCAAAAATGCAGCACGTATATATATATATATATATATATATATATATACACGCACACATACAGCTGCAAGATCTGATCATCATCTAAGTCACAACAATAGACAATCACAGTCTGCTTAAACTAATAACACACAAAGAATGAAATGTTGCCATGTTTTTATTGAACACACCATGTAAACATTCACAGTGCAGGCGGGAAAAACGATGTGAACCCCTAGACTAATGACATCTCCAAGAGCTAATTGGAGTGAGATGTCAGCCAACTGGAGTCCAATCAATGAGATGAGATTGGAGGTGTTGGTTACAGCTGCCCTGCCCTATAAAAACACACACCAGTTCTGGGTTTGCTTTTCACAAGAAGCATTGCTTGATGTGAATGATGCCTCGCACAAAAGAGCTCTCAGAAGAGCTACGATTGTTGACTTGCATAAAGCTGGAAAGGGTTATAAAAGTATCTCCAAAAGCCTTGCCGTTCATCAGTCCACGGTAAGACAAATTGTCTATAAATGGAGAAAGTTCAGAACTGCTGCTACTCTCCCTAGGAGTGGCCGTCCTGTAGGCTACATTCACACCTGAGCGTAGCGTTTTCGCGCGTTTTTTACCGCGATTTACAGGCGTTTTTACAGGCGTTTTTTGTGCAGGTGTTTTTAGATTGAATAGAGACCAATGGAAAACACCTGTAATCTGCCCAAAAAGAAGCTCATGTACTTTTTTGAGCGTTGGGCGTTTTGCTTACAGCGTCAAAACGCTCAGATGTGAACAGGGGCCATTGAAATGAATAGGATTTGTCTTGTTGGGCGTTTTGAGAGCTGATCCTAGAGCAGAAAAACTCCCCAAAAACGCCCCAAAACGCCTACATGTGAACGGAGCCATAAAGATGACTGCAAGAGCACAGCGCAGACTGCTCAATGAGGTGAAGAAGAATCCTAGAGTGTCAGCTAAAGACTTACAAAAGTCACTGGCAAATGCTAACATCCCTGTTAGCGAATCTACAATACGTAAAACACTAAACAAGAATGGATTTCATGGGAGGATACCACAGTGGAAGCCACTGCTGTCCAAACAAAACATTGCTACATGTTTACAGTTTGCACAAGAGCACCTGGATCTTCCACAGCAGTACTGGCAATTTTTTCTGTGGACAGATGAAACCAAAGTTGAGTTGTTTGGAAGAAACACACAACACTACGTGTGGTGAAAAAGAGGCACAGCACACCAACATCAAAACCTCATCCCAACTGTGAAGTATGGTGGTGGGGGCATCATGGTTTGGGGCTGCTTTGCTGCGTCAGGGCCTGGACGGATTGCTATCATCGAAGGAAAAATTAATTCCCAAATGTATCAAGACATTTTGCAGGAGAACTTAAGGCCATCTGTCTACCAGCTGAAGCTCAACAGAAGATGGGTGTTGCAACAGGACAATGACCCAAAGCATAGAAGTAAATCAACAACAGAATGGCTTAAACAGAAGAAAATACGGCTTCTGAAGTGGCCCAGTTAGAGTCCTGACCTCAACCCGATTGAGATGCTGTGGCATGACTTTAAGAAAGCGATTCACACCAGACATCCCAAGAATATTGCTAAACTGAAACAGTTCTGTAAAGAGGAATGGTCATGAATTACTCCTGACCGTTGTGCACGTCTGATCTGCAACTACAGGAAATGTTTGGTTGAAGTTATTGCTGCCAAAGGAGGTTCAACCAGTTATTAAATCCAAGGGTTCACATACTTTTTCCACCTGCACTGTGAATGTTTACATGGTGTGTTCAATAAAAACATGGCAACATTTCATTCTTTGTGTGTTATTAGTTGAGGCAGACTGTGATTGTCTATTGTTGTGACTTAGATGATGATCAGATCACATTTTATGACCAATTTGTGCAAAAATCCATATCATTCTAAAGGGATCACATACTTTTTCTTGCAGCTGTACATATCTTTTTATTTTTTACAAAAGTACATTTATCTTTTAGGTAAACCTGTCAGGAAATAAATAACTATAAAGCCTGCTATTGCAGACCTCCTAAAATACTTATTGCTTGCCTCTTATGGTAATCCACTGGCTTTAGTATTTTCAGTGACCTACAGCATGCACACAGATCAGGAAAGTCATGTGACCTGATCTGTATCATTGTCCTGGATTGGTAACCCATTGGGTGGAAGCAGGAGGATCAGCATGACAAGCAGGCAGCTAGCTTTTTTAGAAGGCAAGCTCATCAATGGCAGCCTCTATAAACATTTTTTTTTATGGCAGGTTCCTTTTAATCCTTAACTACCATAGCTTCACACACTTGGCTCTGTTTGACTAAAGATCATCTTCTTGCTCTAATTTCACTATGATTACACACACCAGTCCAAGTGAAACATGCCCAGCACACCTCTGGAAATCCCCAGTGTCACATGTGACAATGGCTTTATCAGAACTGACAGTTGTATAGAATGAGAGATAAAGTCTATGTTTACAATTTGCCATTAACTAGAAGTTGATCTTGCCTAAGAAAATGCACAGAAGACAATAGTCTATATTTGTATATTAAAGCAGCTTACCCACCTCAATATAAAATTCAGATACATTATGCAATGCTGATAATTACACGCTGCCAAACGTATTTGGAAAAAGACAGAGTATTATAATGAAAGAAGCTTAAAGCTGTTTATTATGTCTTTACTGAAAGGTCCCTTTCACATGGGCTTTCTGATCAGGTCCGCCTGTCAGTTTCTCAGGCGTACCTGATTGGATGCTCCATGCACCTCTATGGAGCAGCGGATGTCAGTGGTGACATCTCCGCTGACACCCGCTGCTATCCAATCCCATCCTTTCCATGAAATCTGGATGGATGGAAACCCTATGTTCCATGCTTCTGGAGGATCGGATGAAAACAGACAGGCGGTCCGTTTACATCATAGGTCAGTGTCTGCACACAGAGCGGAGACGGAAATGTCATTCGCCTGCTCAGCGGGGATCAGCGGATCGATCCCCGCTGAGCAAAACAGAGTCCGCCAGGGGGGAAAGCCTGTGTGAAAGGACCCAAAGAGTGTAACGAGGGTTACGTATGCCCTGCAAACTGCTACATAACTGCCTGTGCCTGTCTTGTGTGTTTTTTTTTTAATTATGCAATATTTATTGTAGATATTTAATTTATTTAAACCCCCCAAACCAAAAATGTAAGATACTTGCAGCTTACCAACCATTAGATGTAGTGGCTGAATTTCCCCCTCTGTTCTGGTGATCTGGCCAGTAACGCATCTCCTGTATCTTGCATATGATACTCATGTTTAGACATCTACTTTTTTAGACATTTTTTTGTATGTATTTGAGCATATTTAAGTGCATGTATGCGTATATGAGTTTGTGCATTTTCGCGCAAGTGAACGAAAACGTATTCTCACGTTCTTGTTCTGCACAATATGTTTATGGGCCATTTGCGCCGATGAGGCCTAAATTACTGACCAAATAAGCTGATTTTTCTATTTTTTTTTTAATTGAAGAATGCACAAAACGATTGTTCACGCGCCTGTGTGCATAGGCACATTACAATTATTGGGCTGTATTTTAGCTCAGTAAAAAAAAAAAAAAGCTGTACTGCGCTTTTGCAACCTTCAGTGTGCAAGGGGCCTTAGAATGGAGGAAGGAGCACAGGGGGCACTTTTGAATAGCAGGATTGTCAATCTGTAGGGAAGGGGGTGTTAGATGCATCAGAAAATTTAAATATACTAACAAATTGAAGCCAAACTCAAGGTAACACTTTATAAGCAGTTACAACAGCTTTTTAATTATTTTTGGGATAGAGGTTTACCTTGAATAAATGAAAGCTGATCATTGTAATTACCCCTGCTAGTGTTAAATGGTTTGTCTCTTTTCTGTAATTGATACATTCTTCTGGAGTGCTTGTTCTTTTTGAAAAACAGCAGACTTACTGGCTGAACCACCAGAAAACAGAAGAAAGAAAGCCTAAAAAAGAAAACAAATACAGCCATCACATCTAAGAAATGGTAAGCTGTAATATAATACATTTTTGCTTTGGGTTTAATACCGCTTCTAATTGATATAAATCCTGGAATAAAAACAAACTCGCTGTTGGAAACATATGGAAAGCACACCCAGTGGGTGAACATTCAAGGCAATTTCCACTTTTTTAAATTTGAGAAACACCCACTATATGTTTATGTGTTCCCATTCACACAGAATACCTAAATGATATATTTTTTTTAATAATTCTTCCTTTTCTGCCTATTTCTTTGGAGCAGATTTATACAACACTGCAAGCTGTTCTGTACAATTTCAAAGTGCAATTAGAGGGACTAACTGAGGTAATGCTCCTTGAGGGCAGGGACTGATGTGAACGTGCAATATATATGTAAAGTGCTATGAAAATTGTTGGCCCTATATAAATAACAATAATAAACAAAATAAATTAATAAAATGTGCCCTATTGTACAAAGTACAAGCCCCGCCTTGAGACAATTAACTCTTTTTTAGGACAGTGTTCAAATTGAGTTTACAACTGGTAATAAATATGAGGACAACTGTACTACTAGAACCACAGGAACATTTTTGTTCACCCTTTGTTTAGCCTCCTGCACCCCCTGGCCAGTAAACATGGCATTCCTGGGGATCAGCCACGTACCAGTAGGCTAGGCTTGTTTGGCTTATAGGAATGGGGACTGGTATAGGTGATGCTACACTAAGCTATATTGCATGACCACTTGTACAGAGGCAACCAATACAGTCTGGTATATAATCAGTCAATACATTGAAATAGTCTCACACGTGTGCCATGCCTATACTCAGAGGGAGTAGCAGAATGTGGTTCGGGGTGTAATTATAAGTATGTCTTTGTTGTGTGTGAATATTTTATAGAAGTGACAACCGTGTACAAAAGTAATTTGAATTTTCTTTCTGCATTTTTCAAAACTTGCGGCAAAAAATTTTATCTTCAGAAGACTCACCCTGCCTCCTAAAAAATATTGTGGGATGTTTAGTCTCCAATATATGTTAATTTTGTGGGTGTTTCTACTGCCATGGCACTCCAATGCCTCTAAAAATGTGATAGGCAGTCAGTAAATGAGATGTGTAGTTTATGCTCCGAGAAAGCCTGAAGGTACCCCTTTGATTTTGGGCTTCTCTATGAGGTTAGACTGGGAAAAAGTCTCACACATGGGATATCCCCATACTTGGGAGGAGCAGCAGAAAGTTTTTCCGGAATGTAATTGGAAATATGCCTATGATGTGTGCAAGAAATAACTTGTTAGAATGCTTTTTACTAAATGCCTTCAACTGTCTACTTTCCAAAAAGACATAATTTTGGGGGTATTTATACTGTCCTGGCATTCAAGGGCCTCAAATAAATGAGATAGGCAGTCAGAACCTCAGGACTAATCAGTTTTCAAATACTTATAGTTATAACATAGTTTGTGGACTCTATAACTTTCACACAGACATACACATTTGGATTTGGGATTGTAAGTAGAAGATTCTGTATGCCAAAACACCCCTTTTTGATTTATTTGGGGCAACTTCTTCATTGATCAGTTTCTAAGACAAGAGCACTTTATTAATCTCTGTTTTCTATTGTTGTAAGATAGGCACTCCAGCTTGAATTCACCACACCTTAGCTACTTCTTGGAAAAAAGCAATAATCATGCAAAAAAGGTAGAGTATTGTTGCCGCAATAGCAAACATTGGCAGCACATACTTTGTTTCATTGAAACCTAAACTGTTTTCCTATAAATTGTCAGCCTCTCATTAACTGTTAAACGTAATACATTTAGGCTGTAAGATTTACTACCTGTGGAAACTCCCAGTTGTCAGGACTCTGAACACGCAAAAAAAAATTCTTTACTATATAAAGTAAACTCTGTAACAAATAACATATATAAACTGTATAGATCCCAACCTTATAGAAAAAAATTACAATAGCCTTTCATTGTAATATAGTATGTACAGTGGCTATTGTTAGAATAATAATTAATAAATATTACTTTTAGACATAAAATTTTCTTTGAGTACAAGAATACTGGCCGGTTTGAACTTTGAGTGGGATTTAACCCACTTTTATGTGTAGTTCATGGAATTAGTGTTTACTGCACTTATGACATGTAACATTATTTATCTTTGACACTTTGCAGATAAGGCTCATATCCCGACATCATACATCTCGATGTCTTTGATATGGGTTTGTGATGTATATACTTCTATGGAGTTTAGCTGTATCTCTTTGCCGTTTTCTTTGTTTTTGTTTTGTTTTTTGCTTTTTATTTCTTTTACAGAGAATAGAAATGAGTGAGTGTCTCAAAGACAAGGAATAACGGAACACATGCATTAAATCACTGGGGCAGCACATCCGTAATTAATTGCAGATAATTTAATGACCATATGATTTGATGTCTATATATTTTGTCTATGTGTATGGTTTGGCCAAAGCATGCAAGTCATGTGAAACGCGTCACCTTTTTGTGCACTGCTGTAAGCCTTGTGCCATCTGTGCTTATTTTATTTTGTTTTCTCCTGAATAAACATTTTTGAATTTGCATTTTACAGGAGTTCAGCCAATTCCTCATCCATTCATCCATACCGGTTCTTATGGTTGACATGTGAACTCATATTAAGATAAATTAGCTGTTTAACCATCAACTTTTTGACCCTGTTATTTAGAATTTCTTCCAAAAAAATACTGTACTGAGGGTGCTCAGTAAGAAGGGTGCTGTGGCTGGTATCCCCTTTAAAATTGCTAGTTACACCAATATACTGGCTTTTTATGTATTGAATAAGGTACCCTTTTAGGATTAAATCATATATTTTAAATTATATATTTTGAAACTACAAAGTTTTAGGCAGAAAAGCCTTGCTAAAAGCCACAAAATCAATATAACATTATAAACCATACTATATAATACAGTAGCAGATTATATTGGTACACAGACATTAAATGTAACAAAGAAAATATGAAACTAAAAAGAGGAATTATAGGCAAAAATACATCATAAACATAAGGCTAGCAGATTAACAAGAACATTTCCCAATTGTTAATAAAACCTTAAAAACTCAAAACTATGCCTTTTGTTGCAACCCCGGGAGTGGGGGGCATTCTCTTTATCTCCCTTGTTTAGTATATGAAAGAATTTACCGTAGTCTTTGTAATGTGAAATGTAAAAATAAAGATTTAAAAAAAAAGGGGAAAAAAAAGCTTTAACCACTTGCCGACCGCCGCAAGTACATATACTGCGGTGGTCAGCCCCTCACAGGTAAAGTGACGTAGGGGTACGTCACTAGCCTGTGAGGCTCTGGGGAGCAAGCGCGCGCCGCCGGATGCGCGCTCCCGCTCGATCACGAACCCCCCGCGCATGTGCCCGGTGGACCCGATGTCCGCCGGGCACTCGCGATCGTCCGTTACACTGGGAGAAAGGCAGGTGGCTAATGTAAACAAAGCCGCCTGTCATTCTCCCCTGTGTAAGAATAGTGATCATACGGTTCTACTATGTAGGACCGTTGATCACTGTTCTTACACCTCAAGCCACAACCAATCACAGTTAGAATCACGCCCCTAGGGACACACTTAACCCCTCCATCTCAAAAAAAGTTAACCCCTTCACTGCCAGTGTCATTTTTACAGTAACAGTATATATGTATAGCACTGATTACTGTAGTAATGTCACTGGTAACCCCAAAAGTGTCAAAAATGTCAGTCAAGGGTCCGATCTGTCCGCCGCAATGTTGCAGTCCCGCAAAAAAAATCGCAGATCGCCGCCATTACGCGTTAAAAAAAAACAACAAAAATACAAAAATCTTTACCTTAGTTAGTAAACGCAATAACTTTTGCGCAAACCAATCAAAATACGCTTTTTGCGATTTTTTTTACCAAAAATATGTAGCAGAAAACAAATTGGCCTAAAATGTTAAAAAAATTTGATTTTTACATTTTTTTGGGGGGGAATTTCATATAAAAAAATGTGAAAAATATTGTTATTTTTGCAAAATTGACGCTCTTTTTTTGTTTATAGCGCATGATCAAAAAATCGCACAGGTGATCAAATACCACCAAAAGAAAGCTCTGTTTGTGGGAAAAAAAGGACGTCAAATTCGTTTAGGTACAGCGTCGCACAACCGCGCAATTGTCCGTTAAAGTCACGCAGTGCCGAAACGCAAAATAGGCCCTGGTCAGGAAGGGGGTAAAATCTTCCGGGGCTTAAGTGGTTAAAACCCAACTCTGGGCTCAGGGTTACCCCCCCTCCTTTTCACCCCAATCACAGGTCTCCTTGAACCATCTTCTTTTGTTGGTGGTGGGCAGATTCTCAATGCTGCAGAGAGCAGCTTCACATTACAATATTTCCTAACAAATTCTATAATTGTAATGTTTCCTTAATAAGTAAATTAGAATTATAAAATTCACATTTAAGACATTGTTTAATGTTCATAATGGGTACCTAAAAGGTACATTAAAACCAATATTAGCAAGCATAGCAGGAAAAGTTAAAATTTTAATTTTGTTCTCTGGAAAATGTGTTAACAACTAGCTTTTTAAAAGAAGACAGGATTTTTTACAAATCCAATAGTAAATCAAAGACCCACGTTTGTTCCTTTGGCTTTTTCTAAGATACAAAAGAATGATGAAGACATTGAAATTACTGTGTTTGAAAAGATGGATTTTTTAATACAGACTTACCTGTAAAATCCATTTCTTGAAGTACATCACGGGACACAGAGCCATAAATCATAACATATTGGTTATATAAGCCACCTTTAGGTGAAGGACACTGGAAACCAATCAGAATTGATGCCCCTCTATATAACCCCTCCCACACAGGAAGTACCTCAGTTTTGTAGCAAGCAATAAAGACCCCATAAAAGAGGGGAGAGACCTCTGTGTCCTGTGATGTACTTCAGGAAATGGATTTTACAGGTAAGTCTATATTAAAAAATCCAACTTTCTTTTCGTACATCTCGGGACACAGAGCCATAAATCATAACGTATAGGATGTCCCAAAGCAATGCACCTGAGGGGAGGGGGACACCAGAAAATACCACCATCTGACCCCAAAAAGGATTACACCGCTGCCTGCAGAACACTGCAGCCAAATGCAGATTCCTCCTGGGTCCCAACATCCACTTGATAGAAACGTGTGAACGTATGCACCAGCGACCAGGTCGCGGCCTTGCAAATCTCAGCCATAGAGGCTTGATGGCGAAGTGTCCAAGAGGCACCTTCTGGTAGAATGTGCCTTTACAGGAAAAGGTGGACCTTCCTTACTAAACCATACACACAGGTAATAACCTGGCGAATCCAATAAGAAATTGTGGATTTAGATGCTGCCAACCCCTTCCTGGGCCCTTCTGGCAGCACAAAAAAGCTCTCGGTCTTACAAATCCGAGCTGATTTTTCTACGTAAAACTTAAGTGCATGCATTACATCAAGAGAATGCAATAACTTTTCCTCCTCTGAGTGAGGATCTGGAAAAAAGGAAGGTAGTATAATACTCTGATTCAAATGAAAGGCGGACACCACCTTAGGCAAAAAACCTGGGTGTGGTCATCGAATCACCCTATCTTGATGAAATATCAAGAATGGCTCTTTACAAGAAAGAGCTTCTAGTTCCGATACCCTTCTAGCCGAAGTTATCGCTATCAAAAAGACCAGTTTTCTGGTCAAAATAACCAGGGGAACTTGCCCCAGAGGCTCAAAAGGCTGTTTTTGCAATACTGCCAATACCAAATTCAAGTCCCAAGGACACAATGGTGGCTTCACAGGCAGAAGCAAACGTAACATTCCCTGGACAAAGGTCTAAACTAATGAATGGGAAGCTATCAGTTCCTGGAAGAAAACCGATAAGGCAGAAATCTGTCCCTTGACAACGCTCAAGGCTAACTTCATATCTACTCCTGCTTGAAGGAAAGCTAGAATTCTCCCGATTATATATTTGCGGGGATGTTAATTCCTTTCTTCACATCAGGCAATGTAGGATTTCTAGACTCTGTAATACATGTTTCTAGAGACTGGTTTCCTAGCGTTTATCAGTGAATGAACTGCAGGGCCAGATACAACCCGCTTCTTCAACAGTAAGGCTTCAATAGCCAAGCCGTCAAATTTAGAGACTTTACAACAGGGTGAGATATTGGACCTTGAGAGAGTAGGTCCGGACGCAGTGGAAGGGCCCAAGGCCTCATCATTGCCAACCTCTGGATTTGTGCAAACCAAACCCTCCTCTGCCATGCCGGAGCTACCAGAATTACTGGTTTCCCTTCTAGCTGGATTCTGTGCAACAGACGCGATATCAGCTGCACCGGAAGAAAGGCATACATCAGGGAATACTCCTGCCAAGGAGTCACCAAAGCATCCACTCTGACTGCAAGTGGATCCCTGGTTCTGGACACAAATCTCTTCAACCTGTTGAACCTGGATGCCAACAGATCTACGTCTGGGAACCCCCAGCATAGGCAGATTGATTGAAAAATCTTGTAAGGACGACACCCCCGGAAACATCTGTTGACGACTCAAAAAGGCTCTGAAGAAGAGGCGCTGTCTCGAAACGTGTAAGCCTATACAGCTTTGGGGGAGGATCCAATTTTGGATCTCGATGCTGAGGATTTTTATACTTTGTTTGATGTGCTTTATATCAAGAACTCATTTGTGAGTATTTTTATTTTATTACTTTTAATAAACCTGCTTAAAGGATAATGCACTAGGCCGGTGTGCCCTTGTGTTTGTCTGTCGTTTTTAGACTCAAAAAGTCTGCCTACCAGACTTTTTTTTTAATAAAAACTGCTGTCAGGCGTGGCACAAACTTCCCTGCCCAAGACAGGATGAAATCTATCTCTTTTTGGGCTGACCAACTCTTTGTGCCTCCTTGATGGTTGATATAAGCCACAGCCGTGACATTGTCGGATTGTACCCTGACAGGGTGACCCCGAAGCCTGGACATCCAGAATATCAAAGCCCGACTTACTGTTCGGATTTCCAAAACGTTGATGTGGAGACCTCTCTCTACCCAAGACCATTTCCCCTGGACAGTGGCTTCCTCCAGAACTGCTCCCCAGCCAGAGAGACTGGCATCTGTACTCACTATTTTTTAGGTCACTGGAAGGAAGGATTTCTCCTTCTCCAGATTTCAGGTTAACGACCACCAATTTAAACTCTGACATACTCTTGGTACCAGAGACATTGACCGGTCTAGAGACTGAACCTTTCTGGCCCAGCTAGACAGAATGTAGTTCTGTAAAGGTCTGGCATGGAATTGAGCATAGGGAATTGCCTCAAATGCGGAAAACATCTTCCCTAATAACTTCATGCAAAGACCTATAGAAGGATCTCTCAGCCTTACTACATACCGAACCTGATCCTTCAGGTCTGTGACCTTTCTTGCTGGCAAGAATATCTTTGCCTGTGCTGTGTACACAAGTAGACCCAGGTATTCCAGACACAAGTAGACCCAGGTATTCCAGATACTAAGTTCAGCATCCAATCCAGATGTTCTAGGAACTGCACTGTCTGGTGGACATTTTGGCCGATCGATCTATTAGTAATAGATTGTCCAGATATCCTATTATAGATATCCCTCGGGAACTTAGAACAGCCAATACTGGAACTAGGATCTTTGTGAAAACTCTTGGAGCTGTGGCTAACCCGAAGGGCAGGGCCACCAACTGAAAATTATGGTTCTCTATTGCAAAGCGTAGGAACCTTTGATGAGCCTGCAATATAGGCACATGAAGATATGCATCCTTGATGTCCATGAATGCTAGAAATTCCTCTCCCTGCAGAAAGGCTATGACTGAACGAATTAACCCTATACGGTAAGTATGAACGTTAAGAAACTGGTTTAAAGCTTTGAGATCCAGAATAGATCTCACATCCCCGTTTGGTTTGGGGACTACGAACAGGTTTGAGTAAAAATCCTCAAACTTTTCATCCTCTGGAACCTCTATTATCACTTTTTGAGCCTTCAGCTGGTCTAATGCAAGAAAGAGAGACCTTCTTTTTAGGGGATCGGTCGGTATACATGACCTTATAAACCAGGGATACGGGAACACCTAAAATTCCAGTTTGTACCCCTGTGGAAAGTTGGAGATAACCCAGTTGTCTTGGATCAATTCCACCCAAACCTTTGAGAACTGCTGCATGCCTAAAAACCCCCCCGCCCCTTCACAGAGAGGGCTTAGCGGAAGACTTGTCTGATTTTGGGCCCAAGACTTTTTCTGACCCTGCCCTGAAGGCTTGGTTCCGGATCCAGATGGTTAAGGCAGTCGCCACTGTCTGGAAGTAGAAGCACTGGTAGTAGGAGTGCTGGGGATTTTGAAAGAAGGGCACTTGCTCTTCCTTTTCACGGGTAGCAACGTACTCTTTCCCCCCCCTCGAGATCTTTTGGATAAACTTATCCAGATCATCACCAAAAAGGTGTTCTCCCTGAAAAGGAAAGCCAGCCAGTAACTTTTTACATGGTAATTCCGTAGACCAATCCTTTACCCAAAGGATTCTGCACATATGCACTGATAGAGCAAATCGTGACATTTGGAGTCCGTAAGAGCATGCACTGCAAAATATAATGTGCGAGGTATATCTGACAGATCTTCCATAGACTCTCCTTGAGAAGGAACTGTCTTGGACACTCGCTTTATATGGTCTTTTAAAGACTGATAAACTCCTATGGCTGCTACTGCTGGTTGAATCACAGAACCTGCAACCGCAAAGGAGGCTTTCAATAAAGATTCCAACTTTTTATCTGCTGTATCTTTAAAAACCTGGGCATTATCCATAGGACAGGTTCAATTCTTGTTAGCACTAGAGAGGATAATAATATTGTGCTACCTTCAGTTTAAAACATGAAATACCAAAACTTAATTCTACTGATAAGAAACAAAGGGGTTGATTTACTTAAACCGGAGAGTGCAAAATCTGGTGCAGCTCTGCACAGAAACCAATCAGCTTCAAGGTTTTTTTTTTTTTTTTTTTGTCAAGGCTTAAAGTGGAACTTCACTCTTTCAATCAACATTGCCCATTTTGAATCCTTATAATGCTAGCATTAGTAAATAGATAGGAAAGTATATCATATTTTATATATTTTTTTTACATTTCTGCAGTTACTTCCTGGTTTCCAGGCCTAGGCAAACGATGTCCTAGATCCCAGGAGTATTCAGAAGGGGCTTTTTTTTTTTAGAAAAGCACACCCTCCTGCCTGCATGCCTGAGCTAAGGGCAGATTGATTCCAGGAAGTAAATGCTACATTAATCATCTGCCCTTACTCAAGATGGCAAAAACCAGAAATGTTAGCCGGGGGGGGGGGGGGTATTTTTCAAAGTGATTTCTTAGCAAAATAAAGCATGGAGACATGGATGGATGGAGGTGTTTGCTCTGAATATTACAAATGAATTAAATGGCATTTTTGGTTTGTAGTGCTCAGATGCAGCGTAGTTCCGCTTTAACTGAAAAAAAACTGAAGTTACAAGCAGATTGGCTACCATGCACAACTGCACCAAATTTTGCACTCTTCAGTTTTAGTAAGTCAACTGCAAAATGTAGCAATCAAGGGTGAGTTCAGATAATAGAGTGACATTCCTATAGTTAGCCTTTAGATTCCTACTAAATTTTTATTCTTCGGATGGAAAAGATATTTTGCTTTTCTGATTGATATGGTATCTCCATACACTATTTACTGCTGAACATTTCAAAAATAGTAATGATAAGCCCCCGTTCACACTAAGGCGACCTGTGAGGCGACCTGGTCGCCTCACAGGTCGCCGTAGGTCGCCTTCCATAGGGAAGCTGCGGACCCGTTCTAATAGGAGCGACACAAGTCGCTCCGACTTAGAAAAAGGGTCCGGAGCTTCTTTGGGGCAACCCGGAGGCGACCGCCATAGACTTCAATGTTATGAAGTCCGTGGCGGCCGCTCCGAGGTCACGGCGCGCTGCTCGCACCGCGACCTCGGAGGTCGCCACCCAAAGTCGGATCGCCCCTATGTGAACGGGGCCTAAAAGTTATAGTAAACACACACTGTTTAATTTATTGCATTGTCGTATGTGGATGATGACAACTATCCTGAAAATATTTCATCCCAATACCTGTTATGTAGCTAATGCATGTGTGATCATATTCTATATATATATATATATATATATATATATATATATATATATATACACACACACACACATATACAATTTTTTTATACATTATGCATCGTTATTTCTATTCCTCTACATATATACATGCAGGCTAAGCTGTGCTTGAAAGAGGACAGGGATGGGAACAAACAATGGGCTCATGTACAGCCTTTTTAATCTCAATGCAGCTCTGCACAAACATATGAGTTTGAACCCAAAATGCAGCAAAAAGCCGCATTTGACCTGCACTTTAATTACATCTCAGCAGGATCGGTTATCTCCAAAGAATTACAATGCAAAGCAAAATGAATTTAAGGCAGCACTAACTGAACTGAAAGTAAAAATTTATTTTTGAGTTTTAGATGGGAATAGAACACCTGCCATTTTTTTTGGTGTTTGTGTCCCCATGAAGGTGATTCACCCTCTCTTATTTGTACTAGTAACCTTATCACTAAAAACAAAAATTTCAAAATTTTAAGTAGTCACCAAAACAGCAACAGAGGGAAAATAACTGTAATTTTTCTCTGTTTAGAGGGGTTTCCTCTCACTTCCTGTTTTGGCTATGGGACAGGAAGTGAAGGGATATCATTGCAGTGGGACACAGATGGCAAAGAAATAAAAAAAAATAAAAAAAACACCTGACAGGATTATACCTAAATTTTGCAAAATAATAAAGTCTGTCTTCAAAGCGATGAAGGGATAGTACAGTGTTTCTCAACTCTGGTCCTCAAGGCACACTAACAGGCCAGATTTTAAGTATTGCCTTGGGGAAATGCAGTCTAGAATACTGCAATCACTGAGCAGCAAATGATATCACCTGGGATGTATTTCAGTTTTCTTGCAAACCTGGCCTGTTAGTGTGCCCTAAGGACCGGAGTTGAGAAACACCGGGCTAGTATCTCTGTCAGGTTTTTATTGAGGTTTAGGTTTCCACTTCAAAGATTTCCCTTTCTGTCATGGTAAAAGCCTCCACGTAGACCGGGAACGGGGATACATATTCTAACAGGCACATATACTGTAGCAATAAACAGTTGCCAACGTCTAGGGCTAGTCCCGGCTGGGCTCCCTCCCTTTCCGCTGTTTATTTAGTGTGACACTAAGCAACACCCTTAAAGCGGAGTTCCGGGCACAAAATCGACCTAATCGATTTTGTGCCCATCCGCTGGATCTTCTTCACCTGAAAAGGAATTGGATAGTTACGTATATTTTTTTTTTTTACTCACCTTGTAATTGTAGATAGAAAATACTCACCTATTCTCCACTTCCTCCCTCTGTGCCGCGGCTCCGCCGTCACTTCCTCTTTGCTATGATTCCTGGGAGCTGAACGTCATCGCTCCCAGGAATCAATGCGACGGCACCGGCCCCGCTCGTCACTTCCGGGGCGACGCCGCATTCCCTGCTAAACAGCTTCTGGGCATGCCCAGAAGCTGTGGAGGAATGCGGCGCCGCACCGGAAGTGACGAGAGGGGCCGGTGCAGGCACATTCTGGGAGAAGAAGACACGGAAGAGGACGCGGAAGAGGATCGCGCCGGCTTCAGCTGCCCACAACAGAGATGGCAATGCTGGAGAAGAAATTCTATAAGTGAGTATTTCTTCTTGCAGGTAAGTGCGAACCGGGAAGGAGGCTGAAAGCAATAGTTTTTTTTTTTTGTGTGTAATTAAGAATGCACATGTACTGTATATACACTATATTACCAAAAGTATTGGGATGCCTGTCTTTACATGCACCTGAACTAATGGCATCCCAGTCTTAGTCAGTAGGGTTCATATTAGAGTTGGCCCACCCTTTGCAGCTATAACAACTTTAACTCTTCTGGGAAGGCTGTCCACAAGGTTTAGGAGTGTGTCTATTGGAATGTTTGACCATTCTTCCAGAAGTGGATTTGTGAGGTTAGGCACTGATGTGGACAAGAAGACCTGGCTGCCAGTCTCTGTTTTAATTCATTCTAAAGGTGTTCTGTCTGGTTGAGGTGCAGGCCAGTCAAGTTCCTCCACCCCAAACTTGCTCATCCAGGTCTTTATGGACTTTGCTTTGTGCATGGGTCCAAATCATTTGGTGGAGGGGGGATTATGGGTCCAAATAATTTGGTGGAGGGGGGATTATGATGTGGGGTTTTTGTTCAGGGATTGGGCTTGGCCCCTTAGTTCAAATGAAGGGAACTCTTAAGGCATCTGCATACCAAAACATTTTGGACAATTTCATGTTCACTTTGTGGGAACAGCTTGGGGATGGCCCCTTCCTGTTCCAACATGACTGCACACCAGTGCACAAAGCAAGGTCCATAAAGACATGGATGAGCGAGTTTGGGGTGGAGGACATGACTGGCCTGTGCAAAGTCCTGACCTCATCCCAATAGAACACCTTTGGGATGAATTTGAGAGGAGACTGCGAGTCAGGCCTTCTCTCCAACATCAGTGCCTAACCTCACAAATGTGCTTCTGGAATAATGGTAAAACATTCCTATAGACACACTCCTAAACTTTGTGGACAGCCTTCCCAGAAGAGGTGACGCTGTTATAGCTGCAAAGGTGGGCCAACTCAAAACTGAACCCTAGTAACTAAGACTGGGATGCCATTAAAGTTCATGTGGATGAAAAGGCAGGCGTCCCAATACTTTTGGTAATATAGCGTATATAATTTTTTTTTAAACAGAGTTTAGTGCCACCTCTCTTTTGTATAGTGGTGGAGGCAGTAGGCTTTTCTTTTATTCTAAATTTAGAGATTACACGACCCACACTCTACACTATATGCTCATCTGATTCTGACTCTTAGTAATCGTGTGCATCTTCTACCTTGCTATGCATCTGTCTCTGATGCGTTTCTTACTCACAAGGTTGGGAAGCCCCTATGCACCTTAACAAACCTGTCATACTTACCAGCTCTGTGCAGCAATTTTGTGGCTCGGCCCCACTCCCTCTCGCTTATTGGCTGTGATTGACAGCAGCAGGAGCCAATGGCTTTTGTGCACATTGCTAGATCGAGAGGGACCTCAGGTAAGTATTGGGGGGCTGATACACACAGAATTTTTTTTTTTTACCTTCATGCATAGACTGCATGACGGTAAAAAAACCTTCCGACTTTAGAACATGAAGGTAAAAAAACCTTCAGACTTTAGAACCACTTTAAAGACTAACTCCACTTTTGTTGAAGAAAAAAGCATTACCCCCTGGGTGATCTCTGTACATTGCAAGGATTTTGACAAACTTTGTAGCAGATTCCTACCTTTTGTTATTCTGAAGAAATACCGGTTTGTTTCTCTGTGTCCATGTGCACAGTGAGTGTGAATGGCAGTGATTTTACAATTATCAATCAGCTGCTGCACTTGCGCGGTTCTAATGAGGAAAATGACAGGGTCGGCATCCCTTTAGAGGTGATTTTCCTTTTGGAGTAGCTCACCAAAATTACTTTTTTGTTGCAGAGGATGCCCACAATCTGACTTGATTCTCAGTGTAGTTTTGGGAAAATCAGTAAGCCAATCACAAATGAGATCTCTGGTGGGTGTTCTTTACAAAACGCTTCCAGGTTGTCATATTGCATTTTTCAGAAAGTTACAGCGCTGTAGTTAGTAAAATTTACTTACGCTGACTTTTTTTTAGCAACTGTTTATTCTATATTAATTGTTCTTTTTATTTTATTTGTCTTTGTTTTTCAACGCACAAAAGTGTAGTTACCCTTTAACAAGGCCATAAACCTGAATCACAATGCTCATATTTATCTGGAAAGCTGCACAAGTTGTAAAATGACTACTTCTGTTTATTGTAAAAGCCCACATTCATGCGGTCTGAACCTTGGTTACCTTATTGCAGATCTGAAACTATCCTGGTTTGTATAGAGCTACTTTCAGAGCTCTGGGAACAAAAACGATAGTCTATAGCTTGCAGCTCGGCAGAGCAGGCTTTCTGATTAAACGTGGAAGCAAATGTTGGATGTCTGAGAAAAAACATGATTCATTGTATTATTATATTAAACTGAAAGTGCAACTGCTGCCTTAACACCTTTGTTGTCTTTGGACAGAGCTCGATAATGCTATTATTTGCTTTCTGGGCCCCACATGGGGAATTTTTCCTTTTCTTGTTCACATGACCCCAGTCTCTGGGACAGGCAGTGAGGGGAATCTCCCAATTGGGAACTCAAACAGCAATAGAAACTTATATCCTTCTCTAATAAATAAAAAGGTGATTTTATTGCTGTATTTATTCTGCCTGGTGAATTTTACCTTCACTTCCTGTGCCAGAGACCACTGTGATGCCTCGTATACATGATCAGATAATTGGATGAATTATTGTTTGCATTTTGTTGCATGATACTAGTATCGAATTCAACACTGCGTACTAAACGTATGTTTTTTTTTTCCGTACGATTCTGGAAAAGCTTCCTGGTTGCGTAGCTACGTAACGGATAGTGCAAAACAAAAACAATGGCAGCCAGGCCTTTTCCGGGTTAATTATGTGTTTCTGATCATGCGTGGTCTTTGTCTATCGATTTTTAGCGAACGCATACTGTAATGATTAAATGATTGTCGTTCGCTAGGCTATCATACGACAAAAGTTTTCATGTTTGTCTCTTCGGATTTTGTTGGGCAAAATATCGTGATCGGCTATCGAAAGCTGTGTACTAACGATCAGATTATTGTGTGATCAATTCAAAAGCAATTTTTTTCATAAGAATATTTGATCGTATGTACAAGGTATAAGGCTGGGTTCACACTGCCACACGCTCACAGCAGGGGGGTCGGGGTGCGTCCCTGTTCACTGTTTCAGGCCCAATTTCAATCCAAATTTTTGGCTGAATTCTGGCCTGAAATGGACCAGAAGACACACAGGACTCCTGTGCAATTCACTCCGGAGCCGCTCCATAGAGAGCCGGTCACAATCTCCTGACATGCGAATTGGATGCGGGGAAACCCGCAACCAATTCGCAATAGTGTGAACCCAGCCTTTAGCACAGTATACACGTTCATTTTTTATTTATTTTTTTTTGTTTGTTCAACCAGTGGGTTTAACACACACACCAAAAAAAAAAAAGGAGAGATCCCTGCATCAACAGAAACGACGTGTGAAGCAGGAATCTCCTGTGCTGCGCTTTTGTATTCTGAAAGCGGGGACTACCCCACATCAGAATACATGGATCAGCACTAGAAAAATAGCCTCGTTAGAAGGGTTTCATTTATAGTATAGTCAGCAGTGGCGGCTGGTGCATTGGGGGGGGGGGGGGCAGCCCCCCCATCCATGCATCCGGCCCACTTATCTACATGCAGAGCGCCGGAAGCATGGATACCAATGGGGTTTTTTTGAAGCACGTGATTAGAGCCAGAGGCTCTAATAGGCTTGAAACAAGGGTGGGCTCGGGGTGCAGAGCATTTCGCCCTGAGCCCACCCAGTTGTGTGACAATAGCCAATGACCATTCGCTATTGCCACACGGATTCTCCTCCTGGCCAATCAAGAAGCGGGCCCTGAGACCCATTTCCTGATTGGCCGAAAGGAAAAGCCATGCCATTGGCCAAGGAGTGGAGGAGGAGGAGGGAGGAGACTACTGCTGCCACCACTGCCTGCCCAGGGTGAGTGAGCCGGTGACCGGGGGGGGCAGGGTGGGCTGGAGCTGGTGGGGGACCGGCGACCGGGGGGGCAGTATGGGCTGCAGCTGGTGGGGGACCAGCAACCGGGGGGGGGCAGTGCGTGCTGGAGCTGGTGGGGGACAGTGCGGGCTGGAGCTGGTGTGGTCCGTCTGCCACCCCCCCCCCCCCCGGCCCCCATGGAGCACCAGCTGCCACTGATATTCAGTCCTATGGGGTATGTGGGCAGAGTCATACCTATATATATGAAAAAATTGTAATGTATGAGACATAAATTACCAAAGTGTGCTAAACAAAATGATGAGAACAAAAGTTCATAGGTGATGTCTGTAAGGACACCAGTAAACACAAAACCTCTATTTCAAATAGTGCAAACTATAAAAAGTTTTTCAATCCAGAAAATAGAGTGAAGGTTAGGGAGTGTTGGGAGGTGGGTGTGGCCTCGTCCCAAATAGTGATCCAGAGTGATTCTCAATGACCTTGAATACACATGTGAACACCCGGTGATAGGAGTGGACTCTTACCACAATGTGGAGAGATGTGAGCATATACTGTATTCTATCAAGAGGTCCCAACTGATCGGCTGGAAGATGTGATTCTTAGGATAGAACGGATCAATCAGCTGCTTCCAAAGTGGGGGGATCTGTAGGCTTCCAATCAGGGGATAATGCCAAAAAAGATCGTGCCCAAAGAAGAAGAGAGGACTATAGTGCATTACCTTCGGTTTATTCAAAAAATATATGAAGTGACACTTACACAATCCAGATGAAAGGACAGCATGTACAGGGTGGTCGCGGATGTCTGCAGTACAATCCGGGACCTATGACAGCACGGCTAGCTCCCTCCGACGCGTTTCCACTGATGAGTCGGCTTCTGGAAACGCGTCGGGGGGAGCTAGCCGTGCTGTCATAGGTCCCGGATTGTACTGCAGACATCCGCGACCACCCTGTACATGCTGTCCTTTCATCTGGATTGTGTAAGTGTCACTTCATATATTTTTTGAATAAACCGAAGGTAATGCACTATAGTCCTCTCTTCTTCTTTGGGCACGATCTTTTTTGGCATTATCCCCTGATTGGAAGCCTACAGATCCCCCCACTTTGGAAGCAGCTGATTGATCCGTTCTATCCTAAGAATCACATCTTCCAGCCGATCAGTTGGGACCTCTGGATAGAATACAGTATATGCTCACATCTATCCACATTGTGGTAAGAGTCCACTCCTATCACCGGGTGTTCACATGTGTATTCAAGGTCATTGAGAATCACTCTGGATCACTATTTGGGACGAGGCCACACCCACCTCCCAACACTCCCTAACCTTCACTCTATTTCCTGGATTGAAAGACTTTTTATAGTTTGCACTATTTGAAATAGAGGTTTTGTGTTTACTGGTGTCCGTACAGACATCACCTATAAACTTTTGTTCTCATCATTTTGTTTAGCGCACTTTGGTAATTTATGTCTCATACATTACTATTTTTTCACATTTAATTTGTCTTGCAGTGCTGCTTTCACATTACTTTCATCTTTTTTAAGGTTCGCGCACCTATTTTCTCTTTTCAATTTATACCTATATATATATATATATATACGGTCTTCCTTTAACGTTAGGTGAGGATAATGGCCAACAGGTAAGTATAAGATTTTCTGGTGTATGCTACTGCACATGAACATTGGCAACATTTTTTTAAAGCCCAAGGGAAAATAAATTCCTTTGTAGCTTTCTACAGTGGGTATAGAAAAGAATCAATCCCCTTTAAACACTTGCCTACTGGGCACTTTCACCCCCTTCCTGCTCAGGCCATTTTTCAGATTTCAGCGCTGTCACACTTTGACAATTGCGCGGTCAAGTGACACTGTACCCAAACAAAATTTGTATCTTTTTTTTGAGACAGAGCTTTCTTTTGGTTTCAATATGTTTATTGAAAATTTTGACAAAGAATAAAGTAATTATCGAGATTTTAAAACAATACGCAATTTCCACAACATGAAGTGCAGTTAAGACCAGAGCGGAAACGTTTGCATTATTAGTCATCAATAGAAGAAAAAAAGGTGTATTAAACCCAGGCTCCACACTAGCTAAGGGTTACCCCCCACTAGAATGCCTATCTTTATCATGTCTGAACCATATAATTGCGAGCCTATGATGTATCCTCAACCATTTATAGTCCTGCAGTTGTAGCTTGTTAGATTGTAAAAACCCCGATAATCTCAGCAGAACATATTTTCGTAAAAGTAATTTGATTTGATGAAGTTCAGGGTACGCCCTCTACATTCAAAAGTGCCAGTCTCCTACACCATAGGGAGAGGATGTACTTCTTCCGTGACTAAAAATTGCATAACCCGAATATTTTAATCACACAAGAAAAGGAAAGAAAAAGAACTATAAGAGAGAGAAAGAGCAGGGGAAAAGAGGGGCAGGGGGAGACCCCATGCTCTGGCACTCACCACCAGAAGGCATACTACTCAAGTATAGTCTGGGGATCATTGGTTAGGTATCTGATCCACGGACCCCAGACCCTTTCAAGTACCTTCATTTTGCAGTTTAGGATTGCCGATAACCGTTCATTTATCATAAGCTAGGAAAGCTTGTGTTTGAGCTGGTCAAATGGTATATACGGTAGCCGACTTCCAGTTTCTGGCTATAGTGATTTTAGCACAGACAAATCTAAAAGTAAGGGGTCATTTCTGATTTTTCTAGGCTCCTCCACTTTGCATTCCAGCAGAGCATGTTTGGGAGACTTGATCAGATTGATTTGAGTGAGGGTAAAAAAGAAATTGTAGACTCTGATCCAAAATCGGCTCACCTTGGGACATTGCCACCTTATGTGATATGCTATCCCATCTGGACCAAAGCCCAGAAATCACATAGGTGAAGCTCCAAGGACATAGGTAGCCAATCTGGCCGCCACAATGTACCATATCAACAGTACTTTATAGTTTTCTTCAATAATGGAAGTGTTGATGAGTGACCTTGAGGCTGCCTGCGCAATCAAGTGCCATTCCTCAAGTTAGACAGAGCTTTCTTTTGGTGGTATTTAATTACCACTGTGTCTTTTGTTTTTGCTAAACAAATGAAAAAAAGTCTGAAAATTTGGAAAAAAGATTTTTTCGGATATAACATTTTCTAAATAAGTAAATTTTTCTCCTTCACTGATGTGCGCTGAGGAGGCTGCACTGAGGCAACATTAATGAGGAGGCATTGATGAAGCTGCACTTGTGGGTACTGTTGGGGCTGCATGGTTTATCAGGGCATTGATGATCAATGCAATGATTATCAGTATAGATGTCCCCTGTGTGAATTTGCCAGTTATCAGCTCTCCTCACGCGCTGTCAGTGATAACAGGCAAATCCTGTATAGACTGTGATCAGCTGTGATTGGACACAGCTGGTCACCTGTTAAACAGCCTCTGTGATTGACTCTTTACCCCAATCTGTGATTAGCTGTGTCCGAAAAAGACACAGCGAACACAGATCTGTGCCGATGTGTGCCGCAGGAAGTGCGATCACGGGAGTTGGAAAAAGGATCCCCCCTGTTGTCAGTATTTTGTTGAACCACCTTTTACTTTAATTACAGCCTTTAGTCTGTTGGAATATGTCTCTAACTTTGCACATCTAGACTTTGCAGTATTTGCCCACTCTTCTTTGTAGAACTGCTCAAGTTCAGTTAAATTTGATGTTGACAGTTTGTGGACTGCAATCTTATAGTCAGTCCACAGATTTTTAATGGGGTTTAAGCCTGGGGTCTGACTAAGCCATGCAAGGACATTCACCTTTTTTTCTTTCAACCACTGTGGTAATTTTTGCTGTGCGCTTTGGGTCATTGTCATGTTGGAAGGTAAACCTTCTTCCCATTGACAACTTTCTGGCAGAGGGCAGCAGATTTTGCTCAAGAATTCCATTTGTTTTCTATCCTGACAACTGCTCCAGTCCCTGCTGCAGAGAAACACCCCCATAACAGGATATTACCACTTCCATGCTTTTGTAACGCTCCTGCGTTTTACGTATGATGTGGATTTTCAGCTGCAGAAATATTCCACTTCAGTAGTCATGTAGAGAAACGCTGAGACACCAATCCCAACTCCCAATGACTCATCATGTGTGGAGGATCTCAATTCAGCAAGTAAATACACACACTTAATAAGATGTTTCCTAGAGTGACTTATGTATATAGTAACACAGTGATGATAGGCTGAAGAGACAGGTTGGGTAGAGATGGTAGATGACAGACACTTGAAAGGAAATGTTCTTGAAAGTAAGATAGTAGCAGATGGGATGCAGATAGGTTTAGCAATCATGTATGGTAGCAGATGACAGAGTAGCAGGTGGACATACAAGAGAGATCAACCCAGTGCAAGAACAGGTGGTAGTAGGCTCAAGAGCTAGCAATCTTAGATAATGCAGATGTAGTAATAGTCCTTAGTATGCAGAGCTAGATAGTGTAAGCTTTAGTATAAAGGTTATAGAGGGTTCCCCTGTGGGGTACTTATCACTAATAGCAATGTAGCAGAGGAGAGGTTCGGCAAGAGCGGATGATCCGGTAGCGGGATACAGGGATCAGCGCAGCGTGGTTCCGACAGCGAGGTATGCTTGCAAGCATGAGAGCTTCAAGACAGGTTAGCATCAAGGCACAAAGCAGTTTGAACGAACACATGTGAGTGAGAGCCGGCGATCTAAATAGCCATCCAGTCCGGCGCTCAGTGATGACAGCATCAGTCTTAAAGGTGTATGCGCACCCTACCAAAAGAGAATGGTGGGGCGCATACACTTATGAAAGAGTAATTAGGGTACCCAAAGGTACCAGAACATTACAGTACCCCCCCCCTTAAGGCCGGCTCCTGAAGGCCTCTGGAGCTGGTTTGTCTGGGTACTTCGCATGAAAATTGCGGATTAATCTAGAGGCATGTATGTCAGAGGTGTTTAGCCAGGTGTCGTCTTGGGGCCCATTGTTCTTCCATCGAACCAAGTACTGAAGTCTTCCTCTGTGGATACGAGAATCCAGAATCTCTTTTATCTCATATTCTTCTCCACCTTCAACTTGTACAGGAGGAGGAGGTGGGATAGTAGGCCTTATTCCTTGGTCAGGAACATGGGACTTCAGTAGTGACACATGGAAAATGGGATGTATTTTGAGGTCTATTGGCAATGTAAGCTGTACTGCAGCTTTTCCAATAAGTTTCTTGATTGAGAAAGGTCCCAAGAACAGAGGTCCAAGCTTTTTGCTAGGGATTTTCAGTCTTACATTTTTTGTTGAGAGCCAAACGAGGTCCCCGATAGCGTACTGAGGAGAAGGTCTTCTGCGAAGATCACAGTACTTCTTTTGTTGACTATGAGCGTGTGCAATGGTAGTATTAAGCAAACCCAGAGAGTCCTTTATTTGGGTAAGATAGTCTGAGGCTACTGGGTGATTTGAAGGAAGGATGCGGGGTGGAAGAATAGAGGGATGAAACCCATAGTTCAAGTAGAACGGACTCTGCTTGGTCGTACTGTGGGTTGCGTTGTTGTAGGCAAATTCTGCCAGAGGGAGAAGATCCACCCAATCATCCTGTTGGTAAGAAGTGTAACAACGTAAATATTGCTCGATGCATTGGTTGACTCTTTCAGTCTGTCCGTTGGTCTGCGGATGGTAAGGAGAAGTGAGCTTCCGCTCGATCCGTAGTATGTGACATAGCTCTTGCCAGAACTTGGAAATAAATTGTGATCCACGGTCAGACAGAAGAGTTTTTGGGATACCATGTAACTTAAAGACATGTTTCATCAGGAGTTCTGCCGTTTGTTTGGACGAAGGTAGTCTGCGAATAGCAATGAAATGTGCCATTTTTGTCAGATGGTCCACTGACACTAAGATGGTATTAAATCCTTTGGAAGGAGGCGATTCCACTATAAAGTCCAAGGACACAACTTCCCATGGAGTTTGGGGTATTGGTAGACTGCATAGTAGACCGGATGGTCTCGTAGTGTCAATTTTGGACCTGGCACAGACATTGCATGAAGAGACAAATTTTTGTATAGATGTTTTCATGTCAGGCCACCAGAATTGCCTGGTAATCAGATTAAGAGTCTTTGTCATACCCATATGTCCTGCCATAGGCACATCATGCGATAATTCCAAGATCTTGGTGCGTATGGTAGGTGGTATGTAAAGTTTGTCGTTGTAGTAGAGGAAGCCTTCTGCATCAGTATTTAGTTGTGGTGGGGGTGAATCCAAACTTATACCATGCAAAACCTCTTCCTTCAAGGAACGGACAACTCCAATAATGCGTTTGTGAGGTATTATAGGAACGGAAGGGATTTCAAAGTAGTTTTCTTCAGTTAGTCGCGATAGTGCATCCGCCTTTTTGTTCTTATCTGCAGGTGTGTAGGTCACTAGGAAGTTAAACCTTAGAAAGAATAGTGACCATCGTACCTGTCGGTGAGAGAGTGTTTTGTTAGTCTGAAGATATTGGAGATTTTTATGGTCCGTGTATATAAGTATTGGTAATTGGGTGCCTTTGAGTAGATGTCGCCAATTCTCCAGAGCCAATTTTATAGCAAGCAGTTCCTTTTCACCCACGGGGTAATTTATCTCTGGACTGCTTAGGGATTTAGAAAAAAAGGCGACTGGATGAAGTGGTGAAGTGTGAGTGGGTCGTTGGGAGAGTATTGCTCCTACTGCCATGTTTGACGCATCTACTTCCAGAATGTATTGGAGGGATGGGTCTGGATGGCGTAATATGGGAGCAGAAGTAAACCTTGTCTTTAACAGGTGAAAAGCTTTATTTGCTTCATCTGACCATTTGAATGTTTTTTTAATGCTAGTGAGCTGTGTGAGGGGTCTCACAATGGCAGAGAAGTTTCTGATGAACTTCCTGTAGAAATTCGAAAATCCAAGGAATCGCTGTAGCGCCTTGCGTGTGGTTGGTGTAGGCCAATCCTGAATGCAGGATATCTTACTCATGTCCATCTCGATTCCTGTTTTGGATATGATGTAGCCTAGAAACAGTACCTCTTCTTTATGAAACAAGCATTTTTTCAGTTTCACATAAAGGTTGTGTGCAAGCAATCTCGATAATACTAGTCTTACATGTCTTATGTGTTCAGACAGGGATCGTGAATATATAAGTATATAGTCCAGATATACCACAACACAGACATCTAGTAAGTCTCTGAAAATATTGTTTATAAATCGTTGAAAAACTGCAGGGGCGTTGCATAGCCCGAATGGCATTACAAGATATTCGAACAATCCGTATCTGGTTCTGAATGCAGTCTTCCACTCGTGTCCAGCACGGATTCAAATGAGATTGTATGCTCCTTTCAGATCCAATTTTGAAAAATAGGTAGCTCCACGCACCTGCTCAATGAGCTCAGGGATAAGCGGTAGAGCATAGCGATCTTTTATTGTAATAGCATTCAATTGCCTATAGTCGATGATAGGCCTGAGACTTGAGTCCTTATTGCGGACAAAAAAGAGTCCTGCTGCTGTGGAAGAAGTGGAAGGTCTAATAAAACCTTTCTTCAAATTCTCAACTGTTACGACACCCCAAAGTATGAAAGGGGTTACAGTCGTCTAGGATAATCCACTCCCGAACACCCGGACAGCTATCGACCACTCCAATCCGCCATACATGAAGCACATCAATAATCCCCCCCCCCCCAAGTACGAGACAAGGCTCTGTAGTGAGGTTTGATCAAGAGTAACTCTCTTCTCTTTTATTGCAAGAAACACACACATATATACTTTGAGAATACCACATGAACAATGACTGTGTAATTACAGCCAGGTGAGCTCATTAACATGCTTATCAATAGTTTCAGACTCTATTAACATACTGTCCTATTTTAGACAAAAGCACTGAGTTAATCAGTAGACATTCTTTAGGAGGGGGCTGCTGGAAACAATCCCCCCCCTCAATCTGCAGGTAATACACATTGAATTTGCAGACATAGTGACAACCTCTTTAAAGGAATTTGGAGCGTAGCAGCTAAAACATAGGGGAACAAAGGGGGGGGCTGTACGGGCCGTGGAACAGCCGAACAAACAGACGAAAGGAGGCAGCAACAATATAATACAAAGTCAGATGGTTCTGTCACATGGCTCCCTCCTTGTGGGACACTCCGGCAGACCCGGCTTGACCCTTGCGGGTCAACGTGGGGATGACCAGGACTAGGAAGCCAGAGTGATGTCTGTTTGTCGGGACAACCCATCAGCATTGCCATTGTACTTACCGGGTCTGTAAGTGATGGTAAAGTTATACGGTTGCAGGGCTAGACTCCAGCGTAGCAACCTGCCATTGTCCCCAGAGACCCGGTTAAGCCACACCAATGGGTTGTGATCAGTCACGAGGGAGAACTCCTGCCCGTACAGATAGGGACTCAACTTTTTCAGGGCCCAGACCAGGGCCAAACACTCCTTCTCCACTGCCGCATAGCTCACTTCCCGGGGTAACAGCTTTCTGCTGAGATATGCGACAGGGTGCTCTCCTCCATCCTCCCCGACTTGGCTCAGCACAGCCCCCAGTCCATACATGGAAGCATCTGTGTGGACAAGAAAGCGTTTGTTAGGGACTGGGGCAGCCAAGACAGGGGCATTCACAAGAGCTTGTTTTAATGCCTGGAACGCGGCTTCACAAGCTGGAGACCACAGGACCTGCTTAGGGAGGTTCTTTTTAGTCAGGTCAGTCAGGGGTTTAGCAATAGTGCTGTAGTCAGGGACAAAACGTCGGTAGTACCCTGCTGTCCCCAAGAAGGCTAGCACCTGGGTCTTAGTGATAGGTGTGGGCCAGTTAGCCACTGCCTCTACCTTGGCTGGCTCTGGTCTCTGGCTCCCACACCCCACTCGGTGACCCAAGTACTGTACCTCTGCCATACCTAGATGGCACTTCTCTGGCTTCAATGTCAGGCCAGCGGCCCGAATCTTATCCAGCACCACCCCTACATGAACCAGGTGTTCCTCCCAGGACTCACTGAATATCGCAATGTCATCCAGGTATGCGCAAGCAAATTCCTGGAAGCCATCGAGGAGTTCATCCACCATCCGTTGGAAGGTAGCCGGGGCATTTTTCATCCCGAATGGCATGACCTTAAATTGGTACAGGCCAAACGGGGTGATAAATGCCGACTTGGGGATAGCATCCTCGGCCAGGGGAATCTGCCAGTAGCCTTTGCACAGGTCTATGGTGGTCAGATAACGTCCCCTAGCAATACGATCAAGTAAGTCGTCTACCCGGGGCATCGGATAGGCATCAGTGGTGGTCCGCTCGTTGAGTCGCCTGTAGTCCACACAAAACCGTGTAGTTCCATCTTTCTTAGGCACTAGGACTACAGGCGAGGCCCAAAGACTATTGGAGGGCTCGATAACCCCAAGCTGGGTCATCTCCTGTATTTCCTTCCGCATTCCTTCTCGGACTGCTTCCGGGATGCGGTAGGGGGGCTGTCGTAGGGGGTTCTGTCCGGGGGTCTCTACCTTATGTACAGCTAGAGTAGTGTAACCCGGTTCTTGGGAGAACGTCGCCTGTTTCTCCCACAGAAGCTGTTGAGCCTGAGCCCTTTCCGTGGGGTTTAACCAGTCCCCCAGCGGTACTAAGGCAGTAAGGTCAGTCTGGGGGTCCCTTTCTAACAAGTCTGGTAGGGGTAGATTCTCTGGGTCGTCTGCAGCAGGAGCGCATACTGCAGCGACATCCTCTGGTCTCTCCTGATACTCCTTGAGCATGTTTACATGAAAGGATCGCTGAATCCTTTCATCTGCACAGCTGGCTATGACATAGGTAGTATCACACATCTGAGCTAACACTTTATACGGTCCCTGCCAAGCTGCTTGCATCTTATCTGTCTTCACAGGCTTGAGCACTAGCACTTTCTGCCCAACCTGGAAGACTCGCTGCCGGGCACCCCGATTGTACCATTTCTTCTGTCTCCCCTGGGCCGCCTGGAGGCTCTCCCTTACCATCAGAGACAGACTCTCCATGCGGTCCCGGAGTTCCAGAACATACGGCACTATGGGGGTCCCCTCCTGCTCTGTCTCTCCCTCCCAGTGTCCTCGGATGAGATCAAGAGGTCCACGGACCCTTCTCCCATAGAGTAACTCAAAAGGAGAGAACCCAGTAGATTCCTGGGGCACCTCTCTGTACGCAAACAACAGATGGGGCAGGAACCTCTCCCAGTCCCTGCAAGCGTCAGTAAAGGTCCTCAGCATTTGCTTGAGGGTGCCGTTAAAGCACTCGCAGAGGCCGTTAGTCTGTGGGTGATAAGGTGAGCTAAGTAGCGGTTTGATGCCACACACCTTCCACAGCTGCTGGGTAAGCACAGCGGTAAACTGGGTCCCCTGATCGGAGAGAATCTCCTTGGGGAACCCCACTCTAGTGAAAACCTTAACCAGGGCATCAGCAACCGTCTCTGCCTCTATATTAGACAGCGCTACTGCCTCTGGATAGCGTGTGGCGTAGTCCACCACGGTAAGAATATATTTCTTACCGGATGGGCTAGCCCTGGCCAGTGGGCCCACTATGTCAACGGCTATGCGGGCAAAGGGCTCCCCAATGATAGGCATAGACATAAGCCTAGCTTTTGGGTGGTCCCCCCGCTTCCCTACCCGTTGACAAGTGTCACACGTATTACAATATACCCGCACAGCCTGATTAAAACTGGGCCAAAAGAAATTCTGCGTAATTCTATGGGCTGTGCGGCGGGACCCTAGATGTCCAGCTAACGGTACATCATGCCCAATTCGCAGAATCTCCTGACGGTACTTAGCAGGTACCACCAGTTGTCGATTCGGAGAAGGGGCCAAACTTTTCTGGGACGGTTTAGGGATCCTGTATAACCTATCCCCCACCCACTCATACCGCTCCCCATCTGGTCCTTCCTCTCTAGCATCTGCCTTAGCTCTATACTTCTGTAGGGTTGGATCTGCCCGGGTTTCCCTCCCAAACTCCTCTGGGGTATCCCAACTCAAAGGGGCCTGATCTGAGGGAATCGTCGGGGAACAAGGTCTTACCTGGGTCTCAGTAGCAGGTGGGTCGGTTCCGGCAGCGCGGGTCTGGGCACGAGTGGTCACAGCATTAACTTCATTGGGGCCCATGGGAGCATATGCAGAAACAAGGGGGGCCAAGTCATTCCCAAGAAGAACATCCGCAGGCAAGTCTTTCATAACCCCCACTTTAACATGTCTAGCCCCCACTCCCTAATCCAAGTGTACTCGGGCAACAGGTAGGCGAAAAACAGCACCCCCTGCTACCCTCACAGCCACAGCGTCTCCGGTGTGTTGATGTTCAGACACCAAATCTTTCTGCAGCAAAGTCATAGTGGCACCAGTGTCTCGTAACCCGCTGACTTCCCTTCCGTTCAGCTTAACCATCTGCCGGTGCTGCTGCCTGTTGTCTTGATGAGCGGCTTGGACCGGGTCTGCTTCATGGAGGACGCCCCAACATTCCTCCTGCTCAATGCAGTGAGCAGCAGGCGGGGAGTTGCGTGGATTTCCGCCGGCTGGCCGTCTCCATGACTGTGCATGGTTGGCTGTGTTCAACGGGCACTCCGGCCTTTTGTGCCCAAGCTGTTTGCATCCAAAGCACCGGATGGGTTGCAAATAATCCCTGGAGTTAAAACGGGGTGGCTGGGCATAGCTGTTGGTTGCAGGCAAAGTCGGGGTGCGGTGTGCTGGAGCCTGGTAAATAGTAGTACTGGTGGGTGTTGCTTGTCGGTACTCCACCCTGGCAGGGGCTTTGGGCACATTATCATCCAGCTTACGAGAGTCGGTATATTCATCTGCCAATCGAGCGGCTTCCGGGAAAGTGGAGGGTTTACGGTCCCGGACCCATTCTCTGACCCCGGCAGGTAACTTGTTGAAGCAATGTTCCAACAAAAACACTTGTAAGATCTCCTCCCCAGATACAGCTTGGCATCCTGCCATCCAGTGGGTTGCTGCACGGTGTACTCTGCATGCCCACTCCATATAGGAGTCACTGGCTTGCTTGGGGGTCTCTCTGAACCTCCGCCGGTATACTTCTGGCGTTACTGCATACCTGGCCAACAGGGCATCTTTAACGGCCCGGTAATCTATAATTTCCTCCTCCGGGATGGCCCGAAAAGCATCACTGGCCCGGCCGGACAATTTCCCAGAGAGGATGGTGACCCATTCGTCCGTGGGCACCCTGTGTAAGGTACACTGCCTTTCAAAGTCTGCCAAAAATCCATCAATCTCCTCCTCAGATTCCACAAAAGTTTTAAACGCAGCAAAAGGTACCTTCTTTCTTCCCACATTATTATGGGGTACCTCCGCTGCTGCCGCTCCTCTTCCTTGCAGTTGGGCTGTTACCGCTGCTTGCACTCGTTCCACAATGTCAGCTGTAGGGTTGGGGCCAAAATGTGCCAGCCTTATTTGCACTGCCCGGTTAAATTGTATTTCCTCAGGTGTTAAATCCAAGATGCCGGTCACATTAGCTCTCTCCCTTTCTTGTGCTGCATCCATCTCCAACAATTGAGCAATAATCTCTCGTTTCTTTAAATTACCTGCTGGTCGTCCTCTACGTTGCAATAACTTTTTGAGGGTAATCCGTTTCAGCTCCTCATACTGCATCGGTAACTGTTCTGGGCGGTGGGACTCATCCCGTCGCTTGCCACCAATTGTTACGACACCCCAAAGTATGAAAGGGGTTACAGTCGTCTAGGATAATCCACTCCCGAACACCCGGACAGCTATCGACCACTCCAATCCGCCATACATGAAGCACATCAATAATTCCCCCCCCAAGTACGAGACAAGGCTCTGTAGTGAGGTTTGATCAAGAGTAACTCTCTTCTCTTTTATTGCAAGAAACACACACTTATATATACTTTGAGAATACCACATGAACAATGACTGTGTAATTACAGCCAGGTGAGCTCATTAACATGCTTATCAATAGTTTCAGACTCTATTAACATACTGTCCTATTTTAGACAAAAGCACTGAGTTAATCAGTAGACATTCTTTAGGAGGGGGCTGCTGGAAACAATCCCCCCCTCAATCTGCAGCTAATACACATTGAATTTGCAGACATAGTGACAACCTCTTTAAAGGAATTTGGAGCGTAGCAGCTAAAACATAGGGGAACAAAGGGGGGGGGCTGTACGGGCCGTGGAACAGCCGAACAAACAGACGAAAGGAGGCAGCAACAATATAATACAAAGTCAGATGGTTCTGTCACATCAACCAAATAGTCTTTGAGATGGGAAAGTTCATCCTGTGAAAGAGGATAAACATGACCGAACGGCAATTTGCTATTTGGGAGTAGATCAATGCTACAATCATAGTCTCGATGGGGAGGTAGTGCTTGAGCATTTTTCTCAAGAAAAACCTCAGAGAGATCCTGATAACATAGTGGTGCAATCTCATCTGTCACCACAGACAGGATCTTCCCGAAAGACGGGAGGTTACACGTACCCTCGCAATAGCAAGAGAGGAAGGCCAGGGTCCGTTCCTTCCAATCTATGGTTGGTTGATGTGTGTGCAACCAGGGAAGTCCCAACACAATGGGAAAGTGGGGTGAAGGTATTAGATCGAAGGTAGTGGTCTCCATATGAGACCCGTTAGTAGTGACTAGGAGTGCCTGTGTCTGATCAGTGATCGGACCAGAGGATAAAGGAACACCGTTAATAAGACTTACTGAGACAGGTTTAAGTTTAGAAATAATAGGAACTTAATTTAAAGCAGCAAAACGTATGTCAATATAATTTCCACAAGATCCTGTGTCAATCATGGCCTTAGTAGTAATCCTGTTCTGGTCCCACTGTAATGTTAAGCAAACAGAAAGGTAAGGGTTAGTGATTGAAGTTGTCAATCCCCCTAGGAGGACATGTGAACACTCACCCTTCTTTTTGTAGACTAGGGGACAGACGTTTATCTTGTGATCTGGGGATGCACAGTACAAGCAGAGATTACCAGATCGTCTTTTGGCTCTTTCCATAGTTGATAGAGGTGGGCGTATGGTTCCTACCTCCATAGGAACGGGGTCAACGGCCGAAATCCGAGAAGAACTGGATAATGGCATTCCCATTTTCTCAGCCTTTCTTTCTCGTAGTCTTCTATCTATGGTGATACTGAGTTGTATCAATGCATCCAGGGTTTTTGGCAGATCCGCTCGGGCGAGCTCGTCTTTAACGGCCTCTGATAGGCCAAGCCTAAATTGGGTTTTCAGAGATGCATCATTCCATTCTGAATCAAGGGTCCATCTCTTGAATTCTGCGACAAAGTCTTCTACAGGTCTCCTACCTTGTTTCAAGGATCTTAATTGAAGATCGGCAGTACTCTGCCTATTGGGATCATCATATAGGCTAGTGAGTTCTGCTAGGAACAAGGCATAGGAGAAGCTGGTCGTTTTTCTCAAAAAGAGAGTCTGCCCAGGCCCGAGGATCGCCTGTTAGGTAAGAAGTAATAGTACAAACCTTAATGTGATCAGTAAGGTAGGTACGGGGTTTTAGCAAGAAAATTAACTCACATGCATTTTAAATTCGCGAAATTTTTTGCGATCGCCTGTAAATACCAAAGGAGGATTTATTTTGGGTTCAGGGGACTGAGCAGTGGTAAGTTGTGTCAGTCTAATTACCTGCTGCGACAGAGCCTGATTGTCTTCTTTTAATTCAGCAAGTGCGTGTATTAACGCAGTTACTTGCTGTTTTAATTGTGTCATCTGAGTGGTTATTTCTGCTGAATCCATTTGTGGTTCATTCAATCTGTAACGCTCCTGCGTTTTACGTATGATGTGGATTTTCAGGTGCAGAAATATTCCACTTCAGTAGTCATGTAGAGAAACGCTGAGACACCAATCCCAACTCCCAATGACTCATCATGTGTGGAGGATCTCAATTCAGCAAGTAAATACACACACTCAATAAGATGTTTCCTAGAGTGACTTATGTATATAGTAACACAGTGATGATAGGCTGAAGAGACAGGTTGGGTAGAGATGGTAGATGACAGACACTTGAAAGGAAATGTTCTTGAAAGTAAGATAGTAGCAGATGGGATGCAGATAGGTTTAGCAATCATGTATTGTAGCAGATGACAGAGTAGCAGGTGGACATACAAGAGAGATCAACCCAGTGCAAGAACAGGTGGTAGTAGGCTCAAGAGCTAGCAATCTTAGATAATGCAGATGTAGTAATAGTCCTTAGTATGCAGAGCTAGATAGTGTAAGCTTTAGTATAAAGGTTATAGAGGGTTCCCCTGTGGGGTACTTATCACTAATAGCAATGTAGCAGAGGAGAGGTTCGGCAAGAGCGGATGATCCGGTAGCGGGATACAGGGATCAGCGCAGCGTGGTTCCGACAGCGAGGTATGCTTGCAAGCATGAGAGCTTCAAGACAGGTTAGCATCAAGGCACAAAGCAGTTTGAACGAACACATGTGAGTGAGAGCCGGCGATCTAAATAGCCATCCAGTCTGGCGCTCAGTGATGACAGCATCAGTCTTAAAGGTGTATGCGCACCTTACCAAAAGAGAATGGTGGGGCGCATACACTTATGAAAGAGTAATTAGGGTACCCAAAGGTACCAGAACATTACAGCTTTCCTGTAGGAATGGTGTTATTTGGATGGTGAGCTATATTGGATTTTCACCAGACATAACATTTGGCCAAATAATTCAATTTTAGTCACATCTGACCATACCACTTTTTTCCATGTGCCACCAGAAACACTTCAATACAGGGCACTCCCACAGTGCCCTGACCCCCCCCCCCCCCCACACCTCCTGCCCAGGCCATTTGAACTCCATTGGCTTTTTAATTTTTTGAGCTACAAATGGACACTGATAGATAGCACTGACAGGTATTACCGATAGTCACTGATTGGAATCACATGTGGGTACAGTTGGACACTGATTGGCATTACTGGCAGGCACTAGTGGGCATCACTGATGG
The DNA here is from genome assembly GCF_965119305.1 of Pelophylax lessonae. NCBI lineage: Eukaryota > Metazoa > Chordata > Amphibia > Anura > Ranidae > Pelophylax > Pelophylax lessonae. Next base: position 314,026,299 of record NC_138772.1, on the reverse strand, counting down.
GTCTACACTGATAATCAATGAGCTGATTATCAGCGCAGACCCCCCCCCCCCCGTCAGGAGAGCCGCTAATTGGCTCTCCTATACCCGCACCTTGTCAGCGCGAATGGAGAAAGCCGATAAGTGGCACTTCCTGGTTACCATGTGATCAGCTGTGATTGGACACAGCTGATCACGTGGTAAAGAGCCTACATCATAGACTCTTTACCTTGATTGGACATGCAGTGTGTGGACCAACACACAGCACCACCAATAGCCGCGCTGAGCAGCTTATCCTGCTGGACATCAAATGATGTTCAGTCAGGATAATGGAACACCTGCCCAGCCGTCATTTTGCTATATGCCCAGCGGGAAGTGGTTAAGGTGCGTTTTGACAAAAGCTCAGTCATCACTGCATTTCTTGGGGAGTGGCTTTTTTTCTTGTACCTCCCATACAAGCCACATTTGTGGAGAATTAGTGATATTGTTTTAACATGCACACAGTGACCACTCTGTCAAAAATTCTTGCAACTGCTTGAGTTGCTGTAGGCCTCTTGGTAGCCTCTCTGACCAGCTTCCTCCTGGCTTTTTCATCCAGTTTGGAGTGACATCCTGATCCAGGGAGGGTCTGTGTTGTACCAATAACCTCTCACTTCTTAATAATAGATTTCAATGTGCTTCTAGGCATAGATAAAGCCTTTGATTTTTTTTTTTTGTATCCATTGCCTGACTTGTGCCTGTCCACAACTTTATCCCAGCGATCCCAGTGAAAGTGCCTTGCCACCCATAGTTGATTGTTCAGTTGTACTACCAGGAACTGAAATGCTCCAGGAAAGCTCTTATTATGCTGAGCTAATCACAATTACCATAGCTGATCACACTTGAAATTCTAATGGCTTTGTGTTTCATTGAGAAGGTGATTAGCGACACCTAATTGAGTTTACAAGTCATTTTTAGGAAGGGGTTTTTTTTTTTTCCTGACATAATGGTGTTACAAGTTGACTGAGCAAATACAGCTGGATAAAACTGTGTGTCTTCATTTCAGACTGCAAAGCAACAAAATGTAATTATATTTGCAAAATATTTTTTTTCAAAGGTTTAACAAAATTCTTAGGATACAAACCGTATCATGCTGATATGAAAAGATAAATGCACCCTCAAAGGTAATTAAGGGTTAGATCATTGTACATATATTACAAAAACAAAGTATAAAACGATTGATCCTACCAAATTAGGCTACTGCTTGTCCAAGGCATAAGAAAAATAAATTGTAGTTACTCCAACAAAAACAGATCAAAGACATTACTTTAAAAAACATTACTGCAGCAGATGGTCAAAGGTGAATGCAGTAGCATGAAAATATATAGGAACATTTTTTGGTAATCTAGCCCCCAAGGCACTGTGCCTTGTTCCCTTATTAACATTGGAGTGTGAAAGGCGACTCTTCATTTGCATCCATATGACAAATTCCACAAATCATAAAAAGAGAGAAGGGTGAAAAGAAGATGGAAAAAGTAGAAAAGAAACAAGAGTCGGTTCCTTCGGCCCAGGCCCTGACCACAAAATTCCCAGGAGCTATGGGGCTTGAAGGTATTTAATTCAGAGAGTTCACACTTTTTCGAATCTTGCTTGTTTGTCTTGGAGGATACCAGTCCGTTTTTCAATGACCATGATCCAGGAAAGTTATTGTTTTACCAATGCAACATTAATCACTGGAGATTTCCATGCTCATGCTACAGTAATTTTAGCTGCTAAAAACATGAGGAGTCTGCGATGTCTGGGGATCTCCTCCAGCAAGTCCGTAAACAGCGCCGTTTTAGGTTTTTTTGGTAATGCTTTGTCCTGTCACTGGGTAGACCATGTAAAATATGATCCAGAAGTGCTGAACCTTTAGGCAGGACCACCAGACATCGAACATATCACCCTCTTAACCACACCATATGAAGCAAAGGAGTTAAAGTGCCAGGGTACAGTCTCATCTGGACAAGGTACCATCTGGGCAGCACCTTGCAATTTGCTTTCTCTAATGAAGTATTGAGTATTCCTTTGTGCAACATGGTCGACCACTGCCCCCATACCACCTCCTCTATAGTCTCAGCCAGGTCTGATTCCCATGCCGTTTATTAGGAGGGCTTGTCTGAGATTTTGTAAGTAGTTTCAAATCATCATTAATTAACGATATTGAGCGATAGTTAGCCACATCACTGTGATCCTTATCAAGTTAAGGGACCAAGCATATTTGAGCCCTATTAGGATCTGCATCGATCACCATACCATCATGTATAGCCATAAAAATCTGATTTTTGACTTAGCGCAAAATCCATTTCTCTGATGTTCATTGACGGGCACAGCTCTTGATATTCATAACCATTGGGTAGTACTGCCCCCTAAAGGAGTAGGACACTAGGCAGAAAAAGAATCTGGCTATGTCTAGGGGCAGTCCCAGGGGGTATACTCCCTCTTCCTGCTATAGGTACCCAGTTTTGTTACAAGCAGTGTCAGAAGAATTACAACTCCACAGAGGGGCGAGTGCGTGACCATCAATGAACATCAGATAAATGGATTTTACAGTCAGTCAAAAATTCAATTTTCTCTTCCATTCACTGACGGACACAGCTCCTGATCTTCAAAACTATTGGGATGACCCAAAGCAGTGTTAAGCATGAGGGGTGGAAACAGCAAAAAATTCCCCAGGCTAAACAGTAGCCAACCAGGCAACAGGAGCTCAACCAAAACAACTGAAGCCCATCTGAAAAAAAACAAAAAACAATACACCCCCAAAGGAGGTAACCCCCAAACAGCAGACTGCAAAACCTTGCGGCCAAAAGAAGCATCCGCAGATGCCAACACATCCCCTTTATAGAAATTTTTGAAAGTGTGCACCGATGACCAGATGGCTACCTTGCAAACCTGCATTACTGATACCCGAGGACGGAAGGCCCAGGAGGCACTAAGTGCCTGAGTAGAGTGTGCCTTGACAGGGAAAAGGAGGAACCGGACCATTGATGGAATAGGCCTAAATAACCATCTGTCTGATCCATCTGGAAATGGTCGCAGAGGAAGCAGAGACCCCTTTCCGAGGCCCATCTGTGAGCACAAATAGTGAGCCTGGCTTCCTAAAAGACTCCATAGCTGCCGGGTACACCCTAATTGCCCGGACCACATCCAAGGCATGCATGGCAATTTACTTCAGATGTTTTGGCCTGGGACACAGGGAAGGCTTCATTCAAATGAAAATCAGAGACAACCTTTGGGAGGAACGACGAACAGGGGCAAAGATCCACCTTATCTCCGTGAATCACCAAGTAAGGTGAACGGCAGGATAACGCTGCCAGTTCCGACACCCTGAGCTCAGAGGTGATGGCCACCCTCTGAGACAGCGTAAGCAAGGCAATCTCCCAAAGATTCTCAAAGGGAGGCTTCTGAAGGACAGAAAGCACCAAATTGAGGTTCCAAGGCGGCAATGGAGACCGCACTGGAGGAACCAAATGTCGAACACCCTAAAGAAAGGTACGCACCAGGGAGTGTGTGGCCAAGGGTCATTGGAAGAAGACTGCCAAAGCCGCCACCTGGCCCTTGATGGTACTCAAGGCCAATTTATGTTCAATGCTCCATTGAAGGAAGGTCAAGATGCGATACTGACCCCACTGGGCCACTAGCGCATCTGTGGCTTCCGCCAGAAGATCCCGTGACAGAGCCGCAAACCTCTGTACCCTTCTGTTGAGCCAAGGCACCAACAGATTCACCGCGAGGATGCCCCACCAGAGACAACTGATGAAACACCTCTGGATGAAGGGACCACTCCCCTTGGTCCAATGCCTGCCGACTGAGGTAATCTGCCTGCCAGTTATCCATCCCGGGAATGTATAAGGCGGAGAGGGCTGGAATAAACCGTTCTGCCCACCTTAGAATGTCGGCTACCACCAGAGCCGCCAGGACACTTTTAGTGCCCCCTTGGTGAGTGACATAAGCCAAGGTTGTGGCATTGTCTGACTGAATGCGCACTGGATATCCCTGAAGACGATTTGTCCAATGGTCCAGGCACAGCCTGATCACTTGGAGTTCCAAGACATTGATTGGTAGGCTGGACTCTTCCAGTGTGCAGATCCAAGCAGAATTTTTGCCAAGGACGCCTCCCCAGCTGGACAGGCTGGCATTTGTAGTGACCACTGTCTAATACAAGGGGAGGAAGGGTTTGCCCAGCAAAAAGCGCCGGAGAACAAAGCCACCATATCAGGGACTCCTTCATAACCCGGCTCAGCCGGATCTGATTGTTCGGAGACAGTGGATTCTTGTCCCATTTGGCCAGAATCTCCCTTTGCAGGGACCTCGTATAGAACTGTGCAAATGGAATCGCCTTGAAGGTAAACCCTTTGAGGCCCAGCACCCGCATGCAAGTCCGGAGGGATGACCATCTGCTGGACAGCAGGAGACGAATTGCAGCCTGCAATTTTCTGGAATTTTTCCAGAGGAAGGAGCACTCGGGCTAAGGCCGAATCCAGAGTCATACCCAGATAGTCCAGCTTTGTGGACGAAACCAGAGCAGACTTCTGAAAATTCAGAATCCAGCCGAACTCCCTCAGCGTTCGTATGGTGATTTCCAGGTTTTACTCCAGAGCAATAGGGGACTCCGCTTGCAGAGGGAAGTTGTCCAAGTAGCCCAATACCACGATCCCCTGTTGGTGTAACAATGCTAGCACCGGGCTAACGCATTTCTGAAGCCCCGAGGAGCAGAGGCGAGATCAAAGGGTAACACCACAAACTGATAATGCTCCTTTCCCACGGCAAATCGGAGGAAGCGCTGGTGACCGGCACATATTGGAAAGTGAAGGTAAGCATCCTTGATGTCGGTAGAGGCAAGAAAATCCCCCTGCACAAAGCAGTTCAGCGTCTTGAGGTTCAGGATTGGACACACCTTGCCTTTCTTCCTTCCTGGGAACTGTAAACAAGTTTGAGTAAAAACCCTGAAAATGTTCCAAAGTCGGAACCGGAACAATCACCCCTTGAAGCAACAAGTCTTGTACTGCCCTAAACAGACCCTGTATTCGGTCCGGGCACACGTGCAAGTTGGAAGGAAAGAACCTTGCCGGGGGACAAGAGTGAAACTCGATCTTGTAGTCAGACCGAATGATTTGTGGACCCACTTGTCTTGTACCAAGGAAGTCCACGGTCCAGAAACCAACGAAGTCGTCCCCCCACCCCTGATACGGGTGGGGCGCACTTTCATGCTGGAGAAGCCTGCTCTTGGCTTGCCAAGCCAGGTTCGTTTGGATCCTCCAGAAGAGGCCCTGAAAGGCTTTGAGCCCTAGTTTTTTAATCCCTCAGGGTCGACTGACTTCTTATGAGCAAAGAAGGAGGGCCCACGTCTACGATGAGGTTCCTTGCCCTTAGTAGCCTGCAAAAGAAAAGTACTCTTTCCCCCTGTGACACCTTTAATGATGCCATCCAGGGTAGCTACAAACAGACGATCCCCTTGAAAGGGGAGATCAGTCAAGTCAATTTAACCACTTAAGCCCCAGAAGACTTTACCCTCTTCCTGACCAGGGCCTATTTTGCGATTCGGCACTGCGTTGCTTTAACGGACAATTGCACGGTCGTGCGATGCTGTACCTAAACGAATTTCACATCCTTTTTTTCCCACAAACAGAGATTTCTTTTGGTGGTATTTGATCACCTGTGCAAATTTTTGATCATGCGCTATAAACAAAAAAATAGAGCATCAGTTTTGCAAAAATAACAATATTTTTCACATTTATTTATATGAAATTCCCCCCCCAAAAAATGTAAAAGTCAAAATTTTTTTACATTTTAGGCCAATTTGTTTTCTGCTACATATTTTTGGTAAAAAAAAAAGAAAATCGCAAAAAGCGTATTTTGATTGGTTTGCGCAAAAGTTAGTTAGTAAACGCAATAAGGGAAAGATTTTTGTCATTTCTGTTTTTTTTTTTTTTTTTTTAACGAGTAATGGCGGTGATCTGCAATTTTTTTTTGAGGGACTGCGACATTGCGGCGGACAGATCGGACCCTTGACTGACATTTTTGACACTTTTGGGGTTACCAGTGACATTACTACAGTAATCAGTGCTATACATATGCACTGTTACTGTAAAAATGACACTGGGAGGGAAGGGGTTAACTTTATTGGAGAGGGAGGGGTTAAGTGAGTCCCTAGGGGCGTGTTTCTAACTGTGATTGGATGTGGCTACTTGTGTAAGAACAGAGATCAACGGTCCTACATAGTAGAACCGTATGATCTAAATTCTTACACAGGGGAGAATGACAGGCAGCTGTGTTTACATTAGCCGCCTGCCTTTCTCCCGCTCTAACGGACGATCGCGAGTGCCCACGCGCAGGGGGGGGGGGGTCCGTGAGAGAGTGGGAGCACGCCTCCGGTGGCGCGCGCTCGCTCCCCAGAGCCTGTGAGGGGCTGACTGCCGACGTAGATCTAAATTAGGCAGTCGGCAAGTGGTTAAGAAGTCTGGACTACAGACCAGCATTTAAGTCAAAAGACACATTGTAGGACCACTGCCGAAACAGAGAGCCGAGCCACTAGGGAAGCTGCATCCAAAGAGGCATCACAGAAACTGCAGCCCCTGGACCACCAGCTCAGCAAAGGCAGGGGGGAGCGGTTTTCCCTCAAGGTCATGGGGTAAAAGCTTAGCCCACTCGATCAGAGTTTGCAACATCAGGGCAATGGTGAATACCGGCCTCCGTGCCAAACCAGCCAGAGTGTACCATATTGTGGGCCGCAGCCTCCGCTTTCCTGTCAGCCAGGTCCTTAACCACTTAAGCCCCGGAGGATTTGGCTGCTCAAAGACCAGGGCCTATTTTGCGATTCGGCACTGCGTGACTTTAACGGACAATTGCACGGTCGTGCGACGCTGTACCTAAATTAAATTGACGTCCTTTTTTTCCCACAAACAGAGCTTTCTTTTGGTGGTATTTGATCACCTATGCGATTTTTATTTTTTGCGCTATAAACAAAAAAACAGCGACAATTTTGAAAAAATAACAAATATTTTTCACATTTTTTTATATGAAATTCAAAAAAAAAAAGAAAAAAAAAAGGTAAAAATCTAAATTTTTTTAACATTTTAGGCCAATTTGTTTTCTGCTACATATTTTTGGAAAAAAAAATGTATTTTGATTGGTTTGCGCAAAAGTTATTGCGTTTACGGGAAAGATGTCATTTTTATTGTTTTTTTTTTTAACGAGTAATGGTGGCGATCTGCAATTTGTTTTGCGGGACTGCGACATTGCGGCAGACAGATCGGACCCCTGACTGACATTTTTGACACTTTTGAGGGTACTAGTGACATTACTACAGTAATCAGTGCTATAAATATGCACCGTTACTGTAAAAATGACACTGGCAAGGAAGGGGTAACTTTATTGGTGATCCAGGGGTTAAGTGTGTCCCTAGGGGCGTGCTTCTAACTGTCAAGGGGCATGGCTTTTGATGTAACCACAGAGACATACGATCCTACATAGCAGGATCGTATGATCTCTGCTGTTACACCAGGGAGAATGACAGGCGGCTTTGTTTACATCAGCCGCCTGCCTTTCTCCCTCTTCAGCGGGAGATTGCGAGTGGCCAGCGGACATCGGAGCCACCGGTCACTCGCGTGGGGATGCCAGGGAACGAGCGGGGCGGCGCACGCTCGCCCCCTACAGGCTCCTGGGCGAGCGACGTAGTACCATGTCACTTTACCCAGGAGGGGCTGACCGCCGCAGTAAATGTACTTGCAGCGGTCAGCAAGTGGTTAAAGGCCAGGGACTCTTCAACCAAGATCATGGTTGAAGAGTCCCTGGCCTTGGCTGCAGCCTCCATCTTCAAGGTCTCACGCACAGAGACAATTCAGTGCTTCCACCAGCCCCTTTTTGTGCACAGTTGCAGATGTGGAGGAATCATCCTTACTATCTGAGGATTCCGGGCGCGTGGTCGCAAACCTAGCAGGGTGACCCACGTCCACGGCGGCCGAATCAGATTCAGGGTCTGATGAGACAGATGAGGCAGGGGGCGCTTTTTGTTAGCTCGTAACCCGAAGGCCTCCACCCAGGACACAAAGGACTCCAGGACCTCCGTCAGTGCATCGATGGATGGTTGGGACCCGGAGGGCCCCACAGCCTCAGAGAGGGGATCAGGTGGGGAGATATGAGTCACCAGAGGGACCCCACAAAAAGTGTAAAACACTGTAAAGGGGCAACCCCCACTGTGCTGGCGGCACCACCCGGTCGCCAGTCACAAAGCACCAAGCGATCCTGATGGGAAGGAGGTGAATCCGGGGGTCCGATCGTCCCAAGGAGGGACCCATGTCAACCCCAAAACCCTCCAGGGGGAGAGGGGGGACAGATACTCACCATACCAAGAACCAAGCGGGCACCACTCCAGACAGAACCCCTTGCCATCTAAATGGGGGGCTGTCGGCCAGGAGGAACGCTGCAACTCGGGCCGAGACCCGGTCGTATGCGATCTTGCAAGGCATTTAACTCACAGGCCAGCCCCCATCTGGTGAGGCTATGTCAGGGCCGACCTAGCACGGAGCGGAGGTCTGCGCGCTAGTTGGCCAGACTGGGGTGACCACTGGATCTAGATTATCCTGCCCGTTGCCCAGTCCAGCAGTTGATTGTAAATCTCAAAGGAAAAAAACAGGAGAAAAAATTCTAAATCTTATCTAATCGAATCGCAATACCAGTCATGGCTGGGAGCAGGTTGGGGGAGGATTGGGCCATCTCCAAGCTCACCTGTTTCCCATCCATCAGCATTCATGTACTCCCATGTTGGAGACACTCAGTTTGAGTAGTGCTAGGTAGTGTTAGGACTGCAGGATACACAGGGTGCCTTGGACTGGCCTGCAGCTTATACATGCATTTGCAAATGTGTGTTAACTAAACCCCTGTTTTTAACCTATTATGTTAGACAGGTTTATTTGGTTTGTCAGCAGACTGGTGGGTAAGTATAGCAAACTAAGGGCCGGTTGGTTTACACACACACACACCTTCTTTAATCCCCTTTTTCTCTTCAGTTCTGTTATATACAGGGATGGAGACGCTGAGCAGTGTTCACCGGTGTCTCATCTAAAGTCCCAGAACTGCCCAAATTTTCCTTCTAATCGAATTTTAATCTAAAAGGAAAAAATTTGCCAGGACCAGAGATCCCAGCAAGGAAAGAGGTCCTTACTCCTGACTAGGCAGAACAAAAATTAACTACCTATAGCAGGGAGAGGGAGTATACCCCCTGCATAGCCAGATTCTTTTTCTGCCTAGTTTCCTATTCCTGTAGGTGGCAGTATAACCCAATGGTTATGAAGATCAGGAGCTGTGCCGGTCAATGAATGAAAGAAAAAATATTTTTGCACATGGGGTGCAAGCAGTGCAGAAAATTTCTTATAAAAAGGAGGCCGAGACACCATCCGGTTCCTGGAGGCATTAGCCTGCTTGATCACAGCTAGTACTACCGCAATAGTAATGTCCCTCTCCAGAATCGAACGGTGTGAATCCGGGAAAGATAGGAGAGTTATATCCTTAAGGAAGTCGTCCAGGGCCTCAGTGAGGAGCCACCCCATGTGGTGTATAAGGTACAGTATAATAGGAATGGAACAGTTCTGATATTTTCTGCGGGTTCTGTGTCAAATTGTGCACTAGGTTGTCCAATCTTGGGGAGTACAGTTTGACGAAGTTGGGGGCGTGAGCCTACGGGCCAGCATAGTACCTTGCTTGTCCTTCAAATGTGTAGGGTCCACCTTAGACCCTTTTCTGCTTTAGTTATCAAAGATTAAATTTCAACCAAACAGAAAACGATTATATTTCTAAGGTCTAGGTCAGGGTGTTGCTGCTCATGCTGGACCAGCAGGTCAGACACCTCACGTTCCTTGTCGGATATTAAGGCGTCCGAATGTTTTTTTAAGACGGGACCCTATTTGACTAAGATTTAGAGAAGATGATTGTGGGCTTATGGGCTGCCCAATTAGTCACAGGGGAAGTGTCCTCTGAGTCGTTCAAAGTCAAAAATTCCTTAAGGTGTTCAATGTCAAAACAGACCAAGGGACTACTTAAAAGCGAGTCATTTAAACATGAGAGAAAAAAACCTGTAGTCCTTCCTGAATTGGTTAAGCTCTCACCAAACATCAATCAGGTTGTGGTAATAAACATTTTGGCCAGCTTAGACCCAATTTAGGGGTAATGTCAGGGAGTGGATGAAGGCCTCCTAGTTTGTCCAAGATAGAGTCTAAGGCCCCATTAGAATCACCTCCAAAAAGCACAACTCCTCTCAGGTCAGGTGTCACAGTGTGCAACAATTTTCAAAAGAAGGTAATTGGCCCGTGTTGAGGGGCATAATAGGAGATTAAGGTGACCGGGAAGCCCTTCAGGTATCCCACCAGTAACAAGTGATGGCCCTCTGGGTCACTAACCTGCTTCTCCAGCGAGAAAGACCTGCTTGGAGAAACATACTGCTACACCCCCAGTCTTACCCAGGCCATTTCCTAGGTAGAAATGAGGGTAGTAGTGATCAGTGGCGGCCGGCCGATAGGGGGCGGGGGCGGGGCCCCCCCCCAAAAAAAGAAGAAAAAAAAAAGATTAAAAAAAATCTATTTTTTGCCCACTAGGGGCGCCGGACTCATTGGTGGCTATGGGGGGGGGGGGGGTTGGCAGCCTTCTGGGGTGTAACCAGGGCTGCGATACAACACCCCCCTTTTGTGATGTCCTGGATCATGATTGGTCCAGACTCCAGCCTGGACCAATCATGATTCAGGACATCATTGCTGGGGGCGGTGCGGTCACCTTCCCGCCGACAGATGGTCAGAGCGGGCTCCGGGATGGCACGCATCGGAGGAAGAAGAGAAGAGGATGTCTTGTCTCCACTCTCCGGAGAGTCCCGACTGGCCAACTCCCGAGAGCAGCAGCAGTGACAGGTAAGTGCCTCAGTCAGACAGACTCAGTGTGGTGCCTCTCTGTCCTGTCTGTGTGCCTGTGTGTGTGTGCAGACAATGCAGATTGCAGAGTGAGAGGAAACACACAGGCAGCGACAGTGCAGCTCTCGGGGAGGTCTCACTCTGTGTGTTTTGCAAGAAGCACATGTGGAGTGATGAAAGAAGAAGCTGCTTACCGTTCAGGCAGGATGTACTTTCATAGAGGCAGGCAGGAGAGGGCAGTGCTCATCCCTGCTGCCATTCATCCTATTCCATGCCATCTGCCACCCATGCCATCCCTGCTTCCACTCATCCCACCCCATCCCTGCTTCCACTCATCCCACCCCATCTGTGCTGCCACTCATCCCATCTGCCACCCATCCCATCCCTGTTGCCACTCCCCACCCCATCCCTGCTTCCACTCATCCCACCCAATCCCTGATGCCACTCATCCCATCTGCCACCCATCCCTGCTTCCACCCATCCCATCCCTGCTTCCACCCATGCCATCTGCCACCCATCCCATCCCTGCTGTCACTCATCCCATCCCTGCTGCCACTGATCCCATCCCACCCCTGCTGCCACTCATCCCACCCTTGCTGCCACTCATCCCATCCCATCCCTGCTGCCACTCATCCACCCCACCCCATCCCTGCTTCCACCCATCCCATCTGCCACCCATCCCATCCCTGCTGCCACTCATCCCACCCCATCCCATCCCTGTTGCCACTCATCCCACCCCATCCCATCCCTGCTTCCACTCATCCCACCCCTCCCCCCATGTCTGCCACTCATCCCATCACCGCTGCCACCCATCCCTTCCACCAATCCCAACCATCCTCTAGCATGTACTGTAAGTACTATATATATATATATATATATATACACACACACACACCACTTACCTGTGTACCAAGAGTTACCTTGCTGAATTGCATGCATTATATCTAGCTGGGTGTCTTTGTACAGTATATGCCGACCAACAGTATCTGCTCACCTGTCTCTCTTTAACACTAATGCAGACCAATCCATCTGTAATTTCTGTCTTCCTGTCATTTCACTGTCAAAAGGTGACTACCTAAACTTATGGACCTCCCCAGCATCTGTCCTATCTACAGTACAGTTCTCCTATCTAAAATACAGTACATGTCTTATCTATAATGCCTGTCCTCAGTATCTGTCCTCTTATGTAGAGTACCTGCCCTGTCTATATTACCAATCACCTCCAGTTATCTGTCCTCCTATGCAAAGTACCTGTCCTGCGTAAAATACCCATCACCAGTATCTGTCCTATGTAGAGCACCTGTCCTGTCTATAATACCCATCATCAGTATCTGTTCTTCTATGAAGTGTACCTGCCCCCCTGTGTGCACCCTTCTGGGGGAGATCACAAGTCTAAGGTTATAGCGGAACCTGCAGAGAGAACCACACTGGTCTCTGTGCATTGAAAGGGGGCATGCTGGTCACTCTGCATTGAAAGGGGGCATGCTGGTATCTCTGCATTGAAAGGGGGCACGCGGGCATCTCTGCATTGAAAGGGGGCACACTGGTCACTGTGCATTGAAAGTGGGCACGATGATCTCTGCATTGAAGGGGGCACACTGGTCTCTCTGCATTGAAAGGGGGCACGCTATACCTTAATTACTGAAGGCCCCTTTCACACTTTTGTGACCTCAAAGTCACGCAATTTTTTACAGGGTTTTTTGCTGCAAAGCAATGCCTATTACATTTTTCTGTTTGCGCCCCCCCAAAAATTTTGAGCACCAGCCGCCACTGGTAGTGATCCAGAAATTTGAGATTGTTATTTGGTGGAAAGTATTTCTTAAAAGAAAAGTACATCCACGTGTAGAGATTTGAATTGTTGGAAAGCCAGTCTACGTTTAACTGAGGAATTAAATACCTGAACATTATGTGACAAATTTAAAGGGAAGCCTAGTAGTTAAGTTCACCAAAATGCGATTAGTTTAAAAGGGGGTGATTTTTTTTCTATACCAACTGTATATGACATAAATAAGATGAAATCAATATGGCACAGGACAGGAACTAGTCAGGACAGAAATATGGGGTCTACAATTCCGGACATGTTTTAAGGTGGATGGTCCAGGGTTGCCATCCTTGTTCTATATTTGCTTACCTATAACAAGCATATATGAGGATCTGGGATACCTAATCAAGACATGCTTGTTCTGGGTCAGTGATTAAGCTGTGAAGAATGGAGGTCTCTAAGCCTAGGTACACACAAACAATTTTTGCAGTAGTGACAATGGCCATGCAAGTAATCATTAGGGATACCCTTGCAGTTGTATGTAGTAGTGTCCATTTGCACAAATTTGAAGCATTGTGTTACTGTTCGATAATAATCTTTACTACATGCTACACAACATTGGTTCATGTGTACCAATCACTAGCAATTGACTGAAGGCAACCAAGGGCGATTATCACTAAAGCAAAAGTGCAGTGGGTGCCCACCCTTAGTTTGCACTTAAAAAAAAATAAATAAATAAGTCGGGACACGTAATTCATTATTTCTATCTAGATAGATTCCATTTAACTTGACATACATGTCAGATGTATGTTTCAAACATTTCAACCTTACCCCCATCCTAAAACAAAACCAGTTAAATTTCAGGAGCTCCTTGGTCATGCCACATGCAACTAAATGAGTGATTTTTCTGATGTGTGACAGAAAAACCACACCAACATTGGGTTGACCTATGCACGACTAGTGAAAACATTCCAAAACATGCAAAAAAGAAAAAAAAAAAAAAAAACACATGAGCGGGAAAGTGAATTTCCACTATGCTCAGGTGTGAATCCAGTCTAAAAGTGGCCAGCGGACATCGGCTCAGTGACAGAAATTACCATTTAAATGCTAAACTCAAAAACACGAAAACAATGAGCAATTGGCATAAATCAAATAGATGTAAATGTAATTTAAATTAAGGGAAAAAAAAGTTCTTGCAGCAGTGTTTATTATAGTCATGTGAAATCATATTGTTAAAAATATACCACATTTGGAGAAGTCACAAATACTGCATAGCGAAGACATAGTATAATGTTTTTATTCATTTATTTGAACAGAACAGAAAAGCTTTCCATTATTACCCAGACAGTTATTGTGAAAAACAGTCTTACGTTTCATGTATAAACAGTGCACGCTCTTGTGGACGAGCGCATAGAATGAGGAATACTAAAATTTATGTACGCTCTTTTTCTTGGTTTGCAATATTTTAGAGCCTTCCAAATGACACACTGCTGACCTACTTTCTTGTATATCTTCAAACTATCCCAAAACTATGCACAGTCACCATTAAGGAAAAAAAATGCAACATATAAAATATGTATATTCACAGGAATTTTAAAAAAGGGTTAGGCAGAAAAAAAACAAAAAAACAAAAAAAAAATCAGTGCATTCACTCAGTTGTAAATTACAATTGTAGTATTATTCTACATCTACAGTAACACGCTTTAAATATATATGGCTATTTAGGATTTCTCTTCCTCAGCAGCCACAATGGATGCTAACATTTACAAATAATTTAAGATTGCTATTAAAGAAACTCTTCGTTTTTGAAATAGGGTATTAAAGTTTACTGCAAGTTGTACAATATTATTATATGCTTATCTACCCAGTATGTCAATTTTCTTTACCCTAAAAAGGGGTCACTAAGAATCATGCCTATGGGTCAATTATAGAACACCCTACACATCTATTGCTAGTCTTTTGCTCTTCCCTAATCTTTTCTAGCAAAGCTGCCTTGCTTTGCTGGCTGTTTTTTTAACCATCAGGTTCTGGGTTTGTAAACATCATCTTTGCTTTAATACTCAGTGAGTAGCAACCTTACATATACTCAATAAATGAACTGGCTTTAGGTGATACACAGAGAGGAAACAAAACTACTTACATAAGTTGTATCTATCAGCAACCCTCTCTTCTGTACATCTGTTCAATGCTCTAAATTATCAAGCTTGTCTGAGAGTTCAGGAAAAAAGGGTGCAGAGCTCAGTGAGGAGAGCTCTGAGAGCTGATTGGAGGGAAGGAACACACTGCCCCACCCCCTCCTTCTCACAGGAATAAAGCTGGGGCTGTCAGTCACAGGCGCTGCCCTCCCCTGTCACCATTTTTCTCTTGGCATCAGGATAACTTGTCAGAAGTGATTCATGCCAATAGATGGGAAATGAAGCAGCAGACAAAAAGTGACACTAAAGCTGGCTACACAATTTTCCTTTAGATTTACCAAAACCATATAAAAGGAGGTCAAACCTGAACACTTTCAAATTGTATTCAATTAGGCAGGGCCCCTGCAGGTAAGGTAAATCTAAAGGAAATTGAACAAAAAAAAAAAATGTACAATGTGTAGCCAGCTTTAGTACTTTTAATTTAAACAAGTACACACATAAAAGGTATGTGCTTTGTTCAAATTTCAAGACTGGGGTTTACAATCACTAAGTCAAATGGCAGTGAAGACAGGAATAGATCACTTCTAGACCCTCAAAAATCTGCAGTGATGGTTTCCATATTTCTATCCATACCATTCCTTTAAACAGCATTTCTAGGACAAGTAGAACCAATCAGTGAACTTCTCATGCTGCAGAATCCGCTAGATTTCACATAGCTCTACACGTTTATTGGGAGGGTCTGCTTTCTGAAGCCTTTTTGTATCACCAGTCAGATTCAAGCCTCCATGCCAAGTGTGAATCTGATTGATGGCCCCATACATTTTTTAATAATGACATTTTGATACATAAGGCATTCTTTATGTATGAGACCGCAATGAGCCTGCAGTGAGAGTGTTTTGGAATATATCTCCTATGCTACAAACCGGTAAGCAAAATCAGTTATTAAATGACTAAAAAGGAGGGGCATAAACTGGTGCTCTACAGTTTTGCATAAAAGAAAACCTCAAGCCTTGAGTAGGCAGGCTGTGTTCCCTGTATTTATTTCAAGGCTTAACTAGAGGGTACATATAAAGCTCACTTAAAAAGCCTATTTCCTACCCTTCATGTCCATGCTAAATTAATCTGCACAAATATCATCCTCTTAAAAGCCACTTGGCAGCAGTTCTGAGTCCAGTCACCACCAGTCCCAAGGCTACTTTCAGTGCTTAGCTGTGGCAGGGATACGGATTTGATGCCTCTGCCTGAGCAACCAATCAGTAGTACTTCCAGCACACAGGACCCAAATTATATGCCAAAATATCACCTGAACAGGGAGCTCTGAATCGCCACCTGGAAAGAGGAAGGGAGGAGGAAGATTTACTCATTTTAGGTTGCTGTGACGGAGGGTGAAAAATAGTTACTGCTCAACCTTGGACCTTCTTGTGTCCCTAGTTGAATTAAATTCAACAAAATGTTCCTGATGGGTTCAAATGAACCAAATGTTAAAAATTGCAGCAAACAACTAGATTAGTAAAATATTTCAAAAAGGAAGGGTCTTCTTTATATAAAAATGACAAGAAGTATGATAACTGCATCAATAAGCCCACCAACAGGACACAGAACAAAGGAGTGCAGAGGCCTACAGCAGTCAATCTGACCCTAAATCTAACTAGTTTCAAGTAATGAAAGCCGATGTCTGATAGTCTGCTACAAGCTACTGCACACAATTTTTTCTGTCATATTATAAAACAATGCATAAATAATAAGACCTTCAACACCAAAATATATCATCTAATCACAAACAAAAAGTTGTCCATTCCCATATTGTACAGTTATTTAAAAAAAAAAAAGCTGCATTTATGCCAGAACCTGTTAATATGTTATGCTGGCCAAACTGCAGTATAACATCCTGAGAAAAGTAAAAAGAGGATTGCCTTTCCTAAATAAATAACATTTATGGTCGCTATAATACTGTATGGAATATTTACATACAGTTGTGCTCCCAGAGCTAACAAATAACAAAATGAAAAATCCAAAAAATAGATGAATTAGACTTAGATTTTTTTAACTCTCAAATATTATACAGACTGTGTAAATTAGTGTTTAAAAGGAAAACCATGAAAAATAGGATTTTTTGTACTCCCTGTAAAATCCTTTTCTCTGAGTTCATTGACAGACAGCTCTATATTCTTCACCATAGGGTTATGCTCCCCTCTACAGGAGTAGGACTAGGCAGACAACACAAAAGCTTGGCTGCTCTCTGTGGGCCATTCTCAGCTGGCATAACCCCCCTCTCTGTTTAGAGATACTCAGTTTTTTAACAAGCAGTAACAGAAGCATAAAAAACTCCTTAGAGGGGTGGGTGCTATGTCTGTCAAACAGCTCCATATTCTTCACCATAGGGACGTCCCAAAGCAGTGCTGAACATGAGGGGTGGGAATAACAAACCCAAGGCTAAACACAAGCCAATCCAGGTAATAGTAGCTCCATTAGAGCAGGAGCCCAACCTGAAATACACCCTCAAGAGGGAAAAACAGATCCTCTAAATCGCAGCCCGCAAGAACTTTGCGCCAAAAGGAGGCAACAGCAGATGCCAAAACATCCATGTTGTAAAACTGCGAAAAAAAGTACGCAACGATGACCAAGTGGCCACCATGCACACCTGCGCCACTGACGCCCGATGACAGAAGGCCCAAGAAGCACTAAGTCCCCGAGTAAAATGTGCCATCACAGGGAAAGGGGAGAACCCGACCCGTAAGCGAATAAGCCTTGCTGTCTGTCTGATCCATCTGGAAAAGGTAGCAGAAGAAGCAGGAATCCCCTTCCTGGCCCATCCATAATCACAAAGAGTGAGTCTGACCCTCGAAGGGACGCAGTGGCTGCCAAATAGCTTGAACATCATCCAGAGTATAAAAGGCAAATATCCTGGGATGAGCCGGCCTCGGACACAAGGAGGGCAGCACAATGTCTTCATTCAAATGGAAATCAGAGACAGCCCTTGGGAGGAATGACGGCCATGGTCACAGGACCACCTCATCCCACTGAACCACCAGATAGAGAGGACAAGACAAAGCCGCCAACTCAGACACCCTGTGAGCAGAGGTGATAACCATCTTTTGTGACGGTATAAGGAAAGGGATCTTCTGTATGTTTTCAAAGGGAGATTTTGAAGAGCCGACAGAACCAGGTTCAAATCCCATGGTGACAGAGGAAAACTTGAAAGCGGAGTAAAAAGATGAACCCCCTGAAGGTATGTACACCCCAATAAATGGTCAGCCAAAGGTCTTTGAAAAAAGACTGCCGAGGCTGACGCTTGGCCTTTCGTAGTGCTCAAGGCCAGTTCCTGATTCAACCCCATTGGGGAAAGACCAGAATCTGAGCCACCAAAAAGGAACAAGGATGGACTCCACGAACCACACACCAGGAAATGTATGTCTCCCACATCAGATGATAAAGCTTTTGAGATGGAGATTTCCTCGCCTTCAACATGGTTGGAATCACAGAGGCACACAAGCCCCTGTCCTTTAGCACCTGGCTCTCAATAGCCAGGCCATCAAAGCCAGAGACTGTAAAACAGGATGAAAGAGTGGCCCTTAAGACAACAGATCGTCCCTGAGAGGAAGCCTCCAGGGGACGTTGGCAACCAGTCACTCCAGGTCGGCGTACCAAGACTGGCAAGGCCAGACCAGAGCCCCCCTAATCCAGAGAAGCCTGCGGGTAACACTCCCAAGACAGAAACCTCCTTCCCACTGAAGTGAGGGAGCTAACGGCCAGAAGGAACGCTGCGACTCAGGCCAAGACCTGGTCGTATGCGTCCATGCAAGATGTTTAACTCGCGGGACAGCACCCGTCCAGTGGGGCTATGTCGCATCCGACCGAGTGTGGCGCTATGTTCTGCATATGCTCACTGGCCGGGCTGAGGAGACCACTGGAACTGCAATAGTCCAGCTCAGCCCGGCAGTTGCTGGAACCGGGATCCAAAAACAAACGTAAAAAAAAATAGACAAAAAAACAAAAAACACAGGACCTAGGGCCCGGCAGGGAGACTAGGTCCTACTCCTGAACTAGGCAAACAAAAATGGAGTATCTCTAAGCAGAGAGGGAGGGTTATGCCAGCTGAGGACAGCCCAAGGGCGTAGCCAAGTCTTTGTGTTGTCTGCCTAGTCCTAATCCTGTTGAGGGCAGCATAACCCTAAGGTGAATAATATGGCGCTGTGTCTGTCAATGAACGGAAGAGAAATATACATTTTAAATATGAACATAGTCTGGCATTCTCCATGGAACCAGTCAGTAGGTGTTTCCTTAGAATAGAAAGGGGGTATTTTAGCATGGGTTTAGAGTTGCTAGGACTCCTAGAATATACAAAGCTGTATTTTTCCTGAATACTGGTAGCCTGAATCTCCCTTTATTTCTCTGTGTATTACCGAAAGCATTTTTTCGTGCTCAAGTTGTCTTAAAACATTAAGTGACAGAAGTGCCTATAGACCACGGGAGGCTGCTGTTTGATGCTTTTAATTGATATGGATTAAACTGGTCTATCAACCAAAAAAATTCTTACGGAACCTCCACTGGTGAAGGAAAACAGGATTTGCAATGCAGTAATGCATCACTGTGTGCAGTTCCTGGTGTTGCTATAGGTCAATTTTTTTAATTTTTCATCCTTTTTCAATCACATAATCCCCTAATTGCTTATATGGGCCCCTGCTATTATACCTTGCTTTTGGTGTAGGTTTTGCAATCTTGTGTTTTATTTAAACATTCAAGTATACCACTGTTTCATTTACGACACTGAGTGGAGCCACAAGATGATGGTTTGAATAAATACTGCATTTCCTTATGACAGACTGTCAACATTTTTCTTCCACTGGTTTAAAAAGAACCAGCTATGATAGATTAGGAGCTGCCATAATTGATCTCCAGGGCTGTCACCATTATCATTCTTTCACTATCTGGCAAGCCACTGACCTACATCAAGCATTGGCATATCAAGTGTTTTCCGAAACCTTGCTGATTGCATATGTGGTCTGGGTCAGAAAATCACTGATTAATAAAGGCTAAGGAAGGATCTTGTTAAGGTGCTCCTCTGTTGGAGCTTCTAATAGTAGAAGGCTTTCAGTCACAGCTTTTAATGGAATGCAAGCAGAGCTTAAAAAAATAAAAAAATGGATATGGCTTATAGAAAATGCAGAACCAAAAATGAGGTAAAAGAAATAAAAACACCATAAAAATATTAAATGTCTTTTCTTTTAGACCTGATTATAGCGAACACAATTGTAGTAACGTTTTTAAGATGGTATTCATCAAAAGGTTTTTACACTTTTAAAATGACATTAACGTGGCAACATGACAGTATTACTGCACACAGTACAAATGCCAAGGGAACATTGAATGAAAAAAGCATTGTCTCTAAAACTGGGAATGCAAGTTTTTATGCTTGTCCTTCTACTGTAGACTCAATGAGGATGAATCCAAAAAAGGCACAGGTTAACGCTGGCTGTTTTCTTATTCATTTAAAAATAAAAACAAACTGATTGCCATTTCCATTATGTACGTACATATCAATATCTGACTTTATTATTTCATGATAAAGAATTTACATTACTAAGTACCATTGCAATTTGTGCAGTATATAACAGATAGAGTTGCCAATATTCTTTTCAGAAAAAATACTTTTTTCACTATATATATATATATATTTATGTATAAAAAAAAATAGACAAAACACAGAACGGAGACATGGTATAGGCTAAGGATCCTTCTTCAACTTCAGTTACAGTATGAACTCCTGAATCAACAGACATGCGGATTCTAATGAAGTGCAAATTTCTTTGGAGTCTTCAATAAAATATATTACAAGAACGTAAGACAGGAAGAAAAAAATAAAAATAAAAAGGCAAGTAGTTCAAGTACAAGGAGCAAGTGGTCCATCTTTAGTGTTTTATTGGCTAGCAGCAAGCCACTTATTTCTTGCGCTGAAAAACATTTGCCAACATTGCACCAGATGTTGTCAGCTGGCCCATTTTGTTCAGAAACTTTGTCTTTGTGTCTTCACTTACAAGGCTTGCTGCAATTGACATGGAACTGAAAAACATAAAAAAGTCAGATTAAAATGCGATCACGAGAAAGACTGAGGTTTATTTACTAGACTGGAGAGTGCAAAATCTGGTGTAGCTCTGCATAAAAAGCCAATCAGCTTCCAGTTTTTATTTGTCAAAGGTTATTAAAACAAGCTGAAGTTAGAGGCCAATTGGCTACTATGCCCAGCTGCACCAGATTTTGCACTCTCCAATTTTAGTAAATTAAAGTGATTTAAAGAAGACTTGTCAGATGATCTACCATTACCACTAGGTTTCTAAAAGCTGAAATTATGAGTATGAGATGTACTGCCCCATATCATTACATTGAAAATGTATCTCATCAATTACATATTACATCTCATGGCTGGAGAAATTATACTGAGCTCACGTGGCCTTACTGGACAATAAAATAAAAGCAGGCATGTCAAACTCAAAAATTAAAAAGCGAGTTTAATCTTTAGGGTGCCACAACTACCCAATTCCGTGAAAGAGTGTACCACTTCAGTACCCAACACTTTATCCCAGAGAAATGTACACGGGGAAACGTATGCGCCCGCTCTGCAAGGGCTAACTGCTCAATTAGTCTAGGGGAGCGGGGAAGCACCTTTACTAACCTGATCTTCCGCTTCCCTATGCTCCTGCTTTGGACTGTCCCTATTGGTGTTGATGACATCAGGACTTTAGACCACTGGAGCAAGGAGGAGAAAAAGCAGCTGCGGGGACCGGTCCAGCAGTGCGAAGTGGAGTGGAGGTACGGTAAAACGAATTAAAGTGTTATTATTGTTATTAATAAAGTCCCCTAGACCTAAACAAGCAATTAACCATTGCAGTGCAGGTACAGCCCCACTGCAAGGGGTAGTTTTTAGGTTTCCAGAGTTGGGCTTTAAAACATTTCCTTGTCTATAGTGCTGCAAAATGAATTAGGAAGTGTAGCTTTCATCAGCTGCACGACAGCACTCACCTAGATCAGTTTAAAATACATTTCTAAGTCACTTACCTGGGACAGGTATTCACACACTTTTCTAAATCATTTAGACCATGCATGTTCTGGATCTGTGACTCGAAAACTAGCTATGCAGCCAGAATTTTCAGAAGCAGGCCAGCAATTGCAGCTCCTACACTTCCTCGTGACCGTTGTAATTTAAAGACCAAACTTGTGTGAAAGGGTTAGAACTGCATCAGATTTTGTTACCCAACCCTTTCAGTCAGGTGATTGGATGTTAGATGGACAAAAAAGATGGGATTTCATCAATAGGGAAAAATACAGAAATAATAGAGTGGGAAAGGTCAGAACCGCTAAAAGGTTTCTATTGCTGTCTGGGTCCTGCTGTCCAGTGACCTAATTTCCCTAATTTTTGACCAGCTGCCACTCAGTCAGAAGAGAGAACTCTCCCCAAAGGAGTCAAAAACAGCAATAAACACTGACAGAAATGGTAACCCTTCCCCACTTAATAAATAGGCAAACAATTGGACCAGAACTGGGCTTTCATTTGTAAGAATTTCCTGGCTACTTAATCATCTAAATGTTCTGACTCTGAAATCAAAATGGATCCCCATCAGAAGTCTGTTGAGACGAGCGCGTAGGGCACAGCGTGCTGACGTCACCGCGCTGCCCCGAGGACGGGCTACATGAGAGCCGGCCGGCTTTTTTCGATTCCAGAGCAATATTTCTGTCTATACATGTGGGTGTTAATTTATATTAATTTTAATAAATGGTTTGATGATATCACACTATCAAGCCCCTTTTTCCTTGTATGGTACCAACGGAGCTTCCACTTGTGAACAACATCAGGATCAGTTCCCCCTTCCCTGGCCATATTCAGGGTAGTTCGCTTGAGTAAGGATTTCCCTATCAAAGTGGTGCTGTGAGGAATATATACAGCCTGTTTTATACCAGTATCTGGTAAGGAGATGTGTGTCACTTTTGTTGGAACACTGGGGTGACTACGGATTTGGCTTCACATCTTCAATCACTTCATTTACTTCCTAATTAGATTTTTCAACCTTGGGACTTTATTATATGCCATTATCATATGTTATTATCACTTATGGACTAATTTTTTTACATTATATTATTTAATTTGCCTTTGTGATTTCTAGTGGTCACTAGGAGTATTTATGTTATACATCAAGAAGTCTTGGCGTTTCTCACTGATTGTCCAATACACAGACAGCCATCCTTCAAAACAAATAGACAGCTAATTGATACAAATCACATTAGCAGGTAATGGTAAGGCAATACGGAAATGGTTTTCTGACTATCAGGAAGGTTCCTACTGCTAAAATAATTGTGCCCATTATATAACGAACATAGGAATTGTTTTCCTAGGAAATAACTTCAGTATTATTAGTGAACTCACATTGTGCTGAAAACAATAGAAAGAAAAAAAAACTCACTTCTAACCCTTCTTTTCAGCGCCTGACTTGGAAAGAGACCAAACGTTCCAGGTTGGAGCACGAGCACACGATGACATGGAAAACAGATTGGCCGGAAAAAGACAAGCTGAGAGCATTCTGGAATGAGAGTAAGAAAAGCTGAGAGTAGACAGAAAGAGGCACAGTGCAATCCCATTAAGGGAAACAAGGACATGGAGAACACCTTAGTAGAAGAAGAAGAGAAGGAAGGGAGCAGACTACTCAAATCACTGTGAAGAACGTTCTCAGCCAGCTTTTAGCTCTCAATTACCGAATCAACATGCTCTGTCTCCAATCTGGAACGTTTGGATTTCCTAAATTCATGCAAGGATGTCTTTCAGAACACTAAAATGAGAACTGGACAGCATGTATAAAAACCATGTCTTAGAACATCTTTAAACTGGCCATGTAAAATTTGTACATTTCTTTTTTGCACTGGCTAACATTCTGTTAGGACACGTTCATTTTTTTCTACAACACATTATTAAGAGTGGAGGAGAACATAAACATTCCTTAGAGCTGTTTAAGGGAAAGTACATATTAGTTTGACCTAATTTTGTCCAATAGTATATATGTTATGTTATTCAGTCCACTCATTTCTGTGGGAAAAAAACTATTCTACTCTGGTTACTTCTGGTCTTTTGTGCTCAGCTGTCATATATTGTTTTCATTGCTGCTGGCAAACAAAAAGGACAAAGGATAGAGAGAGACTTCAGAATGTCAAAAGTTTAAAAAGGCAGTGATGCTCAACTCCAGGTGATGCCCAACAGTGCATGTTTTCCAAATTTTATCCTGAGATTCATGGGTGTGCCCCTATGGTAAAAATGCATGCACTGTTGTCAGTCCTCAAGGACTTATGGTTAGAAGAGTAACACAGATAGCTGCAAGTGAGCATCTAAACAGAGATTACATGAAGGAAGTCAACACTGTCTTACACTTTGACCATCTCAGTATGAAGACTCTCGCACTGTCCTTACACCTTGATCATTTCAACAGGAAGGCTTACATACTGTTCTTACACTATGGCCATTTCAACACAAGGGGTGTCATACTGTTCTTAAACCTTGAAGATTTCAACACGAAGGCTGTCACACTTTTCTTGCACCTTGACCATTTCAATATGAACGCTTCTATACTGTTCTTACACTATGACCATTTCAACAAAAAAGGGTGTCATACTGTTCTTACCCCTTGACTATTTTAACAATCTCCATTACATGACAAAGAAAATCTGAATATTAGAACCCCTCTAAACATATATATAAAAAAGGAGGAAGTAATGGATACATGAAAGAGCCTATCAAGTGCAGTCCAGATATCAGCTGGTAGTTTCTGACAAGGGCAGGATTCTTCATAGAGAAGAGAAGAACAGCCCTAAACCAGCTGTAGATTTTTAAAGAATGTGAGGGGGGAAAGGGGTTTCAAGGCCCCCTGAACCCCTTTTTCCTCATGGGAATGGCATTAGCCTAAGGAGTTTCAAGGCTCCCCTTAAAATAGGCAGGAGGAGTTTGGGGGGAGCCTTGTAACAGTAGGCGTGGGGGACCCTTGAAACTAAGGTCCGGTCATCTCAGAAGTTTCTGGAAGGCAAGGGGTCCACTATAAAAAGGGGGGGTTATGCAAGAGATAGCTGCCAGTTGCCTGAGAGGGTAAGCTGCGGCGGAGCTCTGCAGAAGAGCTATAATACTAAAAATCTCTCCGCCGGCATCCCTGAGGCAACATGAAGATGCTCCTGCGGCAGCTACTGGAGAAGGCTGAAGCCGAAGGGGGAGAAGACTGGCTGTGCCCCTGCCTAGCCTTACCAGCTGAAGAAGCAGCAGCCGAAGAGATGATGGAGGTGGCGGACATAAGAGGACCGATGTCTGGAAGAATGCAGCCATACCCAGGGGGAAGGAGGCAGCGAGGAGGACAGAGGAAGAAGAAGCCGGGCTCCAGTGCAAGGTCCGTCGTGTCAAGAGGAGGAAAGCAAAGCCAGAGATGAAGTGGGAGGAGGACCGGGAGGTGTCACGGGCGCAGCAAAGAAAAGGCGGAGAGCCACGAGGATCTACAGCCCATCTGCAGCGGGGAGGAGCAGTGCGTGCAGCAGGGCAGAGTCACCAGAAAATAGAAGCTACAGGGATGACGTATCGGAGTCCGGAACAGAAGAATGTCAAGAGGGGCGGAGAGTGCAGGTGGCTAACGGAAGACACAGAGGAGTGGGGCTGTCAGCAGAGAAATACAGGAAAAGCAAGGTGACAGCTGCCGGAGATGTGATGAAAGCTTTGAATCCTTTAAATCGGCCAGCGGAGCACAGTTCAATGTTCAGTTCAGATAAAAGATGCCTGCTGGGCCTGGTGAGTGTATGCCTGTTCATTTACTGAATAGTTTATCTGATTCCTTGACACAAGTTGTTAATGCTTTGGCTTTTATAAAAAAAAAAAAAAAAAAAGGAATGGGAGATCCGCAAGTAAATAGTAAAGTTGCGGCAGTATGGTCAGTACCTGCAGGCGGAAGGAAGCAGGGCATTAGTTCATCTGTGCATAATAATAGTAGCAACGTTTTTAAAGGGAAAGTAACTCCAAATGTGGTATTCCGGAAATCTCGGTCAAGGAAAGCATGCCTTGCTTACCTTTACTGCTGGGCTTTTATTTATCGTCCGGTTTAAAAGAACAACATTTGGAATGGGGAATTTGTGGATTTATTGTCATTGCTCCCATCTAGTAAGGAATTTTTTTAGGCAGGACAAGGATAACAATGAGGAAGATAGGAGACCTGTAGGCATTTATGTAAGCGTCATGTGTGAAAAATATCCAAATAAAAGCTCAGGTTTCCTCATATTGAGATCGTCCTTGAAGCTTACAAAAATTTTGGTGGCTTTGGATGGTTCACATGAGGAGTCATTATGACAAAAGTTAGCAGTGCACAAGGACCTTATATGGGGAAGCAAGGATATCGGCCTTTGGCTTCATTTATTGATACCACAAAGGCTCCCATTATCAAGACCTTTAAATAATGTGAATGCAACGGTTTCCACAGGATATAAAAAAAGGAATTTGCTTTGTGTTTAATGATTCGCAATTCAAATGGGCAAATAACTGTCATTATAGGCATGAGTGTGCCTTTTGTGCTGGGCCATATAGTGTGGCTAAGTGTTTTAAGAAAATGGCTTCAGAAATGCAAACAGGAAACAGAGAGCCATTTAATAAAGGGCAAAAACACCAGTGAACCTTCAAAGCATGCTGCCATGTCTGCTCAAATACCCAGAGCGTCAGATAGTCAGCATGCTTTGTGAAGGTTTTGAAATAGGATTTAGACTACCAGTTTTCAAGGTTGTTCAGAAGGTTGTTCAGAAGTTAATCTAAAATCATTTATAGTAGAGGAAAAAATGAATACGGAATTAGTTGCAGGTAGGGTGGCGGGCCATTTTTTAACACCACCTTTATGCAACTTTAGAATTTTTCCATTGGGTATTCTACCCAAAAAGGAGCCTAATGAATTTAGACTTCTGCACCATTTATCTTTTCCACATGGTAGGTCCCTTAATGATCAGATAGATATGGAAAACTGTTTGGTTTCTTTGAACGAGCCATTTGCCTATTGAGAGAACTAGATAAGTGTTCATTATTGGTAAAGGCTGATATAAAATAGAAGTTTTAACTCACTTGGTTTTCAATTTAAAGGAAAATATTACTTTGACAAATGCCTTCCAATGGGGTGTTCCCTGTCATGTTTTTACTTTGAAGCCTTTTCGACTTTTGTGGAATGGGTTTTAGGGTCGTTGACAGGATCAAGATATATATTTCACTATTTCGATTATTTTCTATTTCTAGGCCCAGCTGAGTCAAGTCATTGTGTAAGTTTATTGCATTAATTTATGGATCCATTTAAAATTTTTGGAATTCCGTTAGCAAAAGAAAAAAAAACGGTTTATCTGACAGAGGGCTTGGAATATTTAGGAATTTCAATAGATACAAGGAATATGTAGTTTTGGCTTCCCAAAGAGAAATTGGATAAAAAATTTAACATTATTATTTTAATTAGAAGAAAGAGTTATTGAAGGAAATACAAAAATTGTTGGGATATTTAGCTTTTGCGACACGGGTACTACTGGTGGGTAGAATATATTCTAGGAAAATGTATTTAGCAATCGCAGGTTTTAAAAATCAATATTCGCAGATCAGATTGACGCAGGATATGGGTGAGGATATGCTGATATGGATCCAATTTTTGGAGAAATTTAATGGTAGAGCCATAATGCAGCAAGACTTTATTTGTGATAGTCAATTCTGCTTATACACAGACGCGGCAGGTTCGTCTGGTTTTGCTGCAGTATGGAATAAAAGTTGGTGTGCCTCAAAATGGCCGGAATGCTGGAAGGAGAAAGAATTGTTAAGGAATAGTTTTATTGGAAATATTTCCCATAGTTGTAGCTCTGGAAATCTGGGGTGTAGATTTTCGTAACAGGCGCCTTTTGTTAAGTATGGATAACAAGGGCATGCTGTTTTTGATAAACTGCTTAACGTCTAGATCTCCCCCCCCCCCCCCCCCCAGTGATTAGGACAATAAGAGTTTTGGTGTCAAAACGTCTTTTACATAATATTTGGGTTAAAGCAAAATATATCCCAGGTAAGCTAAATGTAATCGCTGATGCTCTCTCACGGTTCCAGATGAACACGTTTTTGGAGCTGGTGCTGGAGGCGGACAAAGTGGGTTCTGCTTGTCCCGAACATCTATGGACTTGGTTTGATTCAGCAAAACATTCAAAATTCCTTGGCAAAATCAACATGGGATAGTTACTTATCTTCATGGTTATTATAGTTGTCATTTTTAAATGAAACCAATAACCTTACAGGGGCTTTTTCATAAAGGATGGCGTTAGTGTCATGGTCTTACCTTCTTGCTGTTCTCCTTCGTTTGACATGTGCTGGCGGCCATCTTGGTTTCTGGGTTTCTTGTAGCCTCCCACCCTGCGGCTCCTCCTTCCCACTGGGAGGAGCTGGATGCCTAGCTCATATATATAGGAGGTCTGTGGCTTCAGTTCCCTGCTTGGTCCTCCTGTGTTCACATGCTTCTAAGACTGCTGCTACTTCTGGTTCCTGTTCCTGGCTTCGTCTGACTACCCTGCTGGTTCCTGATCCTGGCTTCATCCGACTACCCTGCTGGTTCCTGATCCTGGCTTCGTCTGACTACCCTGCTGGTTCCTGACCCCTGGCTTCGCAAAGACTCTGCATCGGTTTCGCCATCCGTTTGGACTTTTGCTTTATAGCTTGTTTTTCAATAAAGCTTTCTTATTTTCACTTATCTGTTGTTGTACGTCTGGTTCATGGTTCCGTGACATTAGGACCAAGCCATGAATTCTGACGGTACAGGGCCATCCTCACTACCCACGCTGGTTGCCAGACTTGATCAGCAGGATCACCTGTTGGGTCAGTTCGCCGTGGCGTTGCAAACCCTGCTTGAACGCACGGTTCATTTCGCTCCCGTTGCCGATGGGTCGGTTGTCGCTCCTGGGCCCGCTCCTACTGCCGCTCCGGTTGTTGCGCCAGAGTCTACCCCGACACCTGTTGTTGCGCCTGCGGTGTTTCGGGGTATGTCCGGTTCTGCCCCCCTTCCACAGCGCTTTGGGGGAGAGCCAACTCAGTGCCGAGGTTTCCTTAACCAGGTGGGCACTTATTTCGAGTTGCTGCCACATGCCTTTCCTACTGAGAGATCAAAGGTGGGCTTCTTAATCTCGCTGCTCTCGGACAAGGCCTTGGCCTGGGCCAGCCCTTTATGGGAGAACAACAATCCGGTGGTTGCCGAGTTTTCCGGTTTTGTTGCTTCTCTTCGGAAGGTATTCGATGTGTCGGCTCGTGCTGCCTCTGCTGCGAAGCTCCTTATGTCCATCAGACAGGGTTCACGATCCGTAGCTGAATACGCCATTGAGTTTCGTACCCTGGCAGCAGAGGTGGGCTGGAATAATGAGGCTCTGGTCGCTGCTTTCTCTCATGGTCTCTCGGATGCCTTGAAGGATGAGGTTGCAGGACCTACCAGTGGAGCTCGAGTCTCTTATTTCTTTCCTGATTTTGATTGACACCAGACTCAGGGAGAGACCTTCCTTTAAGGAGAGTCTGCGGAGGCCTCCTAACAGATTGGCGCCTACCTTTGTTGTCCCACCCGTGCCTCCCTCTCCTCCCACGCCTCCTGGGGATGACTTGTCTGGGGGTGAACCCATGCAGCTGGGGTTTGCTCGCCTGTCCGAGGGGGAGAGGGTACTCCGGAGACGCGAGGGCCGATGCATGTACTGTGGTCTCGGTGGGCATTTTCGGTTGGCATGTCCGAACCGTCCGGGAAACGCTCGCACCTGAGATCCTGTCGGGGGCAGATCTTGGGTGGAGTCTCCTCGTCCCCGGTTTCCCGTGTTGACAAACCACTGATCACTGTTGTCCTCTCCTGGGTCGGGGGCTCGGTGACGACCCAGGCGTTGGTGGACTCTGGTGCTGGTGGTTTGTTCATTGATAGTGTGTTCGCTGCCGCCAATTCCATTCCTCTGCAGGCTCGAGGTTCTCCTCTGGCTCTTGAGGCGATAGACGGCAGACCCCTTCTGCCGCCACACGTGACTCATGAGACCCTTCCAGTGGGGTTAGCCATTGGTGCCGTCCACAGAGAGTCGGTCTGCTTCCAGGTTATTTCGTCTCCACACTACTCGGTGGTCTTGGGGTACCCCTGGCTCCAGAAGCATAATCCGATTTTCGATTGGAGATCGGCCGAGATCCTCTCGTGGTCACCGCAGTGTGGGGCTAGTTGCATCCATGGGCCTGTCAAGTTGCTGTGTACTTCCTCAGACTCTCTGTTGCCCCCTGAATACGAGGAGTACCGGGATGTATTCGATAAGGTGCGCGCGGTTGCCCTACCTCCGCACCGCCCATACGATTGTGCCATCGAGTTACAATCTGGTGCCGTTCCTCCTCGTGGCAAAGTCTATCCACTGTCGGTAGCGGAGAATGAGGCCATGGAGGAGTACGTGAAGGAGGCGCTTTCACGCGGACACATTCGCAAATCCTCGTCCCCGGCAGGGGCTGGATTTTTCTTTGTGAAAAAGAAGGGCGGTGAGTTGAGGCCTTGCATCGATTACAGGGGTCTCAATCGCATCACGATCAAGAACGCTTACCCGATACCCTTGATTTCCGAGCTGTTCGATCGCCTTAAAGGGGCCACGGTCTTTACCAAACTCGACCTGAGGGCGGCATATAACCTCGTAAGGATCAAGGCGGGCGATGAGTGGAAGACCGCGTTTAACACCAGGACCGGTCATTATGAATCCTTGGTTATGCCCTTTGGGCTGTGCAATGCGCCCGCAGTCTTTCAGGAATTCATCAACGATGTTTTCCGTGACCTGTTGCAGCAGTGTGTGGTGGTCTACCTGGATGACATCTTGGTATATTCTGAGTCCATGGAGACCCACATTCTGGATGTCAAACGAGTGTTGCAACGGTTACGAGAGAACAAGCTGTTCGGTAAGCTTGAGAAATGAGAATTTCACCGATCCCAGGTAACCTTCTTAGGTTACATCATTTCCGCTGAGGGGTTCTCCATGGATCCTGAGAAGGTTTCGGCTGTCTTACAGTGGCCCCAGCCCAGTGGTCTTCGCTCCCTGCAGCGCTTTTTGGGCTTCGCCAATTATTATCGGAAGTTCATCAGGGACTTTTCCATGCTAGCCAAGCCTCTCACGGATCTGACCAGGAAGGGCAGTAATTCCCAGGTCTGGCCGCCCGAGGCTATCCGAGCTTTTGAGGCTCTAAAGTCCACCTTTGTGTCGGCTCCGATTCTGTCGCATCCCAACCCTGGGTTGCCCTTTGTCCTCGAGGTGGACGCGTCTGAGACGGGAGTAGGCGCCCTTCTGTCTCAGCGTAGAACACCAGAGGGTCCTCTGCTTCCTTGTGGGTTTTACTCCCGGAAACTGTCTTCCGCGGAGTGCAACTACCAGATTGGTGACAGGGAGTTATTGGCCATCGTGCAGGCTCTTAAAGAATGGAGGCACTTGCTCGAGGGTTCGGTGGTTCCGGTCCTCATCCTGACGGACCACAAGAATCTGACCTACCTCTCTGAGGCCAAGAGATTGACACCACGTCAGGCCAGATGGGCTCTGTTCTTGTCACGTTTTAATTACGTGGTCTCCTACCTACCCGGTTCCAAGAACATCAGGGCGGATGCCTTATCACGGCAGTACTCCGACCTGTCCAGGGAGGAGTCGATTCCGACTTCGGTCATACCTCCGAATCAGATCCTGGCTGCCATTCGCACCAGCCTGACCTCTCCCCTGGGTGAGCAGATTTTGGCGGCTCAATCTGGTGCTCCCTCTGGGAGACCCAACGGCAGATGTTTTGTGCCTGAGGAGTTGCGCACTCGGTTGTTGCGAACCTACCATAACTCCAAGACCGCGGGGCATCCTGGAAAGAATCAGCTGTCCTGGGCTGTTTCACGTCTGTTCTGGTGGCCTTCCCTACGTTCCGACATCGCCGCATATGTAGCGGCATGCTCCGTTTGTGCCCAGAGTAAGTCCCCTCGGCACCTTCCGTTGGGCCTTCTGCAACCCTTAGCCACCGGGGAGCGCCCATGGTCACACCTGGGGATGGATTTCATTGTGGACCTCCCTGCATCCCGAGGCCATACGGTCATTCTCATGATTGTGGATCGGTTTTCCAAAATGTGCCACTGTGTTCCTCTCAAGAAGTTACCCTCTGCACAGGAGTTGGCCACGATTTTTGCCAGGGAGGTCTTCCGGTTGCACGGTTTGCCCAAGGAGATTGTGTCGGATCGGGGGAGTCAGTTTGTGTCCAGGTTCTGGCGCGCCTTTTGCTCCCAGTTGGGGATTCATCTCTCCTTCTCCTCGGCCTACCACCCTCAGTCCAATGGGGCCGCAGAACGATCCAATCAGGCCTTGGAGCAATTCCTTCGTTGCTATGTCTCCGATCACCAAGACAATTGGGTTGACCTCCTGCCTTGGGCTGAGTTAGCCAGGAACACGGCGGTGAACTCTTCCTCTGGGACGTCTCCCTTCATGGCCAACTATGGGTTCCAACCTGCCGTGTTACCGGAGGTATTCTCTCCCCAGGATATTCTGGCTGTGGAGGATCACCTTTCCGTCCTACGTGCTTCTTGGGTACAGATCCAGAAGTCCCTTGAGGTCTCTGCGCAGCGCCAGAGACTCCAGGCTGATCGCAGACGAGCGCCTGCTCCTTCCTACCAGGCCGGAGACCGTGTATGGTTGTCCACCCGCAACCTCAACCTTCGAGTGCCCACTCCCAAGCTGGCGCCTCGCTTTGTTGGTCCCTTCCGAGTGCTTCGCAGGGTAAACCCGGTAGCCTATGCCCTTGCGCTTCCTCCTGGCATGCGGATCTCCAACGTGTTTCATGTCTCCCTGTTGAAGCCTCTGGTGTGTAATCGTTTCACTTCCTCGGTTCCTCTGCCTCGTCCGGTCCGAGTGGGCAATCGTGAGGAGTATGAGGTGAGCAATATCCTGGACTCACGCCTGGTCCGCGGTCGGGTGCAGTTTTTGGTTCATTGGCGTGGTTATGGTCCAGAGGAGCGTTCCTGGGTTCCCGCCGCAGATGTCCATGCTCCTGCCTTGCTCCGAGCCTTCCACGCACGCTTCCCTCAGAAACCGTTCTTTACTCCGCGGAGGAGGGGCCCTTGAGGGGGAGGTACTGTCATGGTCTTACCTTCTTGCTGTTCTCCTTCGTTTTACATGTGCTGGCGGCCATCTTGGTTTCTGGGTTTCTTGTAGCCTCCCACCCTGCGGCTCCTCCTTCCCACTGGGAGGAGCTGGATGCCTAGCTCATATATATAGGAGGTCTGTGGCTTCAGTTCCCTGCTTGGTCCTCCTGTGTTCACATGCTTCTAAGACTGCTGCTACTTCTGGTTCCTGTTCCTGGCTTCGTCTGACTACCCTGCTGGTTCCTGATCCTGGCTTCGTCTGACTACCCTGCTGGTTCCTGATCCTGGCTTCGTCTGACTACCCTGCTGGTTCCTGACCCCTGGCTTCGCAAAGACTCTGCATCGGTTTCGCCATCCGTTTGGACTTTTGCTTTATAGCTTGTTTTTCAATAAAGCTTTCTTATTTTCACTTATCTGTTGTTGTACGTCTGGTTCATGGTTCCGTGACAGTTAGTTTTCCATAATTTTTTATTAAAAAAATTATTCATGGTCCCATTTAAATAAGATATTATGCAGGTTTCATTTTTTCTAAAATTACAGTCTTTATTTAGCTTCTTTTCGGTTCAACAAGTCATGAAAGGTTACAGGAAGAAAACATTTACGGCTGATAAAAGATGCTCCATTATGGCTAAAGTTTTAGATGGAATTTGCACTTGCGCTCAAAAGGTGTGTTTTTCAGAATTTGAGGCCAGCCTTTTTCAGGCGATGTTTTCAATATGTTTCTTCGCGGCATTTCATATTTCTGAGCTTTTGCCTCCAAATAAAAGGGTTACGAGGTCTGTTATTGGAGGATGTGGTAGTAGAGGAGGTTTTGGTTAAGATTTTTCTACGTAAATCTAAAACAGACCAAAAGGGTTGAGGTATATGGATTTCTTTGTATCAATGCCCTAATCCATTTATTTGCCCAGTCAGATTACATCACAGATTACATTACATTATGTTATGTTCAGAGTCAGCCAAATGGAGGTAAATTATTATTCCTACATTGATAGCCACCAGTCGCCTCAGAGGGTAAGCTGTGGCAGAGCGACCCTCCCTAATGCAATGTCGCGGCCTTGTTTATGTGGTAGGTCACCTTTATCGAAAGGGGGACAAGTTATGGGAAAGTTATGCATGGTTAAGATAACCCGAGCTTCAAAAGCTGGGTTGTGTTGTGGATTAATTTATTTGTGTGAAAAAATGTCATAAATAATTTGATATATGGTTTAGCAATACATTTTGAAACCAATAAATAAAGGTAGTGGCCATTTAGTTATCCATTTAAAGTGGTGTTGGTTTTTATTGAGGTCTAGAAGTAAAATGACTGCTTGCATTCCCATATGTAAACCCTTTAAAAAGGAATTTATTTTAGCTGTACACTTTTAAACTGTTGAATATATCACACGGACAGTGTTTTGTTATATTTGTTTGGTAAGTGCAAAAAACTGTTGGTCATGTCAGAAAGTCACAGCTGTCCTATGCATATCTTCCTTCGGAATGTCAACTCCTTCCAGCCTTATTGTATACTACTGAACAATTCTCCCCGATCTTGTGTTGATGAGAGGGGGAGGATTCAATAGTTTAACAAAAGATAACTGGGAAAGGCCATCACCATTTCTTGGGATTACAGTGTGATGCAACAAAATGAGACAAAGATAAATCATTTCAGAACTTTTTCCACCTTTAATGTGACTTATAAACTGTACAACTCAATTATAAAAAAACTTAAATCTTTTATGGGGGGGGCAAAAATAAAAAAACTAAAATAATGTGTTTGAATAAGTGTGCACACCCTCTGACAACTGGGGATGTAGCTGTGCTCAGAATTAAGCAATCACATTCAAACTCATGTTAAATAGGAGTAAGTACACCTGCCATCATTTAAAGTGCCTCTGATTAACCCCAAATAAAGTTCAACTGTTCTAATAGGTCTTTCCTGACATGTTCTTTGTGGCATCCTACTGCAAAAGCCATGGTCCGCAGAGCGCTTCCAAAGCATCAGAGGGATCTCATTGTTAAAAGGTATCAGTCAGGAGAAGGGTACAAAATAATTTCCAAGGCATTAGATATACCATGGAACACAGTGACGACAGTATAGCACAACAGTGACATTACTAAGAACTGGACGTCCCTCCAAACTTGATGAAACTTTGAGAAGAAAACTGGTCAGGGAGGCTGCCAAGAGGCCTACAGCACCATTAAATGAGCTGCAGGAATATCTGGCAAGTACTGGCTGTGTAGTACATGCGACAACAATCTCCCATATTCTTCATATGACTGGGTTTTGGGGTAGAGTGGCAAGACGGAAGCCTTTTCTTACGAACAACAACATCCAAGCCTGGCTAATGTTTGAAAAACACATCTGAAGTCTCCCAAAAATGTGGGTAAATGTATCATGGTCTGATGAAATCAAGGTTGAACTTTTTGGCCATAATTCCAAATGATATATTTGGTGCAAAAACAACCCTGCACATCACCAAAAGAACACCATACCCACAGTGAAGCAGGAACAGGGGCTTTAATCAAGGTAGAGGGAATTATGAACAGTTCCAAATGCCAGTCAATATTGGCACAAAACTTTCAGGCTTCTGCTAGAAAGCTAAACATGAAGAGGAACTTCATCTTTCAGCAGGACAATGACCCGAAGCATACATCCAAATCAACCAAAGGATTGGCTTCACCAGAAGAAGATTACGTTTGGAACGGCCCAGCCAGAGCCAAGTCCCGAATGCGATTAAAAATCTGTGGGGTGATCTGAAGAGGGCTGTGCACAGGAGATGCCCTCGCAATCTGACAGATTTGAAGTGTTTTTGCAAACAAGAGTGGGCAAATATTGCCAAGTCAAGATGTGCCATGCTGATAGACTCATACCCAAAAAGACTGAGTGCTGTAATAAAATCAGGTGCTTCAACAAAGTATTCGTTTAAGGGTGTGCACACTTCTGCAACCATATTATTTTAGTTTTTTTTTTTACTTCCCTCCACCTAAAAAGATTTTAGTTTGTTTTTCAACTGAGTTGTACAGTTTATAGGTCACAATAAAAATGGAAAAAGTTCTGAAATGATTTAGCTTTGTTTTTTTTTTCTTACATCACAGAAACCTGACATTTTAAACAGGGATGTGTAGACTTTTTATATCCACTGTACAGTACATTTTTAAGGCGCAATGCATACTTTAAACTGTAAACTCATGAGCAGGGCCCTCCTAACTCACCTTTATTGAATTGTAACAGTACTGTATGCCTTTATTTTGAAAATTGCTGCAAAAATTATTTGCGCTATATAAATCCTTACCATTAATAATAGTGGTAATAATAATTCTAATACTACTTGTCAGCACGGTGGACAGTATTTACTATTTTAAAAAGATGCAGGAATCCCATGGGTATAGAAGCCCACAAAATGTATTGGATAGATTTCTAGTAAATATAGCTCTTCATGAAAGCTTTGTCTCTTCATAAAACAGCCTGTCTCATACTATCATGACACACAACTACATCTGGGAAGTCATGGTTCAAAAGAGAAGGTTAGAATCTGCAAAGTTTGTGTAAAGGTATCCTAGGAGATTAGGAAAACCCCACATTTTATTTACAAAGATAAAGAAGTGCTGATGCTCAAACTCAAAGCCGAGATTATAGCTCTGACCTTCATCTAGTGCAAGGGTTATTGAAACAATGATGACCATGCCTACAGCATTGAACGCTCTTCAGAGCGTCAATTTCCAGAGGACAACTCTTAAAGAAGTAGTAAGCACTGCTTGG
The DNA here is from genome assembly GCF_965119305.1 of Pelophylax lessonae. Lineage (NCBI taxonomy): Eukaryota > Metazoa > Chordata > Amphibia > Anura > Ranidae > Pelophylax > Pelophylax lessonae. The sequence goes on along the minus strand of NC_138772.1, from coordinate 313,989,631 downwards.
ACACTTGTACCTACAGCTAAACCTATACTAAAAGCTTACCTGTAGGTACAGGGAAAATCTCCTAAACAAGCATTTAGGAGATATTCGCTATTTCTACAGCTGTTGACATCACTGCTGCATGCGCTCTGAAGGGACGGCATACTCCTACCATCCCTTTAGATCTCGGTGTTGCAGGCCATGCCTCCCGTGCACATGCCTGGGAGTTACGTCATCGCAGCTCAGCCATTCCAGTGGCAGGAGCCTAGGAACCTAGAAGGAAGACTGGGTGGAGATGGAAGCAAACCCCCAGAGGGCTTAATTTTAAGGAAAGTCTTTCATAATGGGCTAGTATGCAATGCACACTAGAACATAAGGTTACCTTGCAGAAGGATTTTTTTTCTTTTTTTTTTGGCTGTTTCAGCAGGGACCAGACAAATTTTGATTCATATAAGGCCATATAGGAATATAGGTACTGTGGTTGTACAGAAGTCGATCTGATGTAAAAATTAAAAAATAAAATCTGCCTGTTGGTAATGGGTAAATGTTTTGAATTTTATCTTTGCTTTGGTAGAGCTGATCCTCTGTGATATCTTCATACAGTTTGTCAATGTAAAGGTGCATGCGTACTGTGCAGGGGATACTGGAGGAAGCAGATAATGGGTGACCTGGTCTAAGTTTTAGGATACTGGGATTGATTGACTAAAACTGGAGAGCGCAAATCTGCGGCAGCTGTGCATGGTAGCCAATCAGCTTCTAACTTTGGCTTGTTCAATTAAGTTTTGACAAAAAAAACTGGAAGCCGATTGGGTTCCTTATAGAGATGCACCAGATTTTGCACTCCCTGGGTTTAGTAAATCGACTTTTGTGGGTCAAAAAGTAGTGGGTAGAACACCCTTCTTTGCATTTAGGATGCGTTATCTAATTATCCAATAGGCCAAAAGCTTAACAGGTAACACTGTTGAAATATGACTGCATGATACCCTGCAGCAATGCAAAGCAGCTCTTTACCCTCATCATGAAGTTTCCTCCGCTCTGTCTTTATTTTAAATTGTAGAAGTTTTGGTCCTGCCCCTCAATCCTCCCCTCTTGCCAAGGCAAATAATGTCAGTCCCCAGATGTGACATGCACATCCCAGGAGGCACTGGGAGCACTGCACGTTACTCCATTCATTAAAGGAGGATGGGGGCTGGCCTAGCGTTGGGAGGCTGTGCCTGAACTCAAAGATCCGATAACATCACAGGAGAAGATGGTAGTGCGGGACCCAAGTGGTGGGTGCTGGATCCACGGGTGGGTATATATCTAAACTATGCAGAACCTAGCATCAGGTAAGTGTGGAATAATAAATAAGTTAAAAGGTTGAAGCTTCTTAAAGAAAAGTTATAATTTTACAGCTTTACTTGATAAATATTTTAGCCCCCTCCCTCCTTATCTAGCTTCACTAGATTTACTTGAGTGTGACACTTCAGTAGGAGAGTCAGGGGGTCAGAGATCACATGAAATCTGACAGCTGTTTTTTGGCAACTGCCTAATCTCACACATGGCAGTTTTTACAAGACTGACTCAGTAATGGCTGCATCTACATTTCTAACCTGACCGATTAAATTGCAGCAAAGGATAAAGCACACTGCAGTTTGAATGCACCTAAAGTGGTTGCAAACCTCAGACATGAAACATGAACAAAGCACATCCTCTATGGTGTGTCTCAATCCAGTACACTAAGTGTCCTTTCTCTCTGCTGCTTCGTTCCTCTATGTGCATGGGTCACTTATGACAAGTGACACCAAGAAAAAAAAAGGTGACAGGGGAGGGTCCTCTAGCTGATTGACAGCCTCATCTCTGTTCTTGTGTGCTGTGTGAAGGGTGGGTGGGGGGTGTCCCTTCCCTCCAATCAGCTCTCTGAGCTCCTCCTCACTGAGCTCTGCAGAGTGTAACCTCAGCTTCCCGTCCTTCTTTTGAGAGCTGAATGATCCTGTGAAAACTCTGCACTTTCAATGGAGGTAGAAGAGAGATTGCTGCAAATAAACAGGTACAACTTAAGTAGCAGTATTTGTTTCATCTCGGTGTATAACCTGAGGTCAGTCAATTCACAGGGTATATATGTTTACAACCACTTTAAAAGCACAGAAAAAAAGGTGATTGTACTGCATTTACTTGTTCTGAAAAAAAAAAAAAAAAACACTTGTTGCATTTTGTTCAGCTGACTGGCTTTTTCCTAATGTATGGGTGTGTTCGGAGTATAAAATGCATCTGACTTTAACAGTGCAAACTTAACAGCACACACTAGATTTACAGATTTGGTGTGCGCATACGCGAATACTTTTTTAAAATAACAGCTATTTAAAATCTGGAAGGAAGACGTAAAAAGAGGAAGGCATTGTAAGGGAAGCAACACTCACCAGCACTAAAGGGAACTTCCCATTTCAGGACAAGTCTTTAATTCATGTGCTCTCTTTACAGTGTGCAAACATAACACACAGACCACTTACACACAGCGCTTCTGCAAATCCCAGCTTTTAACTTTGCATTCACTTTCACAGGCAAAATGGTATACTGTACCAAATGTTATACATAAGACTAAAACGGACAGTTCAACAGGTACAGATTTGCTAACACAAACTACATTGCCATATAAATATCTGGGAGACCAGCATGGAAAAGGACAAAGAAACTGCATTGTACTGCAACTACTTCAATGATGTCTAATGGAAATGCAGAAGCAGGAAGCTAGTGACAGGAGTCACAGGACAGACATACCTATAGATACCGTACATTAATTCTACAAGCTTCAGAACAAAGAAAAAACACTTTATGCTAAGAAATACAAAGAAGATCAGTTTAGAGCTTGAAATTTGCAATTTAAAGTATATGTTCTGGGGAAAAAAAAATAAATCAGTATATCACTGCAATACATAGGCATTTCTCCAAGTTGTGTGCTTAAAGTGGAAAAAAACCTAAAAAAAACCGAAGTCAATTTAAAACCTACTCCCACTGCCATTCTAAGCCATATCCATCTAGCCCTATAAAGAAAAGATTACTATACTTGCCTATTCTGCAGCCGCTCCAGTCCCGGGTTGAGCTTTAAGCGGCGGCTTCTGTATGTAGGAGAGGCAGCTGACATCTGAAGCACCATAGTCAGTGTATGAGTGAAAGTCCCTGCCAAGGTATTTCCCAGCCGTTGTCTGCTTTCTCCTGCTTACAGAAGGCACCGCTGGAGACTGGGTGTATAATAATAATAATAATAAATAGGTAAGTGTAGCGATCTTTTCTTTACAGGGTTAGATAGCTTAGGCATAAACTAAGGGTTGGAGTAGGTTTAGAGTTAGAGTTTTGCCTTTTACTTCCACTTGAAGTTAGGAGCATACTACATTTCTGTACTTACAAAACATGGTAGTTTCCATGCATTGCAGAAATGTCAAAAAGAAAGCAGGAACGTCATATACCAACGCTGTCAGATCACATCCAACTTTCATAAACCTAGACATAACCGAAGCCCTCTTCAACTAATATAGGCTTGGTTACAAAAGTTCTCTGTAGCCAAGCCTGTATTGGCTAAAGCGTTCCAAAGATGGTCCAAGGTGGGGCTGCAGAGTGCTATGTTGGGTTTAATAAAGTTGGATGCATGTGATCTGACATCATCGGTGTGCAATTCATTATTGGGTTCTGGGCTCCCTTTGCTTGGCACCTGGAGTTCCAGAGATGAGGGATTTTTCATACAGGCTTGAAGCAGTGACATTTCTCTAGAAGTCTATTGCACAACTGTTTTGCAATTCCTTAATTTTGCCCAGACAAACTTTAACTTAAAAAACACAAATAAGTATTTTCAGTTAAAAACGAATAAACCATGATCAAAACCAATTCTAGGTATAAGGTCCATATAAGTAAAAACAAAAAATTAAGATAAACATTCTACTAGCTAACGGAAATTACACAATTATTATTTGACTGCAAAACCAAAAGTTGGGAATAAGTCCCATTTCCTAACAGGATTGAACATTATTCCCCACCACAACATACTGAACCACATAATGGGCACATTTCACTAAAGCTTATCGCATGCGTTATGTCGGTCACGTGATCACTTAACGCATGCGATAACGGAAATGTCCATTCACTATCGCTCGTATGCGGTATTTATCGGAAACACCAAAAACGTTTGGTAAATAACGCATAAAAAGGCATTAAAGTCAATTCACTAAAGAAAATAAACGCACGAGGTAATTAAGTATTGCTCCGAGCTTGCGATAACTATGCAGTAATCACGGCAATGTCAGACCTCCTCCAGGTTACTGGTTGAAACATAGGTGGGAAAGTGCAAGCTGAAGGTGTGTGGAGTGTAAGAGAAGATATCCTATTGAAATGGAGCCCTTTGCATCCAGTCTCGAACCATCAACAATACAGAGGAGGAGATGTGAAATGCTCCTTTTGAAGGAAGGAACTTTTAAGGAGCGCACACTTCTGGACCAATTATGTAAAACTGAGATCCTGTAGAAGTTCAGGTTATCTAAGCAACTGATAATTGAGATCTATATCCAACTGATCAGGTACCTCAAGCCCTCCACACAGAGAAGTCATGTCATATCAGCCATGACCAAGTTGCTGTCAGCCTTAAATTTTTTTGGAAAGGTGTCATACCAGATGGTCGCTGGTAAGATTGTGGGAAATTCCTAGTCCTCTTTTTCCCATCTCCTACCCAAGTTCTAATTGGATTCCGTGCAATAGCACCAAAGTACATGTTTTTCCCCGATTCTCACCAGGATGTGATGTTCATGCGAGATGCGTGCGATAACTTACCGCACAATGTCATGAGATATTTTCGACTAGATAACGCATGCGAGTTCATAACGAGAGTTTCTTCAAAAATTGCACCTTTTTTTTTTTCTTTTAACGTTATGTAATATGTTACCGCATACTCGAATTCGGTAACAGATCACTTAGTGAATTGTGCCCAAAATCATTTACACTATTTTGGAATCACTCTGTACAATCCCAAAAGCTTAAAAGATGTACAACCGAAGCTCATTTGGCTGTACATCTCCTATGGATCACAGGAGTGCAGTTTGTTCTGCACTCCTGTAACCTGTTTTCAGCAGAGAGCGGGCTGAAGTCCGCTCTCTGCTGACGTCACAGAAGTCAGTCCAGGCACCGCGTCATCGCGACTATGGAAGTCGGGATCTGCCAGGTGCCTGGACTGACACCAGGCTCAGCCTCTCAGCGAGCTAAGAGCCTGAGCCAGCTGTTCCACCCCCTCCAGTAAGCAAAGAGTGGGCAGAGCAGAGAGCTCTGAAGACGTCACCGGATGTGACGAAACGCGTCAGCTTAGACCGCATAGCGTCACGACGCTACCCTGAGTGGAACGCAAGCCGGAAGTAAGCCCGTTGATTCCGCAAAAACGACGCGCAGCCCGCACCGCTGATCACCAGGGAGTGTTTTTTACTTTGCGTTCATGTTCGGCACCCTATGTATGGGTAAAAAAACTTTAAAATTGACTTTATTACGCTATTTGGAGCTTTCTTTCTTCTCCTCCTTATCATACTGGGTTGTTGCACCCCGGAAGTCCAGAGGATCTTTATTAGTCCGCAGGACCGCCCAAAGGGGAACCTTTTGGCCCAGGAGGCCACCAAAGCGTGAATGGTCTTAATGTCATATGGCATATGAGACCCACTGCATGTGGTAAGTGATCCAATTCTTTCATTCACTTGGGAGAAGGAATCGACACCGTAGCCAATCAAGTCACAGCAGTTGCACCTTCCTATTGTGAAGAACCACTCTCACTAAGGACTATATTTTTTTGAGCACAAAGTCACTACTCAATATTGGACTGTTCTATCCTTTGAATTGTATTGATACGTATACTACAGAATGCAATTATTTATTGTTTGATATATTTATTACATTTTATTTCACAGCCACTCATGCACAAAGGGATATAATTTGAGCACATAATTCACTTTTTCACCTTTTATTGTTTTTTACTGTGGATTTCATATTTTATTAAGTAATTTTATCGAGTCATGCATGCAATTGGTTTAATCAATATTGGGAATCTCCATATATATATATATATATATATATAATTTATTTAACTTTTAGCTAGCAAGCGCTGTATGTGGCCTATTCTTTAAAAGTCCATTCTTTTACATTGTAGTTTACTTTTAGTAAATTTATAAAGCTATAAAATGCAAAGTACAGCCCAAAACACAAATCAAAATGTATTTTTAGTCATATCCCCATGGCAAACTGAAATCGGATTGCTTGCTTTCGCTGAGAGAACTAAGGGTGGTCCAGTTCCATCTCTGGACTCAGGTAGGCATATGAAGGAAAAATACATATTCAGAAGTTGCCTTCATAGAAATCTGCATGCCAAAATGATAGGTAGATCAAGAAATACAGTACAGTATATGCTTCCACAACCTTCTACTGCCCAGTGTGGCCCACTCATCGCATTAAAGGAAACTTGACCGGTACATAATGGCTTCCTGTTGATGACCCCTTCTAGTATGCCAGTTGCCTGGCTGCTGGCTCTCTAGCTTCAACACTCTGACATACTGATTCGCAACACGTATATATAAAAATGAACTTCTTAAAGCTTTCCTAGTTTGCATATTGCCTTGGGTCAGTGACCCAAAGTATTAAAACCAATGGTCAGCATTAACAGCCAGGAAACTAATTTCTAGGTGGGGTTTGGCAGTGGCAGCCAGCATAATTATTTCATTATAGGCTTACAAAAAGTACTTCTATATAGAAGCATGAAGTGCGGTCAAGCTTGACCTTTTTCAGGAAAGGTTAAGATTTGAATATCCATTCAGCTGCCAGTATCTCTCCAACTCTACTATTACCTTTATCATCACATGCTCAGTTTAAAAGATTGTGACTGATTTACTGAAATAGTTAAGTATAATAGTATATGGTTTTGACAAATATAGTGCCTGTCAAGCAGCCAGCAAAAACCAGTTACCAAACCTCTCGCATTCTTAAAGAACTGGCTTGTGTGCTAAAAGATAAATGCTAAACATTTTTGTATTTTCCCAACAGCTACGAGACCGAGTCCAGTATTCATTTTCTAAGGCAGTTCCAAATTCAATGTGTGCTTGCAGATATAGCACAGGGGATTAATGTGTAAAATCCATCCAATTACATTACAATCTGAATCTGCTAAACTTAGATAGAATTGTAAAGAGATCGTAATGTGTGGACTCAAAAAAGATTTAATGTATTAAAAAATTAAACACTTTGCGTTCTCTTCTGTTAACTTTTTCTAACATCTCCACATTTTTTAATTTTTGTACCCTTCAAACAAATGTAGTAAGTTGTGTGATCAGAATGTAATGTGTGTGGCCAACTGAACATTGCATTGAAAAGAAAAAAAAAACAGTGTCCACGTTTTCATGCAACTCTGAAAATAGAACCTGACAGCTCAGATCGGATTGTTAAGCAGGCCATACATGGAGTGAATCTATTTCCTGCAACCACGAGTTAGTGTTGATTTGGAATCCCCTCCCGCTGAGCCATTGTATTCTCCCGGCGGGGGAAGCCATCCCCGCTGAGAAGAGACAGTGATTATTGCTAGCCGCTATACCAGTTTCTAACGATAATTGCATGAAAAATCCAGCAGGCTGATTGCAGCCTGCCCATGCAAGGTTCAAATATCAGCCGGTTCCTGCTGAACCGACTGAGACTCAAACTGTCCATGGCGGGCCTTAGTCATGCATAAAGTGGGGAACTTCAAACTGGGAAAGGTACACTAATTTTTGCTACCGCACTAGAAATTAAACCTATAGACTAAATAAAAAATCGGATTTTTGTAAGATCTTACCGTAAAATCCTTTTCTCTTAGCTCATTGACAGACGTAGTCTTCTTGATTCACAAGAACTGGGTTATGTTGTCTCCGCAGGAGCAGGACTAGGCAGAAAGAAAAAACGTTCTGGCTCCACCTTAGGGGCAGTCCCTGAGGGTATATCCTCCCTCTCTCTGCTACAAGGCATCAGTTCTGTCACAAAGCAGCAACAGAGAATTTAACCCAACCCAACTCAATGATAGAGGGGCGGGTACTACGTCTGTCAATGAGCTAAGAGAAAAGGATTTTACGGTAAGATCTTACAAAAATCCGATTTTCTCTGTCGCTCATTGACAGACGTAGTCTTCTTGATTCACAAGAACTGGGACATCCAGAAGCAGTGCCACAAATGAGGGGTGGGATTGACCGAAATCAAAATCCAATCTAGAAGGCCCAACCGGTGCCAAACTAGAAGTTTTAAAGGCTCATTATAAACAAAGAATGAGACTCAAATAAAAATTCCAACGGAAAAAAACCCTCGAGGTAGACCACTGGTCTCCTCAAATGGCGGCCTGCAAAACCTTGCGGCCAAACGAGGCATCAGACGATGCCATTACATCAACTTTATAATGTTTTGTAAAGGTATGCACCGACGACCAGGTAGCCGCCTTGCACACCTGGACCACTGACGCCTGATGGCGAAAGGCCCATGACGCACTAAGTGCCCGAGTGGAGTGCGCCTTAACAGGGAACGGGGGCTCCCGACCCTTAATAGAATAAGCCTGTACCACCGTCTGTCTGATCCATTTGGAAATAGTCGCGGCAGATGCAGGCAACCCCTTTTTGGGTCCATCCGGGATCACAAAAAGTGAATCCGTCTTGCGAAACGAGTCTGTCGTTTTCAAGTATACCCTGATCGCCCGGACCACATCCAAGGAGTGTAAAGCAAACTCCCGAGGATGACTGGGCTTAGGACACAGGGAAGGTAATACAATTTCTTCATTCAGATGAAATTCTGAAACCACTTTTGGTAGGAAGGATGGATTCGGACGAAGAACCACCTTATCTCTATGAACCACCAGATATGGGGAACGACAAGATAATGCGGCCAGTTCTGACACCCTGCGTGCAGAAGTGATAGCCACCAAGAAGGCCACCTTCTGGGACAACGTAGGTAGAGGAATCTCCCTAATATCTTCAAAGGGAGGTTTCTGAAGAACCGACAATACTAAATTAAGATCCCAGGGTGGTAACGGCGCGCGCACTGGCGGAGCCAGATGTCGCACCCCCTGGATGAAATTCCGCACCAAGGAATGAGTAGCCAAAGGCTTCTGAAAGAAGATAGCTAATGCTGAGACCTGACCCTTGATAGTACTCAAGGCCAGTTTCTGCTCAACCCCTTGTTGCAGAAAAGCTAATATTCGACTAACCAAATAAGACCGTGGACGGAACCCCAGAGGTTCACACCATGCAATGTAGGACTTCCATGTGCGATGATAAATCTTTCTGGAAGTCGCTTTCCTTGCTTTAACTAGAGTAGGAATAACTGAAGCTGACAATCCCTTGTCCTTCAGCACCTGGGTCTCAATAGCCAGGCCGTTAAAGCCAGCGATCGTAAAGCAGGATGGAAGATCGGTCCCCGAGACAGTAGGTCCTCCCTGAGAGGAAGTTTCCACGGGACGTCCGCCACCAGTCTGACCAAGTCGGCGTACCACGCTCGGCGAGGCCAGTCCGGAGCTACCAGGTTTACTGGAATTCCTTCCTCCTCTATTCTGCGAAGAAGTCTTGGCAGTAACCTGAGAGGAGGGAAGGCATACATTAGCTGGTATTGCCCCCACGGGGCGATCAGTGCGTCTGCGGTCTCTGCTAGAGGATCGCGGGAGCGAGCCACGAATCTCTGTACTTTCCTGTTGAATCGTGATGCCAACAGATCCACATCCGGGGTGCCCCAACGTAGGCACAACTGGTGGAAAACTTCTGGATGGAGGGACCATTCCCCCTGATCCAGAGTCTGACGGCTGAGATAATCTGCCTGCCAATTTTCCACCCCCGGAATGAACACCGCAGAGATCGCTGGAACAAATTGTTCCGCCCAGCGAAGAATGCAAGCCACTTCCTTGGCCGCTCGGACACTCTTGGTGCCCCCCTGGTGATTGACATAAGCCACGGCCGTGGCGTTGTCCGACTGGATCCGAACCGGGCTGCCCTGGAGCTGCTCGGTCCAGTGAATCAGACAAAGTCTTATCGCTCTCAGTTCCAATACATTTATCGGCAACCTGGATTCTTAAGGGGACCAAAGTCCCTGGACAGATAACTGACCGAGAATTCCTCCCCATCCGGATAGACTGGCATCCGTGGTCACTATCGTCCAATATATTGGCAGAAATGACTTTCCCTGGCTGAGCATCGGAGACCGAAGCCACCAGACCAGAGACTCTCTGGTCTGTTTGCTCAATCGGATCCGATTGTCCAGGGATTCCGGATTCCGATTCCATCTGAGAAGAATCTCTTGCTGAAGAATTCGGGTATGGGACTGGGCAAATGGGACTGCTTCGAAGGAAGCCACCATCAACCCCAGAACCCTCATGCAAGTTCAAAGAGAAGACCAGCTGTTGGATAGTAACAACTGGACTGCTGATTGAATCTTCCGGAGTTTCCCTACCGGAAGGAAAACTCTTGACCTGACTGTGTCTAGAATTAGACCCAGATATTCGAGCCTCTGGGTGGGAACCAGAAATGACTTTTGCTGGTTCACCAGCCACCCGAATTCCTGTAAAGAAATTATAGTAATTTCTATGTTTTGTAGCAGGGTCTGAGGAGACTCTGCAAGAAGCAGGAGATCGTCTAGGTAACCTAGAATCGATATGCCTCTTTGGCGCAGTAGTGCCAACATTGGGGCCAACACCTTCGTGAAGACCCGAGGAGCCGTGGCGAGACCGAAAGGTAGCGCCACAAACTGATAGTGGTTCTCTTCTACGGAAAAGCGTAGAAACCGCTGATGTCCTGCGAAAATGGGAATGTGAAGATAGGCGTCCTTGATGTCTATGGACGCTAGGACATCCCCTGGATGCAGGAAGGCTGCTACTGTGCGAATGGATTCCATCTTGAATTTCCTTATGTTGAGAAAGGAATGGAGTGCCCTTAAGTCCAGAATTGGACGCACTTTGCCCTCTTTCCTGGGTATTGTAAATAGGTTTGAATAAAACCCTTGAAAACGTTCTGTCCAAGGAACGTGGACTACCACTCCTTGTTGTAGTAAATCCGTGACTGCTCTCCGCAGATCTTCTAAACGATCCGGGGATAGTCGGATATTGGAAGGGAAGAATCGCGCCGGTGGGAGAGATCGAAACTCGATCTTGTACCCTGACCTTATGACTTCGCAAACCCACTTGTCCGGGATTCTGGAAAGCCATGGATCCGGGAACCGGCGAAGACGTCCCCCCACCCCAATTATGGGTGGGGGCGCACCTTCAGGCTTTGGACGATTTATCTTCAGGTCTGAAGGGGGCGGGCTTTTGCTTGCCCGACCAACGTCCCCTGAAGCCTCCTGAAGGAGCTTTGGAGGACTTAATTTTTTCACCCGCGGGACGAAAAAACTTTTTGTGAGCAGAGAAAGAAGGCCCTCGTCTTTGACGAGTTCCTTTACCCTTAACATTTTGCGGTAAAAAGGTGCTCTTTCCACCCGTGAGATCCTTAATGATCTCATCTAAGTTGGCTCCAAATAGACGCTCTCCTAAAAAGGGGATATTAGCCAATGCTTTTTTGGAACCTTGGTCGGCTAACCAACCTTTTAGCCACAGTGTACGCCTGAGAACCACTGCTGAAACTGATGCTCGCGCCAATAATGGAGTGGCGTCTAACGCCGCATCACACACAAACTGTAACCCCTGTATCATCTGTTCCAACAAATCTGATACCGCCTGAGGGACCTCTTCTAAGTCCCGGCGTAACCACTTGGTCCATTCAGTTACAGTCTGCGAAACCAGACCAATAGCAATTATTGGTCTGAAAGCTGATCCAATCAAGGAAAACATGGTGTGAGACATAGCTTCTATCTTGCGATCCACTGGATCTTTAAAAGACGGAGCGTCTTCTAAAGGAATAACCGTGGCTTTATTCAATCTAGCAATTGGTGAATCCACCACAGGTGGTTCTGTCCATTTCTTAATGAGGGTTTCCTCAAACGGATAACGCCTGTTAATGCGTTTAGAAATAGCAGAGGTGCGTTTTGGCAGACTCCATTCTTCTTTGATTGGATTGCCAAAACATTTGGGCAATGGAAAAACCTTCGCCACTTTCATGCGTTTTTTAGTCCCAAAAGGGATTTCAGTTTCAGCTATTTCCGACGGAATACCCTGTAATCTTAAGGTTTCTTGAACAGATACAATGAGTGCGTTTACCAACGCTTCCTCTCGGGCTATGGCTGATGCCGAAACATCCTCCTCACTGTCTGAAGAGACAGTACCCGAGACACCAATCCCAGATGAAGTACCTGCAACTGCAGAAATAGGCTCAGATTCTGAATCCGAAGTTTCAGATAATAAGGGGTTAGGCGGGGGTCGCTTTCTTGCGCCCTGTCCTTGACAAGCCACTTCCACCCGGGACACAAAAGTTTCCATAATAGCTGACAATGATTCCACCGTCAGTGGGGTGCTGGAGGATCCTGCAGACACCTCGAGGGGATCCGGTGGAGATACATGAGTGGCAGGGTCCATGTTAATTCAGGACACCTCTGCCAGAAAACAAAAAACTTTTTTTTTTTTTTTAAATAAAAAAATACCTCTTTTTTTTTTTTTCTTTCTTATGTGTCTCCCCCTACAATAGCGCCCCTCAGAGTACCTGCTTCTCGATCCCCACAGAGAGAGAGAGGGACCCCCAAGGCTCACCACCCGATGCAGAGAAGTTTCCAACCAACTGCAGTCAGCGTCTGTCTTTTACAGACTGGAAAGATCTGTGTTCGTTTTCCCGGGTAGAAGGACGTGGCTCCGCCCCCTGTGTACGCCTTCCGGCGTTCCCAGCTCTCCACGAGGTAGCTGGGCTCATCAAACATGGCCGCCCCCATACAGGAGACAATAGACTCCAAAAACATGGCGGCCGGCGTGACCTGAGGACATTCATGCACCCGGTCTACGGCAAAATGGCGGCGGACCGCCGAAATCGTTTTTCCCAGCACATCCACCTGCATCTCTGCTAAGTGGCGGTTTATCGATCTGCAGGAGGTACACTACAATTAAGGTAGGATTATACCTCCTATGTCTGCTGTAATACTACAGTCTGCTGGGTAGAGTGTTAGCTCTCAAACCAAGTCCACTTCCCACCAAACACATACTGTATTTACAAGGGGGACTTTTAGTGTCAGATATATACTGACCATGTATGGAGGGGCCCATAATTCATACTGCCTCATAACGAGGAAAAAAGGGAACGTTTACTCACCATACCGAACCGACAGGCACCCTCTCTTCACAATACCCTCTCCACCGGGGTGGGGGGTTGTGGACCACTCCGGACGCCTCGACTCTCTGGTTCCTGGCGTCCAAGCGAGACTTTTAACTCGCAAGGTCAGTCCCTCCGATGGGACTCCGTCGCGGCCGACCCAGCGAGGAGCTCTGGTCTGCACGCGCTCGTAGGCAGAAACCGGGGTGACCACTGGATCTCAACATCCAGCTCGTCGCCCGGCCCCGCATACTTACTTGAATGTGTCGCGGCCGACCAAGCGCAATGCAATGGTCTGCGCGCGCTCGTAGGCCGGCTGGGGTGACCACTAGTGTCGCCCAGTCCGGCGTATTTGCTTGAAGATCTCACAGGAAAAAAAAAAAAAACACTGGAGAAAACTGCCTAAAAAATATTTTTGCTAAAGAAAAAATCTTGCCAGGACCCAAAAGATCCCAGCAAGGAACTTAGGTCCTTACTCCTGACTAGACAGAAAAAAACTGATGCCTTGTAGCAGAGAGAGGGAGGATATACCCTCAGGGACTGCCCCTAAGGTGGAGCCAGAACGTTTTTTCTTTCTGCCTAGTCCTGCTCCTGCGGAGACAACATAACCCAGTTCTTGTGAATCAAGAAGACTACGTCTGTCAATGAGCGACAGAGAAATACAGTAATTCCTTTTTTTAAAACAAGTGAATCTTACACTTACCCATGTGGCTCCTGGACTGTTTTGTTTTCCACCTTCTGTTCACATTCTTTTATCATGGAGCTTAAAATAACCTTACAAAGGAGAGAGACGTGACAACAAATGAAACTCAAAACATGGGTATTAATGATAAAATCCTGCCTTATTAATAACGTGATACTGAGAAACCATCAACCAGATCACTGCCTTACACCCCATTCACACTTGTGCAACTTTTCATAAGACTTTGGACATCAAAGTTGCATGACAAGTCGTACCCCATGTTTTCCAATGATAACCATTCAGATTCATGTGACCTAAAGTTGCAGCGACTTCAACGTAATTCATGTACTACTTTGGTTTGACTTTAATGCAACTTGAGGGTCCATAGACTTCAATGTTTACCCTCAAAAGTTGCATGAAAGTCATGTCTGAATGTTTTACACGCAACAGTGGGCCCGACATTGCAGAGCAACAACAATTCACATCCAAGTCGCACCCATCCAAAGTTGCACTCCACGGTTCCCAGACTTTTGAGTCGCACAAGTGTGAACGGAGCCTTAGTAGACATAACAATTTATCAAATTTGGCTACGTAATACGGTTTTACATTAACACAGGACATTTTTTCAATGACAACTTATATATCCATTGTGCAATGAATATGCTTTAGCTGAATTCCTAAAGTAGAACTGAAAAGCAAACAAACGTGGAGCGCATCTAAGAATATCAGCAGATGAACTTTAGAATTGAAATGTATGCAGCTCACCTTGACGAGTGACCAAGAAAACATCAATAGGTGTCCCGACTAACAAACTTGCATAGCAGGAATCTGCAGTCGAGTTCCAAGATGTCTTTGAGAAAACATCCCAAGGCCATGTTCAACAATGCTGCTAGGTGTTGGGAGTAAAATGTGGCTCACGATACTAATAAACAAAAGTCCCAAATGTATTAAAATCTATATACTGTAGCGTGTTTCGGAGCATGCATTGCTTGCTCTCCTTTCAGGTCTGTTTTGAAGAAGTCTTGGAAGACGACTGTGTTTCTGCTATGTAAGGTGGTTAGTTGGGACACAAATTGATATAACCCGGCCACTCGCGAAGGTACGCTGCAAACATTGACTTCAAAATTTCTTGTTCATCTCCCCATACGCTTAGATTATTTTCTTTGTTTTGTTTTTTTGTACATATTCCTCTTGTGAGCATTTGTGGTCAGACGCTGGAAAAGGAAACTATATATACAGTACAAGACCTTTATGCTGGATCACCAAGCTCCCCTTTGGGAGAGTGGGGTATTGGACTTCGTAAACTAGACTATAGGCAAAAACCTTTTTTTCATTATGGACAGAGTAAGGTCCCTTTCACATGGATGAACTGATCTGGTCCACCTGTCAGTTTTTTAGCCAGACTGGATCGAACCATCCATTGCTCTCCAATGACACCTGCCGACATCCGATCCAATTCCTGTCTGCTAAAAACAGACAATGGGGATCTGTTCCCCATCCATCTGCTGGATTGGATCGAATGACAGGCAGTCCATTTCCATCGCCCATGTCCACTCTCTGCATCAGTGTAGCAGAGACAGATCTGTCATCTGCCTGCTCAGCAAGCAGATCCGCTAGAGGACCCCGCCAGTGTAAAAGGGGCCTAAAGGAGGGTTTTAATCCTTTTTTCTTTGCTTCTGTGTCCCACTGGGGAGCCAAAAGAGGAAGTGAAAGGCAATCCTGTCAAATTGAGGGAACTCCTGGTTGTCACCAGGGTCACCTGTACCAGTGTCCCCATTGAAAGATATCACTGTTTTGCGGTCAACCCAAGATCTGGGATTTTCTTTCAATTTTAACAGGGAGCTGTAAACAGGACAGAGGGTGAGTCTCCTTAATGTAGCACAGACCGCAATAAAGCCTGACAGATGTTCCAATTACCCTTCAGAACTAGAAAAGAAAAAAAAAAAAAAATTGCCTTCAGTTATACTTTGAAGCGGTATTAAACCTAAAACCAAAAAGGTTTTATATTGAGGCTTGCCAATGATTTGGTGGATGCTTTAGGCTTTTTTCCCCCCTCTGTTTTCATCTGGTGATGAAGTCAGTGACACAACTCCTGTATAAAGTGCCTCCACTCTGGATGAAGGAGAACAGGGCCACCTTTGGATGGCAGCATTTTCAGTCTGGGGGCAGAGGAGCGTTCGATGCACTAGCAGACTTAAATATACTAATTGAAGCCAAACACCAGCTAAGACTTTATTAGCAGTTACAACAAACTGTTTTCTTCCTTTTGGGATAAAGGTTTAAAATAAATATAAGCTTAGCATTGTAAGCACCCCTGCCAGAGTTCAAATGGTTTGTCTCAACTGACTGCTATGTCTGCAGGACAGTTTGTGCTTTTGAAGAACAAGAGACTTACACTGGCCAGGTCACCAAATGACAATAAAAGAAAACCTAAAAAAGAAACCTAACACAGCCACCACATTTAAGAATTGGTAGGCTGTAATATAATAAATGTTTCATTAATGTTTACATAGTTACAGAGTTAATAAGGTTAAAGTCCATCCAGTTCAACTTGTGTGGGTATAGATGTGCATGAGTTTATGTAAATGTTAATTCTCATATCCCTATACTTTGCGATCGGTACGATGACTGCCTAATATCTTTTTTTAAACTATCGACACTTTCCGCTGACATCACCACTTGTGAAAGGGAGTTCCACATCCTTACTGCTCTGACAGTAAAGAACGCTCTATGCAGTTTAACGTTAACCCTGATTCTCTTTCAGTTTCAATGAATGACTGCAAATCTTTTTTTAAAACCCCCTGCAACTTAAAACGTTTTTCTCCCTACAGTATACTAGAATCACCATTAAGACCGATGAAAAAAAAATGCAAGTACGTTTTTCCATCTGTCTTCATAAAAAAGTAGTCTATACCAGATAATTCGAGAGAGAGAAATAATGCGGCCCATTCACAGTTAGTAGCATAACAAAGGAAACGGTGTGGTTAAACCTAATCAGTTAAGATAAAGCACCTCGCCAACATGGCATTCATCCCCGTGTACTAACAAAATTCAGCTCAGCCAATTGATAAACCATTGCACTTCTCTATTTACACATTAAACTGTGATATTCCCAGAAGACTGTCATACAGCAGATGTCATATTATTACTTAAAGTGGTTGTAAAGACACTGTTATGTTCATACAATCCCCAGTGTTTGATAACCTTATGTACCCTAGTTTATGTGCTTTCAAAAAAAAAAAATGCAGATTTATACCTTTATTTTAGAGCGCCTCTTTGCGCTCACATGACTACCAGCTGCACTCCTCTCCTGATCTGGAAACTAGAGCGGGAGGGGCACAGAACCCCTGCTGGCGTCAGCTGGGAGGAGAGTGGTGGGCGGTCACGTGAGGGCCGAGAGGTACTCTGAAATAAGGTACAAATCTGCATATTTTTTATAAAGCACATGCACTCGGGCACATAAATTTACCAAACTTAGGGCATTGTATGAATATAACAAAGTTATGATAGCAGCAGGAGGGGAGAGGTAAGAAGCAGAGCGGCACTGTCACTAGCCGACAGGGAGGGAGGGAGGGGCAAAGAGGACAGAGGAGAAACCGCGGGCTGATGGAGGCACGTAAACGGACAACAATATCAGGGCTCAGTAGCCATGATAAACGTGGTCAGTTTACAGAGGGAGGGCAGCACCAGGCAGGATTGGCCAGGTATTTTGGATTATTCAAGGGGCCAAATTACACAACACAAGCGCTGAACTGTTGTTCAGCTTTAATGGAACATGATCCATTTTGTTTGAGAATTACATTTTAAGAAGAGAAAAAAGTTAAAAGATAAGTTCACCTTTTTAAATAAAAAATAATAAATGCACATCTTTTTCCAGGTAAAAAAATGTGCATTTATAATTTTTTTTATTGAGAGCCTGAAAAGCATTGCATATACAATCTGCTGACTCTGCAGAGCTCTTGCAGATTGTGTGCGCAAGTTGTATGGCTGTACATCATACGGCCAAGCAGTAAGATACAAACAGAAAGCATCAATAAACTACCACAGCGCTCAACGGTGCCAATTTATTTTAATACAATTGTGCAAATTTGTTTCCTGCAACCACAAAATTTGCACTGTGTATGGCCAGCCTTACATGTTACAGCCTGAATATAAGTGAAACATGCAACGTGCTACAAAAGGTGAACTTATCCTTTAAACCTGATAATGACAGATCTAAATTCTGTTGTGCGTAGGTATTCTGTAGGACCACTTCTGAAGGTATAAAAGTAAATGTTATAACAGAGAATTGCTTTATAAAACATATGTCAAATCCAACTAAAGTGATCAGTAACCTCTGTTCAAATTTGGATGCTGAAAATGCTTTTTTGAATTTCGATACTGACACTGAAGTTGAGGATGTAAATGTTACGCCTCATTCACACTAGCACTCCTATGCAGAGATGTATAGTAACGAAGTAGAACTACTTAAGTACTGTACTTAAGTACCGAAATGCGGTATCTGTACTTTCCTAGAGTAGAATTTTTTTCTCCTACTTCTACTTTTACTTCACTACATTTTTTCGATGATTTCGATACTTCTACTCAAGTATTTTTTTTTTGTGCTGCATAGTTACTCGTTACTTTTAAAAAAATTACCACTGCCAGAACAGTAGATGGCAGGTTGCATAAAGCTCAAAAAAATGTGTATAATGTCATTTGTAAATCAGCGCATACGAAAATAAAGGCTGTGTATAATAAAAGCTGCTATACCAAATCTTTCCAATAAAAAGAAAATATGAAACAAACAAATAAATGGTGCTACAGCGCTTAAAGTGCATCAAGAAACTACTAACACAGGTTAATCATTTGAATAAATCATTTGAAATAATAAAAACAATATGATGTTCAAACTTTTGACTTATTTCTTTAATAACTACATAACACAGTACTTCTACTTCTACTTTCAGTACTTGAGTAGAAATTTTTTTTCAAAACTACTGGTACTTTTTACTTTTAGTACTTAAGTAGCAAATTTTTTGAAAAAACTACTTGCAATACTTAAGTAAAAAAAATGTTGAATACTTTAGTACTTCTACTTAAGTAACTTTTTCTGCGAGCACTTCCACTTCTACTCAAGTAATTTTTTGATCGAGCACTTGTACTTTTACTCAAGTAGAAATTTCGAGTACTTTATACAAGTCTGCTCCTATGTCTGTACCAACACTTGCACAAATTCTTGCCTAAATTTGGCACAGGTAGTTTTAAAAAAGGGACCTACCACCATAAACCTGTTATAAATACTTTAAGCCCCGGTTCACACTTATGCGAGTGCGGGGTTCACATGTAATGTCGGAGCGCACTGCTCCTTCATTACATGCGATCGGCTGTGCGGTGCGAGTTTAGCCATACACTTTGTATGGCTAAATTCGCACCGCAGCAAACACGTACAGGACCCTTTTTGGAAGCCGCATCAGGATCGGATCACACAGCGGTTCACACTTGTGCGATCCGATCCTGTGCGAACTGCACGATTGCACTGCGATATGCGATCAAACTGGGGGTGTCGTTAAGATTACATTGACACCCCCAGCGTATCGCATATGGCAGTGTGAACTGCCGGGGGTGCGTGTGCGATTCGCAGACTTCCCACATCGCATAAGTGTGAACCGGACCTAATAAATAAATTACACTGTCAGTTATGAGGACATTACAGCAATTCCAGAAATAAAGCACATACCTCATGTTCAGGGGACAGCTGTTCCATATCAGCACGTAGGCACCTGAGTCCTGGTAAAAAGTGATTCACCATTAACTCCTCAGATATGACTGCAACATACTGTGAAGGAATTTTTATATATGCTGATAGTTTTATGCTGTCAAAACTGCTACATTATTGTCTGTTAAATACACAAAAACATACATAATGTAGACAACATGCATTAACTTTCCTGACATGCACATAATTGGCAATAAAATGATACATAAACTAATCTTCAGCTATAACCTCAGAGGTAAAATGTTGGTTTCTAATTTTAGAGTGGAGTCAGAACACATTTAAAGTTTTTTTTTTTTTTTTTTATTGCTTTCCCTGTTGGGAAGGTCTAACCTCCCCATTTACCCTGAGGATGAACATCACCAGGAAAGAAAATGAGGGACATTTCATGGTTGTCACCAGAAGAGAATTGGGGTGACATTTTCCAATGGGTACACTGGTTCCAGTGAAAATGCCAGAGGTAGGATTTGCCTTCATTTTGAGGAGTTTTCCTTTTATTTCCGGTTATGTCTCTGAGGACTGAGAATGCTGACTTTATGGAAAACTAAACCAAAAAAAAAAAGTTTTGCCAGCAGTTACACGTTAATGACTGACTCAAAGCACCAGAATTAAAAAAAAAAAGCAGAACAATAAGTATCTGGTCACAAAACACTTGTATATTGATTCAGAGGTCTGCAATGCTAGTTCTTATACATCTCTCGACAGGTTAAACATATTTAAACCCCACAAAAATGCGATATATTGCAATTTATCAGTCCTTCGAAGTGGTGGATGTATTCTGCTCCTCTGCAAAAAGTACAGGTACATGAGTTAAGTCCAAGGAGGTAAATGACATCTCCTGGGCTTAATTTATATTATTCAGATCTGACAGTTTTATTCCACTCCCAGAAGACAGCTATCGCTGTCAGAGTCCATGCAGCTGCTTGGCCTGGACCTCCCCTCCTCCTGCCCAATCGCAGAAACCTTTGTATTATGCAAACTCATTCATAAATTCAAAGGCTTCTCTGAATGGGCAGCAGAGAAAAGGGGCAGGCATAACTGCTCTGAGTGCCTCTCTCTCACAGCCCGAAGTGTTAGGTTGATGGCGCTGCCGGAGCATACACCATCAGGGATCAATATTCCAAATAAGTTCAGGTGAAGTCATGCATGGAGTCGACTTAACTCCATGTGTCTGTGACTTTCACTAAGTGGGTGAAATCCAGGATTTCAGCTTAAAGCGCATTTTCAATAGCGGTTGTTCATGCTAGAGATGCAGTGTCTGTCACTTCCTGTGATATGAAAAGAAAGTATAAGCGTACTCTTTCTTGTGTAAGCTACTGGTCCCATCATTCCATCATGTAATGAAGGCTAAAAAGCAAACACGCTTAAAATCCAGCCTGTAATCATAGTTGCTCCATAGATACAGTGGAGTAAACACGTGGAGAGTAGACATGAAGGGAAAAAAAAGTGTTTTTCGCAGGATTACCAGGTGATAATAAAGAAAGAAAATAAAAACTAGCAGACACTACATCTAAATACTGATAATGGATAGGTTCTGGGCAAAGAAAAGGTTACATGATATAAAATCAGCCCCACAATTTCCAAAAAAAACCCCACAATATGTATAGTATCATAAGCATTCCAGTATTTAGCTATGTTGAAAGCTGACGACAGCTCTAACAATCCAAGAATCTTTTCAACAGTCTATAGCATGAAAATAATCAGTTAAGATGAAGGAATCTCATTGACCACAGTAAGTTTTTAACATGCCACAAAAGTCTAACAAATCTCAAAGTGTTTGCTTTACATATAATGTGAAAAAGCCAAAAGCTGGATGACAGAGTAAAAGAGGAAGTTGTCGGCAAGGAAGCAGTTATTGATTGACACATCACTGGAACTTCTCCTTTATAAGCACAAATGTACCATTTATATTGAGGTAACCAAACTCTTTCGCAACCGACAATGCTAATTTTAAGTAGACTGTCCTAGAGTGTTTGGCAGTAACATGCAAATGCACCGTAAGTTGGTTTCCGGTAGCACATATTTATTCATACTGTAGCATTAATTGATCTCTCTTCGAAAACTCAGTTGCCAAAGAAAATTTTTTAAAAAAGATTTGCAATTTTAGAAGATCAAAGTGTTAAACCCATAGAAGTAATGGCCGACCACAAGGTCTCTAAAGCTGGCCATACACCCATAACAGGTCAATGCAAATGGACTGGAAAAATCAAATTTTGTCAAAGCTAATTTTGTATAGCTAGTTAGTGGTAACACACAGCCTAGTTTAAATCAAATTCAGTCTGCAAATAAAACATACAATAATACCCAATATATAAGGTGACATGCACAACACATAGATTACTACAACTCTACTACTTCTACAATTTAGTCTTAGTAATTCAGAATATAAAGGATACAACAGCAGGAAAGCGCACTGTAGGCTTCAAACAAGTATGTAGCAATGTCAAGTCTCTTTGAATCCACTGACTGTTGATTGTTGACCAATGCTAACTTGTGCAAATTAGGAAGAACAACTAGAAGAAAGAAAAATTATGATCATCGTCTTTGTAATTATTAATTCGCTATTGAATACTTAATAAACAAGCACTTACTTCTTTTCTAATATTGAATACTTAGACTGGCCATAGATGGATCTTTTTTTTTTTTTCGTTCAGCTAGCAGGCTGAGCGATAACAAATGTATTCCCCCATCAACACAACTGAGGTGGATAAGAGGAATCCTCCCCAATGAAGACACTGTATTCTGACAACGGGGACTCTCAGCGGCTGTATGAGAGGCATTGGCTGCAGCCGCTGATCGAGAAAAAGTTTCCAAAAAGCCCATTCAACAGAAGTCAATCATTGGATCAATTTCTATGGAGGAGCAGAGGCCACATGTGGATCAAAATGTGTCCAGTCCCTGATGAACTTTGATTATCTATCTAGGGCCAGATTTCTACTAACAAAATGGGCCAAAGAATGCATGTTTTGCACATGCATAGTACATGTCAATGGGCAGTCCAGCTCATCAAACTGTTACTGAAGGTAATGAAGGCAAACATTACGTTGTTTCTGTGGCTCTGGTTGGTTTAGATTTCTTAAGCTGGGTATACACGAAGCATTTTTGTTTTCATTCAACCAGCGGGTTGAACAAAAAAAAAAAAAACTGACAGATTCCCACATCCACACAAGCAATGTGGACGTGGGAATCTTCCCTGTTATGCTATTGTATTCGAACAGTGAGGCCTAATCAATATACACTGATCAAATGCTGGTTTTCCAGCAGTACCATTGTGCAGAGAAGGGATACAACCACATCAAAAATTGGCTGGTTCCTGGTGAACCAGATGAATTTCTATACGTGTATACCTGGCTTAGAGTCTCTTTTTGACAATACAGAAGGGAAAAGTAAAAAAATAATTTTCCACAGCGATATAAAGTCTCAAAACTGCATACAGAAAAGGCAAAGACCACAAGGCTAACCCTATGGAATTACTGTCATACACACTGCCCTCAGCTGCTCTTTGTCACATGGTACAAATCTGAAAATCTTAAATGTGAAGAAACGGACTTACATTCATCTCTAAATCTTGGCTCTGCATTGGGTCCAACTCTACCAAACGTCCTTATAATTTCTGTTTGCAGGGAGTGCTGATCTTGGTACTGAGGGTCTTCAAGGAATGAAGCCAGCTGCATTTTCACTCTCTCTAACAACTACAGAAAAAGCAACATTTGAGAATCATTTGCACACTACTCACAAATCATTCAGGCTTGGCTAGGAGTTATACACAAGTAAATTGTTAGTAGTATTCATAAAGAAGGACTTTTTGTTCATAATGCTACAGAATGCAGCTGGAAAGCATTAGGGATGCAGAGGGATTCAACAGTGTCACAAGGCATAGGTTAGCAAATCCAACAAAGAATGTCGTTTTACCATTTGTTTTTTTTTTTTCACCTGTGTACTGGTGTACAGAAAGTGGTATACTTGATAAAAATGGTCCTACAAACTAAAGATAAACCTCAAGGAACAGAGACAGCATTGGTTGCCCAAGGGACCTATTAAAAACTTGGCTGCTTCACTTGAGAAACGTTAGACATTACACATTGAACTTTGGTGTTAATTGTAATAATGAGCAAGTACAAGCTTGAATGATAGGAGGAGAAAAAGCCTCTTTTGTCCTCCTATTAAGTAGTAATATAAAACACAGAGGAATGCATTATTCTGCTACCAGTGACCACCTAAAATGTGTTCCACTTAATCATTCTAGGATGGCAAACGTGCAGTGTTGCCAAAGCAAGAAAGATTTAATTTATGTGAGGTGGGGTTCAGAGATTTGGAGTGTGCAGGTAAGTGTCCAATATAACACATGTTTACAATGTCTGGTGTGGGCATAAAGTCTTCATAGGACACCTTAAGGGAAAACTTCTGTTCCTCATATTTTCATCTAACTACCACTGAAATATTTCCATGACTTCGAGAGATCATGTTACTGCAATAGTTCGAGCTGGTTCCTAAAACTAGCAGTCTTATGAAATCTTCTCCACTCCCCTTCCTCTTTCTGTTGGGGTACCCCAAGGCTCCATCCTTGGGCCCTTCCTATTCTCTCGCTATACCTCTTCCCCGGGCCAGTTGATAACCTCCCATGGCTTCCAATACTACCTCTATGCTGACAACGCCCAGAGCTCTCTCTCAACTCTCTCTCAATCAGATATCACAAACTTACTGAGTGACATATCAGTATGGATGTCACATCACTTCCTCAAAGTGAATTTTTCTAAAACTAAGCTTGTAATATTTCCTCCTCTCCGATCCCCCTCCCCATGACTTTACCATAAAGTTCAACGGCACAACCACAGATCCCTCCACACATGCCAGGGTGCTGAGTGTAATCCTAGACCAGTCATGGCGTGCTTCGGCACCCCAGATGTTTTGGAGCTCCATTACCCATGATGCTCGACTACACTAAAAAGTGCATGAGCATCATGGGAAATGTAGTTTCAAAACATCTGGGGAGCCAAGGTTCGCCATCACTGCCCTAGACTCTGACCTCTTTCACCCCACTACAATCACTGGCTACATCTTGCCGCCTTAACCTCCGCAACATTTCTAGAATTCGTCCCCAATGACACCACAAAACAACTTATTCACTCCTTAAATATTTCCCACCTTGACTACTGCAACTCTCTCCTCACTGGCATACCTTTACACAGGCTATCCCCCCTTCAGTCTATTATGAGGGCTGCTGCTAGTCTAATACACCTTACTAACCGATCCATGACTGCTTCTCCTCTCTACCAATCCCTTCACTGGCGGCTTTTCCTACCCCACCGTAAAGAATTCAAAATACTAACCAGAACATATAAGGCCATCCACAACACTGCCCCTAGCTACATCACCATCCTCATCTGCAGGTATCACCCAAATCAGCTCCTCCCAAGAGGTCCAGCTCTCCATCTCCCTTGTTACCTCCTTCCATGCTCGCCTCCAGGAGTTCCCGAGAACCTATCCCATCCTCTAGAACTCCCTGCTCTAGTATGTCCAGTCAGCCCCCACCCTGTCCGCCTTTAAGGGATCCCTGAAAACTCACTTATTCAGGGAAGCCTACCCCACCTCCACCTAAGAACTGTACCCGAGTCTCCTCCATCAAATCATCCCTCATAGCTATTACCTTTTGTACCACCTTCCTCTCCCTTTAGATTATAAGCTGAATGAGCAAGGCCCCCTATTCCTTCTGTACTGACTGTATTGTAAATTTACTGTCCCCCTCTACATTGTAAAGCGCTGCTTAAACTGTTGGCGCTTTAAAAATCCTGTATAATCATAATCTAAAACACCGTTTTCATAAATGTGAAATGACCATAATTGAACAAAACTAGAGCATTAGGCCTCATCCACACAGACTATTACATGCATTCACCGGATTCCAGCGGCAAGAATCAGTGGATTCTTGCAGGTCGGATGACGTGTACACGAACAACTGCGACCGCTCAGCCTGTATAAAAGCAGCCTGGGAGGCCACATCTGTTCTGTCTGCTTCTGGGCACGGGCATCCATTCCTAACACTGGTAGTGCAGACATATGCAAATAGCGAGGGCTCCTCACAGCCACTCATTACTTTGTACAAGTGGAGGGGCCGCAGCTCTGTGTACATACCGGTCATTCAATTGGCAAGACTCTGCTGCATCTTACCACTGGAATTCGGGGTATGCACATAATTGGCCATGTGAAGGAGCCAGAATAGTCAAAAATGCAGACTTACCAGGAGAAAAAAAAAATTGAAAAGAACGAGTAGTACATTCAGACTTTTGATCAGTTTAATGTAAATAACCTTATCGTTTGAAATGTCTTAAACCTGCTCCTGGTCATTTACTGAACCCAAATGTGTTTTCTGGAGTTTTCACTCAATACAAGTCTACATGTCTGCACAGATTGACTGAAAAACATGTAGCCTAGGACCTGTTTCTCATGGGCTTCAGCTTGTATAAGAGCAGTGTGAAACGCAAGCTTTGACAAAGCATTTGCAGAGCTTTCAGCAAGCTTTGAAAGTACCATGAACATAGATCCTAATGGAATCATTGATTGTCACTTTAAGCAAGCTGCCAGCAGGCTTCAGCACTTCCTGAAGCTTGTTGTTCACACTGCTCTTATACAAGCTGAAGCATTTGAAACAGGCCTAGATGTAACTCATCCTGCTACATTATTTTTGGCCATTCAGAAATGGTGTTTGAATTTTGAAGTAGAATATTACACTGATCCTAAAGAAACCTGCTCGCCTGAAAGTGGTGCTACAGATAAAAAAGATTAGTTCAAAACTTGTGAAATAAAACTGCAAAGAATACAAAATAGGTAAACTCTAAACCCATCTAGTTATTAAGCAATATTTTATTACATGCATATACAAAGTATACCGTAATCTAAATCTTTATTGAAAACCCCCTTTTCTCTAGTTAAAATGTAACCATACATGACCATTATACTTAGGTGTTGTCAC
The DNA here is from genome assembly GCF_965119305.1 of Pelophylax lessonae. Taxonomy (NCBI): domain Eukaryota; kingdom Metazoa; phylum Chordata; class Amphibia; order Anura; family Ranidae; genus Pelophylax; species Pelophylax lessonae. The sequence continues at coordinate 313,963,034 of NC_138772.1, read as the reverse complement.
GCTATTAGTATCAATGTCACTGCACTCTGTAAGTGTGAGACAGCAATAAGTCTGTAGTGGGTGTGTTTAGGAATACCTCTGCTACATCACAAGCAGGTGTGCACGCATCCCCAGATTTCAGGAAAGGGAGTGCAGTGGAGTGATGCAGCACAGCCATATCTGGATAAAAACTGAACTACTCAGCAGATAGGCTTTGCTGCCTGAATATTACTCGAAGTTTAATTCTCAATGTTGACTCAAGTGTGCATTTTAGTCAGAGGAAATTACATGGATTAAAAAAATAGATTTTGCCAGGAATAAAAAATGCTTATAAAAAGCCTCCTAGGAGGACCAGTGCACATAGGACCTGACCCTGCTGTGGTTGCTGAGCAGCATGGTCGGAACAGATATCGCCCCGTTCCTCCACTGCCATCTGACCAAGCTAAAATAAGGAGATGAATACTTTATTCGGTTCAAGTAACAGCTCACAGAGGGGAGGGGGCAGAACAGACACAGAGTATAATGAACCCACCTACCCCAGCCTCCTCTGAAGACTGCCAGACAGAAGATCTACAGCCTTCTCTGCTGTGCAGCCCCATGCCTCCTCTGTTCCCTTTGTGCTAATAAAAGACTGAACCTACAACCTCCTGTAGCCACCAGCTAGCTCAGGGGAGATTACTACAGAAGTAGCTGGAGGTTTATGTAATAAATAACGATGGCTAGAAAGGAGTGCCATCATTCACAAAAACACAAACCCACAACACCACAAGCTGGATATTACACTTGTCAAGAGATAGACTAGTAGTAGCCGTCAGCACGTGCATGTTGCTGTGGGCTTGTGTTTTTGTGAACACCGGTGCCCCTGGCAAGCCACTGCCTTTCGCAGCATAGGCTGTCAGCTACCACTGCATAAATCTCCTCTGAACTAGCTAGCGGTTGTGGGATATTGTGGGCTCAGGTTTTTACCAGTACAAAGGAGTAAGCAAAAGGGGCACAGGGCTGCACAGCAAGAAGGCATACAGAATAGAGGGGGCTGTGGCTTAAGTGCTGCCTGTACCTACCCTATAGAAATATCCATAAAATTTGGCTTCTGCCTGAAGTGGAGACAGAAAGAAATAAAAATGATGTTTCCAAACCACAGCACAGATTTGAACAGGGACAAGCGCTTTGTGTACTGAATCCCCTGGGGGATTTAGCAAGCCTTTTAAACTTCTGGCAAGAGATCTTGATTATATATACCAACTTATTCATTTACAGCTTTCATCAGTTTAAATCAAGCACAACCATAAAAGCAAATTTTGTTAGTTTGCATACAAAACCATTGCTCAACGAATCAAACAGCCACATGCACGTAGCCTACAGCAAACCATTCTTGATGTCAAGGTCTCAATTTCAAACTTTATCAATGGGGTGATTTCCAAATAAAGTGCTTACATCCTGTTACAAACTAAAGCCATTATTCTTCATGAGTTTATAACAAGCAGAAACTTCAGGTAAATGCAGACCCATCTGTATCAATTAAAGTAAATGTATTTGGAGTCAGACATATTCTACTAATTCACATTTGGTTAATCTTAGAGAAGACTTACCTCTCTCTGTGTAACAGTCTCCATGATGGTACCAAAAGCTGGAATTGTGGCAATTCGTACAGAGCTGTAAAAGATTAGGTGTTTGGAGATTTATATAAAATATGTTAAAAACACAACTCAAGGAAAGATTACTATTTTTAAAATTGAGTGATCTTTAGCTGTTAAATGGGTCAAGAAAAGTCTCAATAGAAGAGAATTAGTTTGAGACAGTTATTAGAACTCACAATTCTGGGTCACTGGATAAGGTAACAAGGGCCGGAGCAACTCGCTTGTCAACTAAGGATTCCCGCATGCCTTGGAGAATCAGCTGTAACCAGTCAACATGCAATAAAAAATTGTTTGGTAAATGGGTAATAAGACTGTTTGTTAGCCGTGACTGTGGATGGGCAGATACTATATCTGGTTTTATTTTCTTTAAATGATCCAGTATAACATGCATAGAATTGGGAAGTAGTATACACAGCATGCTGCAAATTAATTTCATTAAAAGGGTTAGTCAAAAAATTAAGCATCATTCTGTCAGAGATGCCCCATCAGTTTCTTTTGACAGCAGTACGTGGGAAATCTTACGAAAAAAATCAATTTCTTTAGGAAGTCCAATTAATGCCTTTCTGAATTGAAGTCAAATTTGGGTGTAGTAGGGGGGATAACATTCTGATGGGCATTTCCAACAATCAGATGCTTAGTGTAAAAAAGCAGCTAAGAAACTTACATTTCAGGATCGCTGGAGAGAGTGATGAGAGCAGGGACAACTCTCTGAGCGACCAAAGTCTCATTCACCCCCTTCACCAAAAGCTGATTGGTCGGAACAAAGGGGAGCCATGATGTGGTGCACAGAAGAGGGAGGCAGAAGAACAGAGCCAGAGAAAGGGGAAGAAATACAAAATGCAAACATGGATTAGAAGCTACTCACTACTTGCAAGCTAAGGCTTACATAGGCAAAGAGAGCAGCAAAAGAACTGGCGCACTTCTAATACTATATTGCAGTGTACTAGTTCAGCCTTGAAAGTAACATTTTGGAATACTAAGCATGCTCAAAGAAATAGAAACTTAAAGGAAACTGGCATAATATGAATAAAACACATTTAAGAACATGAACATGTTCTTTAAAAGTACATCTATCTAAAACCCACATTTTTCACCCATTTTGGAGTAGGGGAGTGTTAAAATTACTTTTTTTTTTGCCATCTGCTCTTTAGTGAGATTTTATGTACTTCCTGTTCTGTAAACTCCTCAAGTAGTAAGAGTATATTTTTCCAGTGGGAGGGAAATCCCCTCTTAGATGATAACTGTCCTCTTTGGAAGATTTCCCCTCTATTGTATTTACAATGGCAACTCAAATCTCTGGATTTATCTTCACTGTAATTTGCAGGGACATTGGTAATCAGGACGATTAGACAGAGTGAATCTCCCCCCAAAATAGACACAGACCAGAATAAGAACCTGACATTGGTTCCAACCCCACACCACTTTATCCAAGTCTTAAAAAAAAAAAAAGTGTATACCTTAGTTCTACTCTTCAAGATCAGAAAAGGAAATTATATTTTTCACTCAAATGGTAAACCTTTCCAGTAAAGTGGCAGCAGTTATTCTCATTGTTTGACATGTCACAGTGACTAATACAACCCAAAATGCACTGCTTTAAAGCTCTGCCAAAGCCACCATCTTTTATGGTTTGGTTGAAACAATAACAGTAAGTCTACTGTACTCTAGATCTTACTTCTTCCCTACTATTTAGAACTGGCTTCATGGAAAAACTCAAATTTGAGATTTGGTGACTCAACCTTATGTACCATTTTGTTGATAGCCCCAATAGTCCCAAAAAACATAACTCTCTCAGTAACTAAAAAATCCAAAAGGGATAGTGTTCATGGGCTTTTGTTCACTTCATTCAGAATTCTCTCCCGATTCAAGCCTATGCAAATGCAAAAGCAGCTGGAGCAGGTCAATCAAACCTGTAAGAAGCACCTCAGACATCAAACTTCTAGCACGTATCCTTGCGAATAGGCTGTCTAAGGTTATAACTAAACGAATCCCATCCGATCAATCAGGGTTTATCCCTGGGAGATCACCACTGTTAATATTCGGCGACTCTTCCTTAAATTGCAAATTCCTGTAGATAACCCGGGTAACAGGGCTATTTTGTCATTAGACGTGGCCAAAGCGTTTGACAGTGTGGCCCTATCTGTGGGAAGCACTGTCACGATTTGGGCTGGGGGGAGAATTTATTGGATGGATCCAGGCCCTATACTCCGCACCGCTTGCGAGGATCAGAGTGAATGGCACACTATCCTCCCTGTTCCCCCTGTTTCGGGGCCCTCGGCAGGGCTGTCCCGTCTCCCTTATTATTTGCCCTGGCGATTGAGCCACTTGTGGCCCTTATTAGAAACAGTCCAGGGATGATAGGTTTCTGTAGGGGGGGGGGGGGGGGGGGAGTTGAGGAAAAGGTATTCCTGTATGTGGACGACAAGTTGATGTTCCTGGGGGATACAGCTGGTTCCCTGAGTGCCCTTATGCAGCTGATAGAGGAATTTGGGTCATTCTTTGGTTTTACAAGTCTATTCTGATGCCCTTGGATCCTATTCCTGCTATGTCTTCACCCATGCTGAGCCGTCTTCGTGTGTATGATTCATTCCGATATCTAGGGGTGGTGGTCTCCCCTGTCCCCTCACAATACTTGGATTTGAAATTGCTGCCTCTCCTAGATAAACAGCGTGCCAAGTGCCGCTGCAAACTCCCCCTGTCCATTGTGGGCAGGGTGAATCTAATAAAATTGATTTGGGCGCCCAACTATTATATGTGTTCCACAATTCACCTGTGTGGATTCCGCAATGTTGGTTTAGGCGGGTGGAGTCCCAGTTTCGGGACCTTATCTGGAAGAGACAGCAGCCTAGAATTAAACTGTCCACTCTCCAATTCCCCAAGGATAAAGGGGGTTTGGCGGTCCCTCATCCCAAACTATTTCCTTGCGGCACAGTTCCAACATTTGGCGGGGTCGGGTTCAGCGGATTCGGCGAACCCTTCGACCGCACCAACGACCCTTGCAAATCCCTCTCTATCGGCAGCCTCCCATCTGGAAATGGATCTTCCTACATTCCCAGGCTCGGCGCCCACTGCCGTTATGTTGCGACGGGTATGGAGAGAATTAAAGACTTTCTCTAACACAGTGGGATTTCTTGATAATACCCCTTTGTGGGGATAATCCGTTGTATCCGGAGATTGCTAAATTGCAGGACTCCCTGGGGTGGAGGGGCTTGGGTTTAACATATATAGCACAATTATTTCTGGGTAGCACCTTTAAATCCTATGAACAACTACGCTCGGACATCCAACTCCCTCATCAGCATTTTTATAGATACCTGCAGCTGAGTCATGCAGTGCAGGCTCAGCGTTGTGTGTCTCCGCTTTGTAGGGCTGACTCGACACTGACAGACTCTGATTGGAGAAAAAGGGACTGATTTCTTATAAATATCAATGGCTTCTCTCGTGTATACAGGATCCAGGGGCCCTAAAATGTAGGACGGCATGGGTGAAGGACTTGGGTACTATAGACGGGGATCAGGCTCCGGAGGTATTCCCTACTGTGTCCCTATCGGCTTCGCACAAACGTTCCCACCTGTTCATTCTTCATAGAACGTACCATACACCGGTGCACCTGTTTAAATGGGGTCGCAGAGACTCACCTCTTTGCCCAAAATGTAGCCAGCATAGGGGGTGATTTTACCCATCTGATATAGAGGTGTCCGAATCTGGTCAGATACTGGACGCAGGTCATGCACTGTATTTCACAGGTGTCCCATACTATTGATATTGTATGTTTATCCTCTAGTGTGCCTATTGGGCATACTGGATCTAGAACCATATCAAACAGGCACCTATACTATGATCCAACGATTACTATACCTGGCTAGAAAGGTGATAGCTAGATATTGGATGAGCCCCACGGTTGCACAGTGGATAACTAAAGGTGAATTCAATTCTGCTGAGGGAACAACTAGCTTACCGCCACAGGAATGCGGTCAGGACGTTCCACGCCATCTCGCAAGACTGGTTGGATTCTCCGGGCTTGGCCCCCGGCTCAATTATTAATGGATAGGATCATGCAGGCTTAGTTCAGTATATCACTCATTTGACCTCTGGGGGATCTCGCCTGTTCTTTTTTCTTTGTTCCTTTCTTTCTTTTATTTTTTTTCTTATCTTTTACTTATCTCCTCTATTTCTCTCTCCTTTCGGTCTCTTCTCTTTACTCTGTTCTGTATTCTTAAGTTTCCCAATACTTTATTGTGTGAGGTCATGTGTATACATAAGCTGATTGAGAGTGGGGTATGTTTTATGGTTCTCTTGAGAAGGGCCTAGTGGCTCACTGGTTGAACCCTGTTGACCTACTGTTTGTCTGTATACCTTAATATGTGACTGTTGTTAAGAGATGGTGCATTGTTATATCTCCTACGACTTATGTTTTCATTGTATGTTTTTTCTGTTTTTAATTCAATAAACTTTGGATTTAAAAAAAAAGAAGATGCACCTCAAACTGATGTCAAAGCATGCTGCATTTGTCCATCAAAGCCCGTTGACTAAGGCCCAAAAACTGCTATCTGCCAGTAACAGCCCTTCCAAAACTATCCTGCTAAAATAAAGTATGTCTCAATGATAAAGTTCCAGATGAACATTCAAGTTGAAAATGAATCCACCATAAAAAAAAAAAAAAAAAAAAAAGAAAAGTGTGTGCTTCTCTTGTAAAATGGTCAGAAACAAAAGGCCGTTCACTAAGAGCTACAGTATCTGAAATGAGAACTGTATGTATAGTTTCACAGCAGCCTTATTTAAAGCTGTGCAGGAAAATGATAATTTACGAATCCTGTAACTGGAATTAAGATCTGCTCTTCTTTTATGAATGGGCCTATAACAACCTTTTTTCAAATTAGAACTGCACATGTGGAGCACACTGAATATATGCATTCAGTATCTCACAAAAGTGAGTACACCCCTAACATTTTTGTAAATCTTTTCATGTGACAACACTGAAGAAATGACACTTTGCTACAATGTAAAGTAGTGAGTGTACAGCTTGTATAACAGTGTAAATTTGCTGTCCCCCTCAAAATACCTCAACAAACAGCCATTAATGTCTAAACCGCTGGCAACAAAAGTGAGTACACCCCTAAATAAAAATGTTCAAATTGTGCCCAATTAGCCATTTTCCCTCCCCAGTGTCAAGTAACTCGTAAGTGTTACAAGGTCTTAAGTGTGCATGGGAAGCAAGTGTGTTAAATTTGGTGTTATCGCTCTCACTCTCCCGACATTGGTCACTGGAACTTCAACTTGCACTTCATGGCAAAGAACTCTGAGAATTTGAAAAAATAATTGTTACTCTACATAAAGATGGCCTAGGCTATAAAAAGATTGCCAAGACCCTGAAACTGAGCTGCAGCACCGTGGCCAAGACCATACAGGGGTTTAACAGGACAGGTTCCACTCAGAACAGGCCTCGCCATGGTCAACCAAAGAAGTTGAGTGCACGTGCTCAGCGTCATATCCAGAGGTTGTCTTTGGGAAATAGATGTACGAGTGCTGCCAGCATTGCTGCAGAGGTTGAAGGGGTGTCAGTGCTCAGACCATACTTCGCACACTGCATCAAACTGGATTGCATGGCAGTCATCCCAGAAAAAAAGCCTATTCTAGTTTGCTGAGGACAAGCAGACTAAGGACATGGATTACTGGAACCATGTCCTGTGGTCTGATGAGACCAAGATAAATGTATTTGGTTCAGATGGTGTCAAGCATGTGTGGCGGCAACCAGGTGAGGAGTACAAAAGACAAGTGTGTCTTGCCTACAGTCGAGCATGGTGGTGGGAGTGTCATGGTCTGGGGCTGCATGAGTGCTGCCGGCACTGGGGAGTTACAGTTCATTGAGGGAACCATGAATGCCAACATGCTGAAGCAGAGCATGATCCCCTCCCTTTTTTTAGACTGGGCCACAGGGCAGTATTCAAAACATGGTAACGACCTCAAACACACCTCCAAGATAACCACTACCTTGCTAAAGAAGGTGAAGGTAAAGCTGATGGATTGGCCAAGCATGTCTCTAGACCTAAACCCTATTGAGCATCTGTGGGGCATCCTCAAACGGAAGGTGGAGGAGTGCAAGTTCGCTAACATCCACCAGTTTCGTGATGTCATCATGGAGGAGTGTAAGAGGACTCCAGTGACAACCTGTGAAGCTCTGGTGAACTCTTGTGTCCAAGAGAGTTAAGGCAGTGCTGGAAAATAATGGTGGCCACACAAAATATTGACACTTTGGGCCCAATTTGGACTTTTCACTTAGGGGTGTACTTCATTTTGTTGCCAGCAGTTTAGACATTAATAGCTGTGTGTTGAGTTATTTTGTTGGGACAGCAAATTTACACTGTTATACAAGCTGTGCACTCACTACTTTACATTGTAACAAAGTGTAATTTCTTCAGTGTTGTCACATGAAAAGCTATAATAAAATATTTACAAAAATGTGAGGGGTGTACTCGCTTTTGTGAGATACTGTACATAACTTTTTTTCTGTACAAGACTTCTAAGGTTTAGGGTTTTGCAACTTATGCTGAATTAATATCTCTTATCACCAGTCAGCACTTTTACTTGGGATCAACGCCAAGCACAGTAATTTATAGTTCATTTCCTGCTACGCATTTTACTCTAGGCAGCACCCAGACTGAAAGAAGAGAAGCAGTCATCAATGGGCATCTGCAATAATGTGAATATCCATTCCTGAATTATTATAATTGTGCATTACCTCTGAAACTATTTGATTTTGACTATTTACTTGTAATCTCACTTGTTCCATATCCTGACAGCACTCCAAAACTGGCATGTAATTTTAGGATACAGAAAGAAAATGAATTTTTTTTTTTTTAGCTAACCGCTTTACCCTTCTCCAGCCGTCAGCTTGATACAGGGCTGGAATATCTGTTCCAATAGACACAATAAAAGCAAAATATCAGAACACATACCCAATCCCTGAGAGGCTCCATCACTACAACAGTTTAAGAGTGAAGATTACAATTTAAAAACCTAAAAACTATTCCTCTATATCAGGGATATGCAAACCTGTGGCCCTGCAGATATTGCAGAACTACAAGTCTCATGAGGCATAGCAAGACTGACAGCCACAAGCATGAAACCCAGAGGCAGAGGCGTGATGGGACTTTGATAAAATAGAGGGTCTGGCAGAGAATTTCTGTTTAAAAGGTAACAATCACTTTAATGGCACCCCAATTGTGCCGCTATTGTTGTGTGATAAAGTGCACTGCAATCGCGGCAAATTGCAATGTGCGATGCTTGTCGCTCAAAAAGGAGCAGGAGCCTCTTTAGAGCGTGCAAATGCAGCACGATTTATCGCACTTCAATCAGGGCAAAAATCATGGCACATTTGGGGTGCCGTTAAGAAGTAATGGCATCGCACACACATCCTGCGATTTGGAATTGTGGGCAGAATCGCAACGATCCGGCCTGCGATTCAAATCGCCCAGGTGTGACCAGAGCCTTAAGTGGGGTATACACTAAGAAAATTGGGCGAACGATCGATGGTTTTTCCTCGTCGTTTCACAGCAAGTTGGAATCGAGGAAGGAAATAATGTATGAAAATTCTCATACAAAGGCTTTTTCTTTGGTCATTAATGGTTTCTGATCATGCGCACTTTTTCGTTTCGGACTGCTCACATTTTAGGAAAATCGTTTGTTGTATTATTGTACGAGAAAGTTTGGAGCTTGTCCATTCGGAATCGGCTGTCGAAAATTGTGTACAATGTACACACTATCAGAAAATCATATGAAAGTTCCTTGGACAAAAATGTTCGCCCGATTCTTATAGTGTGTATGATCCTTTAGAAGTAATGGCATCGCACACACCTCCTGAGAATTGGAATCAAATTGCCCAGGTGTGAACGGAGTCTAACTGTCCTTAGTAATCTCAGAGTTCATAAAAGCAGGCATATTTACCCAGCCTATTTAGCCATACATATTCCCTTCCAAGGTGATGCTCATATCAAAAAACCCTGCAGCAGACCTCATACAGTGCCTACCAGCAATAGCAGATGTCCCATAAATTGGACTGTGTTTAACTTCAACGTGTGCATGTACAACAGATCTAGTCCAACTCAGGAAACAAAAGTAGCGAACACAGATAGTTAAAATGGTTTCAAGCTTTCTTAGCACCGCATACATTTCTCATTAAGAATGTCAGACACCAACACCTGGTTAACCTGCCCTACTGAACAGGTACTCTGGAAAGTCCCTTATTATCACCTAGCAGGAATCTGCATTAGTATCACTAAAGTGCAAATACCATAAACACGCATTTTTCATGTTTCTATTTGCCTATACTGTCACTTCTGACACCTGTAGCAGTGCTAAGCAAAATAAAAGGCAAACCCTTTAAAATAAAGCCAGTTTCTGTCATTTTCTGCCATGCAGTCATTATGTATATAATGAAAGTAAAAACCAAACAGATTAAAAAACACAATTCAAACATATCAATGATGGTGTAAATATCTAGCCTCATGTGTTTTTTATGAATTGCCCCAAGGACATTTCAGTAAGTGTTTACTCTTTTATATACATATACACACACACACATATATATATATATATATATATATATATATATATATATATATATATATATATATATATATATATATACACACACACACACACACACACACACATATATACACACACACACTTTTTTGTGGCGGCTGAAGTTTATTCACACGAGGGAAGTGCGATTTATTGTAAATATTTATCCAATGAGTCAGTATACCTGCATTATCTGTGCCTTAGCCTGTCCTACAGCCTGCTAACCAGAACCGGCCCCTTCATGCCCTATCCTGCCTCTAACCAAAAAACTGGACTTTTACCTTGTCCATCAGCTCATCCTTACACAACTATTATATATTATAAAGGCTTGACCCTTTTAGATTGTAAGCTTGAACTTGCAGGATCTTCGGATTCCTCTTGTATTGTATTGTAACTGTACGGTCTTCCTCCATTCCCTACACAAATGGTTGCCTTTATATAAATCATGTGTAGAAATATAATAATGCCCATGACTGGAAAATCTCTGCAAGCAAAGTGTATGATGCTAGTGCATGCTCATTATTCAGTTTTTAAACCCTCTTCTGCTCAAATATTACAAGCAATGTTGGGAATAATCACATCACGTTAATATTGGTGTGCTTGACTGGGCATTCTGTCAGTCCCCAAACTATCTACATTGTTTATCTATGGCAAATACAAGACCTTTTAAATCAGGGGTGTCAAAATTCATTTTATCAGGGGCCGCATCAGCATTATGATTGCCCTCTAAGGGCCAGTTGTATCTGTAAGACTAGATGTCTAGAGTACCCCATCCCACCATCAGAAGTCCAAAGCCCCCCACCCTCCCTTAAATCACAGTGCATCCCACCTCTTTTACTTTGTGCTGCTGCCAGGAAGAAGCTGGGGGCGAAGCTGGGAAGTAGACAGTGCATGGTCTGGAGTAGGTTTGGAGGAGGCCTGGAGTCAGCTGCCAGAGTCTGCTGAATGCTGTGACCAGGGGAGGCAGAGACGAGGGGGTGCTGCAGAAGCACAGAGAGGTGCAGGGCTCTCCTCTCTGCTGAGGGGGGGGGGGGGGCAGAGACCAGTCTCTCAGTGACTGCACAGAGAAGCTCAGGACCTGGCAAAGGAGTTCTGTCCTCCTCTCTGCTCCTGAGTGCTGAGACAAGGTTAGGGCAGAAACTAGGGGGTTGCCGCAGCAGAGGTGTGAGGGACAAATGAAATGGCCTGGAGGGCCAGATTCGGCCTTGTATTTGACAAGTGTTTTAGATTAAAGTTATTCAAAATGTTCTAAGAAGTATGATGCATTTTTAGTTAGCTGAGTATTTATAGATAGATTTTGACTGTTTTGTAGTCACAATCTGCATTCACAGGTAGGTTATTCGCAAGACCTGGTAAAGCTGGCATAGTTGGATCAAATTTAGGCTATTTTAGCAGGAACCTGCAGAATTTTGATCCATCTATGAGCAGGTTGGTTGTACTGAAGGCAAACTATTGATCGCCTTTAGTACAACCATCCTGTTGGGTTTTTCTCGTACGATCTGTGCCAATGGCTTTAGCCACCAGCAGTAACCATTGTAGTCGGACAGCAAAGAAAACTCCCACTGTCACAGTACAATAAGGTAGCAGAAGGGATTCCCCCATCAACACTGAATGTGTTGATGGGGGAATGCAGTGATTTTCCTTTCTTCAACCCCTGGTAGAGGGAAAGAAAAAACTGCATAATCTATGGCCAGCCTAATGATGATCCCACAGAAATTGGAAGTACTCATTCTATTTTATTTGCAATCCTCAGAAGAATACACCAAAAAGAAGCCAGGTTTTTAAGCAATGCTGAAGGACTGAAAAAGTAAAGTACTGTTATCTGGACGGATAGCAGTAGTTATACTTTTCAGAGGCTGGTCAGAGTTACAAGGCAGTAATTAAAGAGATAAAAGAATGGTAAACAGGAATACATGATATTACACTCACATATGACTACGCAAAACAAATGCTGATTCTAATGCAAAAGAACATAATGAAATAAAGCAGGGAGCTCCATACACCAAATCATGCAAATCTTAAAGGGTTAGTCCACCCTAAAACTAAAATCCCTGCATCTATAGACCGCCACAATCTAACACTAACCTATCTAGCCCTGTAAAGAAGAAATCAGTATACATACGTTTTTTGAAGCCGATCCAATCCTGTCTCCAGCAGCGGAAGCTCTGCAGAGATCATAGCCGATAAAGGCTGTGAAATGAATGGGGAGTGACGTAATCCATAGAGTTACTATGGGGCGTTCGCTGTCAGATGTGTGCTTTGCACCTGCCTCCACAGCGAAGCCACGGCTGACAGTTTAGCATGGGATCTGGTTGGATCAGATTAAAAAAAAAAAAAAAAGTAAGTATACAGATTTCTTCTTTACAGGGCTGGATAGGTTAGTGTTAGATCATGGAGGTCTGTAGATGCAGGGATTTTAGTGTTAGGGTGGACTTCTACTTTATAGAGTTGTAAACCTCATCAATTTCTGCTCCATCACACAGCACACTGCAGTAGTAGTAATCAGACATTTTTGGTTCTTTTTCTTATATATAGTTTACTAACCTCAAACATCCTTGCAGCAGTACACCTGACAAGGGCTGACGTATGAACAACACCATACCAAAGTACAGTTAGTAGCAGCTCATGGTAAGCAGGGTTAGTCCTGGAGAGAGAAAAGAACAAGTCAAGAACATAGCCTAAGATAATAGTACTAAAATACAACCCAAAATTGTATGGTATACAATCTATACAAAAGAAAACCACTTTAGATTAGGCACATAATGAAAACAGGAACCTAAAATCCCAATATAGATTTCAACAACTTGGTCCAAATGCAGTATGATAGCGCAGATGGAGAAAGATGACATCAACTGAAGTTAAAATGGTAACAGTTTTATTTATTTTTTCAACCTAATGCATTCTCTGCATTAAAGTGGTTGTAAACCTCAGACATGAAATATGAACAAAGCATATCCCTCAAGTGTGTACTTGTCTTAAATAAAATTGACGTGTCACTTCATTCCTCTGCTATCAGCATGGGTCACTTCTGACAAGTTTTCCTCAAAAATGGTGACAGGGAGGGGCCTCCAGCTGATTGACAGCCTCAGCACTGTTCCTGTGTGCTCTGTGGAGGGGGGTGTGTCCCTTCCCTCCAATCAGCTCTCCGAGCTCTCCTCACTGAGCTAGGCAGAGTGTAACTTCAGCTCTCCTCCCCCTGTTTTCTGAACTCTCAGACAAGCTTTTAATCGAAGCACTTTGAACAGATGTAGAAAAGAGAGCTGCAGATAGACTGGTACAACTTCTGTAGAAGGATTTGTTTATTCTCTGAGTATGACCTGGGACCAGTCACTTCACTGGGTATATGTAGGGATTTAAAACCACTTTAGGCCCCTTTCACACATGCTGTCCGTTTGTCCGTTTTTCATCCATCCTTTGACGGATGAAAAACGGACATCAATGTATCTCTATGTAAAAACGGATGACAATGGATGTTCATCAGTTAACATCTGTTTTCATCCGCTTCCATCAATGTCCGTTTTTTTGAACGGATGAATGCCCTATTTTTCATCCGTCAAAAAAACGGATGACAACGGATGAAAAACTGATAAAAAACGGATAACGAAGGATGAAAAACGGATGACAATGGATAAAAAACAGATAACAACTGACGAAAAATGGATGAAAAACGAATAACAACTGGCGAAAAACGGATGGCAACTGACGAAAAACGGATGGCAACTGACGAAAAACGGATGACAACTGGCGAAAAACGGACGACAACTGGCGAAAAACGGACGACAACTGGCGAAAAACGGACGACAACTGGCAAAAAACGGACGACAACTGGCGAAAAACGGACGACAACTGGCGAAAAACAGACGACAACTGGCGAAAAACAGATGACAACTGGCGAAAAACGGATGGAAAGCTGATACATTTTGACGTGACTAAACGGACCGTAGGTGTGAAAGGGGCCTTAGGGTTAAAAAAAAAAAAAAAAAAAAAATGCCCCAATACTCGTTTTACCTACTACCATCCCTAAGCACTTACCAAACATCTGTCAATGCTCAAGCAGTGCTTCTCTGACTTCCTGCTTTCACAGGAGACACTAAGGTCAGTGGAGGTCATAGGCTCCTGTTGCTGTCAGTCAAGCTCCTGTGAGGCGGGAGCATGGCTTGCCAACACTGTGTGTCTATGGACACAGCCCGGTCAGGAGTGCATGCACATGGGAGCACTTTTCTAAGGAGGCCCCAGAGGAGGGAGGAGTGGACAGCAATGGCAGGGACTGCCAGAAGAAGAGGAGGTAAAGGACCTTTCTGTGCAGTATTGTTGTACAGTGCAGGTACGTAAACCACTTATTTTTTTATTAAAAATGTTATCCTTTAGTATCACTTTAAATGTTTATTTCAATTGCTCAATTAACTGTGGAATGTAAAAAGTATAAAGAGACAGGTAATAGTGAGGGTGGCAATGGCAATAAGCTGAACTCCAGGTAAAGTGCTAAATACACAGAAACTACAGTGCATCCGTAAAATCTTCACAGCACTTCACCTTTTCCACATTTAGTTATGTAACTGCCTCATTCCAAAATCGATTAAATGTATTTATCCTCAGAATTCTACAAACAATGCCCCATAATGACAACATGAAAGAAGTTTGTTTGAAATATTTGCAAATTTATTAAAAATTAAAAGTATTCATATTCTTTGCCATAACACTCAAAATTGAGCCCCTGTCACCTGTCTATATAGGGTCCCACAGTTAACAGTGCATGTCAGAGCACAAAGGAAGCCATGAAGTCCAAGGAATTGTCTGTAGACCTCCAAGACCGGATTGTATCAAAGCACAGATCTGGGTAAGGGTACAGAAAATGTACAGAAAAAATATGCAGCATTGAAGGTCCCAATGAGCACAGTGGCCTCCATCATCCGTAAATGGAAGAAGTTTGGAACCACCAGGACTCTTACTAGAGTGGGCTGTCTGGCCAAACTGAATGATCGGGGGAGAAGGGCCTTAGAGAGGTGACCAAGAACCCGATGGTCACTCTGCCAGAGCTCCAGGTTTCTCTGTGCAGCACTCCACTAATCAGGCCTGTATGGTAGAGTGGCCAGACGGAAGCCACTCCTCAGTAAAAAGGCACATGGCAGCCTGCCTGGAGTTTGCCAAAAGGCACCTGAAAGACTCTGACCATAAGAAACCAAATGATCTGGTCTTATGAAACAAAGATTGAACTCTTTGGCCTGAATGGCAGGCGTTATGTCTGGAGGAAACCAAGCACCGCTCATCACCTGGCCAATACCATCCCTACAGTGAAGCACCGTGGTGGCAGCATCATGCTGTGGGGATTTTTTTTAAGTGACAGGAACTGGAAGAATAGCCAGGATCGAGGGAAAGATGAATGCAGCAATGTACAGAGACATCCCTGATGAAAACCTGCTCCAGAGCACTCTGGATCTCAGACTGGGGTTAAGGTTCATCTTCCAACAGGACATTGACCCTAAACACACAACCAAGATAACAAAAGAGTGGCTACAGGACAACTCTGTGAATGTCCTTGAGTGGTCTAGCCAGAGCCAGGACTTGAACCTGATTAAACATCTCTGGAGAGATCTGAAAATGGCCGTGCACCGACGTTCCCCATCCAAACTAATGGGGCTTGAGAGGTCCTACAAAGAAGAATGGGAGAAACTGGCCAAAAATAGGTGTGCCAAGCTAGTAGCCTCATACTCAAAGTCTTGAGGCTGTAATTAATGCCAAAGGTGCTTCATCAAAGTATTTCGGAAAAGGCTGTGACTACTTCTGTACATGTGATTCTTTTTCGTTTTTTATTTTTAATAAATTTGCAAAGAATTCACACAGACTTCATCATGTTGCCCTTATAAGGCACTGTTTGTAGAATTTTAAAGAAATTAATTAAATCCATTTTGGAATAAGGCTGTAACATAATAAAATGTTGAAAAAGTGAAGCGCTGTGAATACTTTGCGGATGCACTGTACATAGAGAAATACCTTTTACCTGCCAAAGGATTTTTATTTCTGTCCATCCAGTTCTAAAAATAACACATCTCTGCCATATTACACAGCCCTGTCTGGCAAAGCCGGAGACTAGATCTTTCTCCACTGCAGTTAAGTCACACTTACATGTCTCCTACCCACCCCCACTGGGCAGTTAAAGGGATTGTAAATGATCACCTTGTTAAACAACCCATTCCGTTTCAAATAGAATTGAAAGGCAAAATATATGTGTGTGTGTATATATATATATAGCACTACTCCCTTGGGAGCTGCTGGTTAGGGGCTCCCCTGGGTTACCATTAGCAACAACAAGACAGTTTGACATTTTCCCAAGTGTTTTAGCTCGGTCAGGAAACAGTCCAGTAGCTTTGGGTTTTGTCTTTTTATTTGGAACTTGGATAGGAGAAGGGAATGAGTGGGATACTCCAACTTTATACAACTATACACAATTGGCTGGGACGACTTGAAAATGCTGAGTAACGATAGTCACAGCTAGGCCGCTACTTCACTTTGCCCTTAGCTGTGAAGTATAAGTGAATGAGCTTTCTGAGGTAATCTGTACTGTGCTGCTGAACAACTTCAGGGCCCTTCCTGGCACCCCCTTTTGTTCCTAATCTTCATGGTCACCTACACGGCACCCCCTTTACTGATACACTTCGTGTGTGAGCTGGCTCCTTGATCCCCTGACTTCTCTGGAGTGGTCCCCTCTCTCAGGCAGACCCTTAGGCAAATCCTCTGGTACTCACAATACTGTTTTTCCCACAAGACTCTACCAGCAGCTCCACTTGTCAGCACTCTGGATCCTTCTGCAGCTCAGCCCCACACCTGGTTCACTAGGCCAAACCACATTCCTCACACCTGCAGGAGGAGAGACAGCCGTCCACCTCCTCCTGGGACTTTGCTCCCGCCAAAAGATGCCCTGTCACATGCTCCCTCCTGATTTATTGCCAATCCCAGGATGCATTGCAGCAATGCCCACCCACTGAGACAGCCATAAACCCTGATGTGCTACTGGTTAGGTTTCCTCCACTGTCCAACAAGCTCCCTCATTGGACACAGTAGGGACACTCACCCAGACCCAGTAAATCACACCTGGAAACATGTGACAGGCAAAACGAACAAATCAGGCTCCCCTGACAAGCAGAAGGAACCACTTAAAGCTTTTTCCTAGCACCTACCTAGGAGGGTGTTACATCTATATTATACATATACACACATATATATATCACATACATACATACACACACATACATATTTTTTTTTTTAGAAATGATCCCATTCCCTCTGTTCTCAGCTGCATACATGCTGGGGGAGGAGTAGCAACAGCACACTGATGTTCCCTGTGAAAGGCTGGGGAGAGGAGGGGTTCAGGAAAAGTCTGATCATTGGAGGAAAGCACACAGAGTTCCCAGCATAGCTAGAGAACTGACCATGGTGTGCAGTTGTCAGTTTTTAACAGAGGGACTGGCAAGAACACCAGGGATTTCACACAAAGGAAGCGATACAAAGAACAGGATCATTTGTCATACAAGTACATGATACAGCAGGAACATGAAATGTTGGGGTAACAAACACTTTAAAGGAGAAGCAGCAGGCTGATGAGCTCATATCTCTGTCACTCTCCTGTTTCCTCCTATTAGAATGCTTCATGCACTGCAATATAACTGATTGGCTCCTTGTGATTCTTTTCCCCCCACCAATCTGAGCCCTGCTGTACAGGAACTGCTAGAGGCAAATACCTAGTCAAATTCAAGTATCTACACTCCTTACTTACCAAACAAATGCATTTCATGATGTATTAATGAATTCAGAGCTGCATTACTTTATGTCTGACAATAAACTGAGCCTGTGTTTTCTAAAAGCTGCCAGTTAAGTAAAATCTATTGCTCTGCTGCACAAAGCAAAAGGGTTTCATGTAAAGCAAAAAAAAAACAACAAAAAAAAAACCTTCAGCTAAGCTTTTTCTAAGAATAGCAGAGCCTAAGGATATTTACATACCAATACATATTCTATTAAATCGCTAAAAATAAGGGCTTTTTTGCCTCATTTAATGAGTGGGAGAAGCCATGCAAATCTTCCCTTTTGCCCCTGGGCTAACCTTGCCTCCACAAACCCTGGTTTACACTATAAATACAGCCGAATGTTATTGTGCCATTTATGTCTATTTGCATCTGTGCTCTAAACCAGATGCCCAGTTGGCTCAGAAATCTTCTGTTTTATAGTGATTTATAGTCAAAACATGTATATTCTTTAAAAAGTGGCAATGTGACAGAACTGAAAACATGTGACAGTATTTAGTGAAACATTGCATTGGAATGCTGTGTATGTTATGTAAGGTTTTGTTAATGACCTGGCTATGGTGGTTACATCGTTGGACTATTACCATCATTGGCTCTAACAAAACTGGTTTCAGCTTTCAGAAATGTGAGATAAATAAAAAAAAAAAAAAAATACATGATATTTTCCGGTTTGTGCTGGAATCACTAGCATGTTGTAAGTGTTTAACACTATAAATATGCAGTTTAATATTAAAAAAAAAAAAAAAAACATAAAAAAAACGTGTGTAGCAGAGACATTGTTATATCTGTGACATCATATTAATTCCTTGTTGCCAAGTACTACAGCTTGGTTACTGATGTAGCCCCAGCCCGCTTATTGAACACTGCCACTGGAACATCACCAGACAGATGGAGTCATCGTTATGCTCAATCCATTCCCCTGTCGACAAGCTCCCAGTATCAGAGAATAGGAATAACAGACCCCAGTATTTCAACCCCTCCCAATATAACATACCTATCTACAACAGTTACTCCCCTCTGGCCTACACCCCGGGAAAACCAACCCCAGAGGGGTTTTCGGGGGAGGGGGCGAGGTGGCGCCCCGGGCCAGAGAGGGAGAGGAAGAGGCTCCCAAAACCACCCGAATGGAACAGGCCGGGGGCACAGAGGAGGCCGGAGAGGCCGCCCCTGGCAACGAGGTCATGGATCCCAGAATTGGAGACCCCAACAGCAATGGAACCAGCAATGGCAGAGAGGGAACCATTGGCAACAATGGGGAGGGGATACTTATCCCCAATACCAACAAGGGACGACACCCCAACAAAATGGCCCACCAGTAGGAAGAGGAGAAAACAGAGGAGAGGATGTAGGGGTGGACGAAAGAAACAAAAGGAAAAGAGAATCCTAGGAGCTGGGATCTTCAATCTCAGTGATGTCCACTTCACACCAGATGAATTGAAAGTACTGGAGTTAGGGTTGAAATTCGCTCCTGACAAAAGTGTAGACAAGTTCAACACTTTTATTGACATTGAAAAATATGTCAGGAAGCTAAAAATCAAGAAACATTTTTTAGAAAAACCCTATGTTGCTAATGTGAACACTACAGAATATCAGAACAGTGGATTAAAAAATCGGTCTGTTTTTAATCCCCCCAAAGCTTCCAATCATTGCTTGGAAGTTTTTAAAAATATGGTTGAAGATGATATACGTAAAATGAAATTTAAGAAACAAGGCACTAGAAGGGAATTGGAGAAAGGTTTTAAAGAATTGGAAAACCGTAAAAATATAGTGATTCAAGGGGCAGATAAAGGAGGTGGAATAGTGGTTCTTAATAAGAATGATTATAAAGAGGAACTTGACAGACTAGTTGGTGATCAAGTTACCTACAGAAAATTAAGAACCAACCCCACCCTCGGTTTGAAATCAAAACTGGAAAATCTGGTCAAGAAGGCCAAAGAGAAGGGCATCCTAACCAAAAAGGAGGCAAAGTATCTAGTGCCCAAGGCTCCACGCCTACCTACAATTTACCAGCTGCCAAAGGTCCATAAAAATAAAACCAAGCCCCCTGGGAGACCGATAATAAGTGGAATAGATTCCATATTCTCTCGCATAGGAGAATATGTTGACAACTTTTTGCAGCCGATAGTATCTCTGTACCCATCCCATCTCAAAGATAGTAAGCATTTAATTAACCTGCTAGAACAGGTGGAAGTACAACCCAATACTTTCTTGGTAACAATTGATATTGAATCGTTGTACACGAGCTTAAAACAAGATGATGTATTGAATACCACCATTTCTGCTCTGAATACGAAAACTAATATAAAACCACGCCAAAAGAAATTTATTTGTGACGCCTTAAGCTTAGCCATGGAAAACAATTACTTCTGGCATGATGGGGGCTATTACAATCAAATTAAAGGCGTTGCTATGGGCGCCAAGTATGCCCCAAGTGTGGCAAATATTTTACTTGGCGAATGGGAAGAAAAGGAGATTTTTGCGAATCCAAACCCTTCTTTGGTCCTATACAAAAGGTTTATTGACGACCTACTCCTGATATGGAGTGGTCCTGAGGAGTCCCTGAAATTATTCATTGACCATATTAATGGAAATCAGTATGGATTGGTTTTTACGGCCACATGGGACAAAATGTCAGTAAATTTTTTGGACCTGACTTTGGTGAAGCAGGGTGGAGTTGTTTCTACTATGAGCTATTTCAAAGAAACTGACAGAAACAGCTATATCCCCACCAGAAGCTGCCACCATCCCAAATGGTTAGGCGCGATTCCAAAAGGGCAGTATATGCGTATAAAACGCAATTGCAGAAATGATGAAGATTACCTTACTCAATCAAACCTTTTAACAGCTAGGTTTGTGGAAAAGGGATACAAACTAGAGGAGGTTCTTAAAACCAGAGATCTTGTGCATCAAATGCCCAGAAATGAATTACTAAAAACAAGGAATAAAAATGTGGAAAATAAGGGTGAATTGGCCTTTTTAACTGATTTTAATCGTAACTAGAAACAAGTTGAAGAAATTATTCGGAAGTATTGGCCCATTTTAATGAAAGATAAGACCTTGAATCAAATTCTACCTGACAGACCGCATTTTATATACAGAAAAGCCCCCAATCTCAGACATATGTTGGCTCCCAACATACCTGACCCTCCAAAGAGGAAGCCCACCTTTTTGGATGTAAAAGGCTTTTATCCTTGCAAAAGATGTAATGCCTGCCAAATGACTAAGAGAAATCCTAGGGAAATTACCTCTTTTCAATCAAAAGCGACAGGACAGAAATTTAATATCAATAGACTCATAACATGTAGATCCAATCATGTGACATATCTCATTAGTTGTCCCTGCGGGTTGCAGTATATAGGCAGAACAACCCGCCAATTATCCGTTAGGATCAACGAGCATGTTGGAAACGTAAGGAGAGGCTTTCCCAAACACAGCCTCTCCAATCATTTCCGCCTTTACCACAATAGGGACCCTTCCCTCATGTCCTTCTGCGGGATAGATGCAGTAGATAATCATTGGAGAGGAGGAAACATGACTAAAAAAATTTCCATGAATGAGACCCAATGGATCTACAAAATGAACACTTTGCAGCCATTGGGTATGAATATTGATATTGAACTGAACTGCTACATTTCAAACTTCTAAGAAAATATATCACCTTCAACCTGTATATTTACATTTATATTTTATACTTTTAAAATTTTAGGAATATAATGAAATTTGAAGATTCACATTACATTTATTTATATATATATATATATATATATATATATATATATATATATAGTTTTAGGATGTTGATTAATAAACATATCTACTAGTATTTAATAATGTATATTGGGAATTTTAAACATGTTTTTATGAAATAAACTTTAATTTTAGCGCTAACAGTATTCCATCTAATATGAATTTAAATTTGGAATTAGGATCATACACATAGTTTTTAAACCCTTTTGCTTTAAGGAATAATAATGGTGTATACCGGAAGAGCATCGATAGTGTTAAACATGTGGGAATGATCTTTCCAAATCTTTCTAAGTTTGTCCCCGGAAGGCACCTGTATGAAGGGGAGAACCTAACAGTCTATTGTTGAATGGGCGGTTCTAGAAGCCGGTGGACAGTGATTGGATGCTGCGAGCGCATCAGCCTCTATTTATTATGTGAGGAAAATTACGGTCACATGATCCCCTGATGATGTCAGCGCGGCTGACGAAACGTGCGTCGGGACACGTGAGACCGTAGAGTTCCGGTGAGGTGGAGCGCAGATGCGCAAGCGGCGTCCCATCCACCCGATCAGCTGTATTGTACTTCAAGGCGAAATATTACTGCTTTGATGTAAGTGCAATTCTTTTCATTAAACCCCAGTATGTGACGTTATTACACCATTGGAGTTTCCTTTGTTTTTTCTTGCATTATGATGCCCAGAGACCCGGAGCTTCTTTAAGGCAATTGGGCCAATATCCTTTGAGCAGAGGACTATTTTGAGCCTATGTGGAGATCATTGCCGTTTTTGACCCCCCGTAATTAAGGGGTCATCGTTGTCTGGTAAGAGGTATATTGTCTTACCACTGGGTGGAGGTGTTTTTGGTGAAGGTTCCCATCTAGTCCAACTTTGCTGCTAAAGACACAGTCTGCACTGAGCACTTTAAGGACTTTATTTCAATCACATGAGTCACCACTGTTTCATCCAATTACTATATTAATTGTGTATATTGGCTTTATTTTGCAATTTGTGATTAATTACATATGCACTAAAGCACTTTATAGTGACTGCTGAGCGCAATTTTCACCCTTTGTTATCACATAAAACCAAAAGAACTGTGGAGTGCAGTGAATCCTAACTACATAATTAACCTTGGAGGCCTTCAAAATATATTTAGGACAACAGATAATACTGGGGTGCTGTTAAGTGGCTCTGAAGCTTATTCATGTATTTGCAAATGTGTGCAAACTAAACCCCTGTTTTTAACGTATACTGTTAGACAGGATAATGTGGTTGGTTGCAGACTGGTCAGTAGGTTGAGCTGGGAATTTTATTTGGTTTTGCTTAAAGCAGAGTTCCAGCCGTTTTCGTGTTTATTAAAAGTCAGCGGTTACAAAAAGTGTAGCTGCTGATTTTTAACACACACACACTTACCTGTCCCACGGTCCAGTGATGCGGTCGGGGGGAGCTTCGGTTCTCTCCGTCTTCTCCCCGCGGCGCCGGCATCTCTGGTGTGGGCACCCGGCTGTGACAGCTTGTGGCTGCAAAGCCGGGTGCGCAGTGCGCATGTGCGAGTCGCGCTGAGCGTGCTGAATGGACAGGCAACCTTCTGGGACCTCTGACGTGTCCCAAAAGATTGCAGGGTGGGAGGGGCAGAGGAGAACTTCCGCTCGGGCCGCCTGCCCGAGCGGAAGTGGGAGTGGGTAACTGTCAAATCTAGGTACCCGTTCACCCCCCAGAAAAATGACATGCCAAATGTGGAATGTCAGGGGGTAAGGACCACTTAAAGCGGAAGTTCCACTTTTGCATTATAAAACCGCTTTGCTTTGCATATGTATACTAATTGTATATCCAAATAAATGTAAAACTTTGTAACCAATACACAAATGGATTTACTTTTAACACTATGATCTTCCTAGAATGCAGCTTTAAATTAAACATTTATTTTTAGTTTTGGATGGAGTGGAGAAGGGTTTGAACTCTTGTCTGAAACTCTGCGCTATTGTACATTCTAATCATGTAGGTGCCAAATATATGCAGGATTGCTTACCCTAGTTCCACAAAGGATGCTTTTAGACTATCCAGTGGTGCATGAGATAATGAGAGCATGGTCATCACATCTTCAAGGAAGCCAACTAGCAGCTTACGGTCCTCTTCCTATACAAAAGCAGAAATTCTTACTTTAGGATTAAAATGCTGCATTTACACAAGTTCAGATTGGCTCATATGATTGTGTTTATCACTGCGATTAAAAAAATAATAAAATATATGCGACCAAAAATGTCAGAATGTGTAATTCTAAAACCAAAGTGTAGTCAAGGCAAGTAGCTGGCATACCTGATTGTAACACGTTAGAACTCCAGTTGCATAAATTGGAACAGTGGCTTTTGTCAGGACACCATTTCCTGCTGCAGATTCTGAAACAACAATTTCATGTAAGAATTAAATATTTCAAGCAAAGCCACCTTAACATTTCCAAATATTAGGAAAATTTCCACTGTATATATTAATGTACTTTGTACACTCATCATTCAAAAGTAGAACTCAAATATAAAAGTCTCCCTTATGGAACAGCTATGCATTTATTCAAAAACCATTAAAGTAATACTAAAAGTAACGTCTTTTTTTTTTTTCCAAAGTAAAAACACAGGATACTTGCATGATATGTAAAATGGTTTTGCACAAAGCAGCCTAAATATTCCCTTCTTGGATCCCCCACCTGTGCTCCTGCCTTCCCTTCTGCCCCCATAGGAGCTCCCAAGGCTCTGAAGAAGGGAGCTTGACTCCCGAAACGCGTTAGCGGTCGCAATTTCCAGGACATGGTCCAACACACGTGTGACGGGAATTTGCAATACGATTTTAATTCTTCATGTTTGTGAGTATGCATTCAGCATTTTATTAAATTATTTTAAACAGTACCACGGGTAATGCACTAGGTGTTTGCGCCTCCTTTTCCATTCTTTTATGCATCTGTGTGTCCATAAGGCTATGGATGCCAATGGTTCCCACCGCTGTGCCTGAGCAAATGAGGAGGGAGAGAGCTGCTGCTCTCATGCACATCACTGGATCGAGATCAGGCTCAGGGAAGTATAAGGGGGCTGGAATCAGAAGGTTTTTTACTTTCATGCATAGAATGCATGAAGGTAAAAAAACATCAGCCATTACAACCTAGCACTGCTAGGTGAAACTACCTGTTATGTATCGTTTATAAGTTTTAAGTAACAAAAAAATCTGATGGAATGGGAGTGCCTACATTGTAAACCAGTCAAGCTCTAAGGCTGTACCATGGTGCACAACTGGAGAGGGAGAAAGAATGTTGTAATGTCCTGTTTGCGCACTATTGGAGGGACAGCCTCATGCAGAAAAAACAATAGTCGATCATTTAACGTCCCCAAAAAATGCCTATTTGGGGGTGTTGCTTCTTGAACTGCAGATTGGCAATTCTTGCCAGATCTGGCCAAAGGACACCAGAGTGGGAGACTTTCATTTAACCACTTAAGCCCCGGAAGATTTCACCCCCATTCCGACCAGGGGGTATTTTGCGATTCGGCACTGCGTGACTTTAATGGACAATTGCGCGATCGTGCGACGCTGTACCTAAACGAATTTGACGTCTTTTTTTTCCCCACAAATAGAGCTTTCTTTTGGTGGTATTTGATCACCTGTGCGATTTTTTGATCACGCGCTATAAACAAAAAAAGAGCGTCAATTTTGCAAAAATAACAATATTTTTCACATTTTTTTATATGAAATTCCCCAAAAAAAAAAAAAGGAAAAATCAAAATGTTTTAACATTTTCGGCCAATTTGTTTCATGCTACCTATGTTTGGTAAAAAAAAAAAAAAATCGCAAAAAGCGTATTTTGATTGGTTGGCGCAAAAGTTATCGCGTTTACTAACAAAAGGAAAGATTTTTGTCATTTTTGCTGGGTTTTTTTTAACGCGTAATGGCGGCGATCTGCGATTTTTTTTGCGGTACTGCGACATTGCGGCGGACAGATCGGACCCTTGACTGACATTTTTGACACTTCTGGGGTTACCAGTGACATTTCTACAGTAATCAGTGCTATACATATGCACTGTTACTGTAAAAATACACTGGCAGTGAAGGGGTTAACTTTATTTGAGAGGGAGGGGCTGTGTGTGTCCCTAGGGGCGCGATTCTAACTGCGATTGGCTGTGGCTTGAGGTGTAGGGACACTGATCAACGGTCCTACATAGTAGAACCGTATGATCAGGGTTTCTACACAGGGAGAACTGACAGGCCGCTTGTTTACACAAGCTGCCTGCCTTTCTCCCTCTCCCCCGCCGATCGCCGAGTGACCGGCGGACATCGGGTCCGCCGGTCACACGCGCGGGGGGGGTCCGTGACCGCGGCACGCGCTCGCTCCCCAGACCCTCCCAGGCTAGTGACGTTTATATATGTCACTTTGCCTGTGAGGGGCTGACCGCCGCAGTATATTTACTTGCGGCGGTCGGCAAGTGGTTAAATTCAATGGTCATCCTATGACTAACAGCCCTATGCGATACAAGTAGAACCTGACTAGATGATGCGGTTTCCTCTGCTTCCAGTACAAGCTCTGAAGTGTAGAGCAGGATAACAAAGGCTCTGATAGTTTTGCTAGTTATATTTTAAAGGGACACACAAAAAAAATGAAAAAGGGGTTCTTTTCAAGTACAGACAGTATTCTTAACCCAGAAAATGATCCTCCATTGTTCTCAGCCTCCTCCAATTTATTTTTTTCGCAGCTGTGAGCTCACTTTCTTTTAAATCACATCTACATTTATTCTCATGGTTTTACTGCATGTAGAAATGTAGTAAAAGGTTCAGTAGCTCATGGAAGACCTTCCAAAAAGGCAGTAAAACCGTTTCATGAAAAACAGATTACAAGCCCATTAAGTAGTCCATTAAGTAGTGGATATGCCTGGATTATTTTTTGAAAAATAAGGATGTAGTTAAGTAACACTTTAAATTTAATTTTAAAACTGTAGCGAATGATGGTCCTTCTATCTGGCTGGAGGTTTGATTTTAAGGAAAAAGTACCTACCATTAAAATGTCATCATGTTTGGGCTGAAAGCTCCTATCCCATTCAGCTTTAACACACAACTATACATTCTACTAGGCAGTACAGAGTTACAAATATCTGACTTATATACGACTTCTACTTAGAAATGGAGACAACAGAAAGTGAGAGGAACTCTAACCCTAGGAAGGGAAATTCACTCCTGTAAGAGTTATCATAGGAAAAACCTTACAGGGGTGTTAATCCTTCCCTATGATATCCAAAAACCTTAAAAATAATATTGTTGGCTGGAGTTGCACTTAAAAATTTACCTGTTCCAACTTGCATACAAATTCAACTTCGAAACAAACCTACAGAACCTATCTTGTTAGTAACCGGGGACTGCCTGTACTGGTATTGCATTTAAAGCTTTAGCTGTGTTTAGCTATGGCCACGAATGTAAAAAATTCATCAGGAACACCAAAAACGCAAATTAGGTTTGCCAGGTCACTGCACTAAACCTCACTCAAAATCATGTTGCTAGAAAATTTTAAAACTTTCCAAGCTCTGCAACAGGATACTATGTAGAGTAAAGACCAGTTTGCAAATGTCTACACTGCCGCAGTAAAGAAAGATACACCCAGTGTTCTTTCGTAGCACTTAATAACTCTAACATAACATTTCATATTTTCCAGACAGACATTATAATACAACCTGTAAACTTGAACTGCTGACAAGTATCAATAGACTTGTGAAGTTTGTACCATAACTTCAGTCTACATCTATAAAAACTATCAGACACAAGTGTTCAGGAAACTGGCCAGCGCCCTTCCTCTCCAAGTTGTACGCACTCATGTCTGCTGTATATTTGGATTACCTCTTTCAGAAATTCCACTAGCTGGCTGACCCAGTCTACAACTGTGCACAGTTTTCATTAACAGCCTTGTAAAGATTACCTCTACAGTAGAGGAATTTGCATTAAAATGACCCTGGTTTGCTACACGCAAACAATCTACGGTACAGTTCCACCAACAAAGGAGAAGCAACCATTACACATTTTTGCCTTCATGTCCAGTAAAATCTTGCTTTTTTCCCAATGAATACACAGACCACAAAGTTACGAAGAAAAGGGAACTTCAGTGCACAAAAGAAAATTTTTATCAAGAAAATCAGAATTCAATCTGTCATAGATTAGTTTGAAGATAAATAACCAAAACTAAATGTATCAGTAGTTAGTAGAGCATCATCCAAAGCTCAAAGTAGTTTACATGTTTTAGTAAAGGTAAACTAGGGATACCACTGGCATGTAGAAGTGGGTGGCTTTCTCAAGGCAATATTTTTGACGCCTTCAGAAAGCTGCCAAGTTGTCCTTCAGGAAGGAAAATAGAACTTTCGAATCCCTAGGATGTTGACATATGCTTCATTAACGTTAGTCGATGAAGGTATACTTGCCAATCTCTAATCAAAAAGGGCAGAATGTTTGCTGTATAACCCAAAATCATTAAATTAAAGAACCGAGGAACAAATAGTTCATATAAGCAGCACTATCCACAATGAAAAATGCTATAGAGCCATCTCTAATGTTCACTCATAGGGGGTCGCAAGTACTCACAGTGTCAGATAGAGATGATAAAGAAAAGCTTGAATTTAATAACCCTTACCAATATTTTCCTCAGACAGTCTCAAGATTTCCTGGAACTGTGGCTTCACCTGAAAATACAGATTATTACAATAGTATTTTTAGGCCATAAGAACACAAGGTAAGTGAATAGATATTTCAGGCACATAAGAGCACACATGAAGGCTATATAATTTCCAGGGTAACCCAGAGTGCACTGTTACCTTTGTATTTGTAAAAATTTTTCCAAATGTTCTGCACAGTCGCCAGAAATACCTTGAGAACTCATGAACGCAAGCCGTAGAGGCAACATTAATGCGACCAACTATCTCAATAAGTTGGGGTAATCTAAAAATACAAAAGAAAATGTTGATTACATGTAATCACGTAATATTTTTTATTTAGTTCTATGCGGCATATACTATAAAACTGCAACCTTACAGAACATGCAAACAATATGAAATAGCATTTGTACATTCAATACAGGGGTGTATCCTGCCAGAAAAGAGATCACTTGGAGGAGTCAAATAATGAAACTATACGTGGACAGATTGCTCAAGCAACCATGTAACAAGTGTATCAAGGTTTAGGGACAGGCAGGTTGTGTAAACACCTACTCTACAGTGGAGAGGAGTCCCTCTAACCTCCGAAAGAAGTTACCAGTAAATGGAGAAAGTTTGATGCAAGGCGTCCAACTAGGGCCTGAGCATACCAATTTTTAGCTTGTTTACATGAGAAAAACTAAAAAACAGAGGTAGAAGAAAAAGGGGGGAAAAGAAGTGAAAACTGGATTTTTGTAAGAACTTACCGTAAAATCCTTTTCTCTTGAGTCCATTGATAGATGCAGCTCTCATACTTCCTATCCATTGGTTTATGCTGCCCCCTGCAGGAGTAGTACTAGGCAGGAAAAAAAAGCAATTCACCACGCCAACGGGGCTGTCCCCATAGGCATAACCACACACACCCAGCTCCAGCAAAACAGTTTATTTGTAAGTGGTGAAAGAAGACAAAACCATCCCCAAAACAAAGGGGCGGGTGCTGCGTCTGTCAATGGACTCAAAAGAAAAGGATTTTGCAGTAAGTTCTTACAAAAATCCTGTTTTCCCTATTGTCTATTGCCAGACGCAGCTCTCATACTTCTTATCCATTTGGACGTCCCAAAGTAGTGTAGGCATGAGGGTTGGGGAGAATGCAACCAGACAGTAAACGTAAACTCCAAAGGCTAAACTTAGCCAACTGGGTAACATGAAGCTCAACCAGGAACAACAGGAGCTCAACCAAGAA
This sequence comes from Pelophylax lessonae, assembly GCF_965119305.1. NCBI lineage: Eukaryota > Metazoa > Chordata > Amphibia > Anura > Ranidae > Pelophylax > Pelophylax lessonae. Next base: position 313,933,434 of record NC_138772.1, on the reverse strand, counting down.
AGAAAAAACCCCTAAAGAGAAATAAATGATTCGCTTATGAAATCGCAGCCTGCAAAACCTTGCGGCCAAAGGATCTTTCGTTGCCAGCATGGGCTCATCTGCCATTTTTAAAGTTTCCTTTACTGAAACAATCAGGGCTTCCACCAAGGCGCGTTCCCGCGCTGCAGCTGAGGAGGAAAGGTCCCCTTCACCATCCGATTGCGAGGACAGTGACCCCTCAGGTAGGGGGGTGTCCGTGGCAGCCATATCAGTCTCCGAATCAGAGGACCCCACCAATGATGGTGAAGGCAGCAGCCTTTTACAGCTAGTAACCTTTTTCATTACAAAATCGACCTTGGTCGCCAGGCTTTCTAGTGCTGCTGAAATCGCAGCCAGCGACTGCGATCCGGAAGATCCGGTAGTCGCACTGAGGGGGTCTGAGAGTAAAATCACCACCTGGGACTCCATAGTAATGTAGAGGAAAAAAAAAAAGGAGTACTGTCACTTTAAAAACACTGATCGCGGTCCCCACCGCCGATTACACCGTGGCCTGTGGAGTCCCCCTTAAATATATACAGATAGCAGAGTGCACAGGGATATGCCCACAAAGACCACCACCTTACCATCCTCATAGAAAACCTCCCATATCGATCTGAAGCAGGAAGTGAGAGTCACAAGAAATGACATCAGACATACTGCTTGTGTAGCTCCATAGGGCTACACAAAAATGGCTGCCAATGCAAGTCTACGGGAAACCCAGGGAAAATGGCAGCCCCATACAAGTCAATAGGAAATACATTACTATTACCCACACTAAAGATGCCGGCGCTTATGGCATGCCATGCAGTCAGGGACCCCCAATATGAAGGCCAGAAGGGATCTACAACCAGACCCAGCAGGAAAAGATATGATTTCCACCCCCCCTCCCCCAGGGCGCCGCAACAATAGCGCCCCCAGGGGGGCGGGAGAAGGGGGCATGGCACAGGGCCGGGTAGCCTGACAGGCCAGGGGGATCTTTTAGGAATTCCAGGTCCCATTATCCCCAGGAAAGGGCTCACATGCCCCCAAGAGACAAGAGGGGGGGGGCTGCATTTACTCACCATACCATGGACCGGATGGGCTCCGCTCCGGACAGACCACCTCCCACCCAGAGTGAGGGTGCTGCCAGCCGAAAGGTACGCTGCGACTCAGGGCGTTCCAGGTCGTCACATCCCAGCAAGACATCCACTTGCAGGCTCGTCCCCATCCAAGAAGAGGCTCCGTCGTGGCGAGGCCTAGTGCGGGACTATACCTGCGCACGCTCTTAGGCCAGGCTGGGAGACCTTAAGGATCTAGATTATCCAGTGCGAAACCTCAGCCGGCATCATTTGTAGATCACCAAGAGGATCCCCCTGATCACTAACTAGCAGAGTAAAGATAAATAAAAAAACAGACCGAAATCCCAGCAGGAAACCTAGGACCTACTCCTCCTTTAGGCAGAAACAAACTGTTTTGCTGGAGCAGGGTGTGTGGGGTTATGCCTCTAGGGACAGCCCAATGGGCGTGGTGACTTGCTTATTTTCCTGCCTAGTACTACTCCTGCAGGGGGCAGCATAACCCAACTTATGAGTGTTCTGGATCTGATTGTGATCTGCATGCTTAAGAACTGCAGACACAGGATTAGTAGCTACAAGGGAAATGCTATATTTCAGTTGGTAAGCCAACTCTGAGTTGCATTGTGGTTTACAGCAGTAAAAGCACAACCATTGTGTAGCAAGGAGAGCCTGAGTATGTAAAAAGCAATTATGGATTCCTTTATGTACATGTATTATACATAAAAATTATTACATACAAACAAGGTTTTAATATAGGGAAAAAGAAATTGAACTTAGAGCTGTGCCCAAAAATAGGTAGGGAGAGCAAATGCAGCCGATAATTTCCCACGGTTCCTTGTTCTGCACGGTGTCTCAGTTTGGAGGCAGCCATCTTGGTAGAGGAAGTACTTTTTATTCTCATATCAATGCCTCCAGCAAGGACAATAGTAAGTGGCATAGTTGAAATCACCAAATCTCCTGTAGCAGTCAGAGGCAGCAGTGGTTTGATTCGAACTGCTGAAATAAAGCTACGATGCTGTATGGCACTGGAATGCCTGGGCCCACTCGCATATCAGGAACTGCACTGCAATTTTCAGGAGAGATTCAGGACAAAGGGTTGATTTTTCAGAGTATTGCTTAAAAACTAGCCTTACTTCAAAATGTCCCCGTTTAGCCCCCAATGATTCCTCCATCCAGGCTAAGCAGCATGATTAGAAGAATGTCAGCTGTTGCTTATTGTAGAATTCCTGAACAGTGCCACATCTGATAGGATGCAAACCATGTATGTCCGAAAATTTTTGGATTATCTTGACTTAAATATCAACTTTTGTTGAGAGAAGGTGCCAACGGGGCTACCCACAGCTTAAATCTCCGCTGATTCTACTGATTCGACTGAATCCTACTGGAATAGACCGAATTTCAAGCATTGTGTAGTCATCTTTAACCACTTTACCACTAGAGCATTTTGCTGTCTTACGTCTGGGCTACTTTTTGCGATTCGGCGCTGTGCGACTTTAACTGACAATTGCGCGGTAGTGCGACGCTGTACCCAAACGAAATTTTCTTTTGGTGGTATTTGATCACCTGTGCGATTTTTACTTTTTGCGCTATAAACAAAAAAATAGCGTTTATTTTGAAAAAATAACAATATTTTTAAAATTTTTTTATATGAAATTCCCCCCAAAAAAGATGTAAAAACCAATTTTTTTTTACATTTTTGGCCAATTTGTTTTCTGCTACCTATGTTTGGTAAAAAAAAAAATCGCAATAAGCGTATTTTGATTGGTTTGCACAAAAGTTATTGCGTTTACTAACTAAGGGAAAGATTTCTGTCATTTTTGGTGTTTTTTTTTTTTTTTAACGAGTAATGGCGGCGATCTGCGATTTTTTTTGCGGGACTGCGACATTGCGGCGGACAGATCGGACCCTTGACTGACATTTTTGACACTTTTGGGGGTACCAGTGACATTACTGCAGTAATCAGTGTTATATATGCACTGTTACTGTAAAAATGACACTGGCAGGGAAGGGGTTAATTTTATTGGAGAGGGAGGGGTTAATATATGCCTGGTGCTTACTAACGTGTGGGGGGGGGGGGGGAGGTGACTGAGTGAGCCAGGGACAGATCGGATGTTCAGCTATGCTGAACACTCCGATCTGTCACTTAGGAGATCCGCCCGTTCTGTTTACACAGGCGGGCGGATCTCCAAACTGGATTCCCCGACGATCGGGGCAGAGCAGCGGCGATCGCCGCCGCTCCTCCCCTGGACCGACTCCCGCTGTGAATGAAAACAGCGGGAGAGCGCCGCCTACAGGGGAGGAGTCTAGCGACGTAGGTCTACGTTGCTAGACGATAACGAGCCACTGTGCCGCAGTAGCAGCACAGTGGCTAGTGGTAAAGCGGTTAAGCACAATTTCTAAATTTCCCCTTTAACGCAGCAATGTTTTACTTTGAGTTAAGTTCCACTTTAGCGTACCTTGATATATTTACATAAAGATTAAATATTTTAATATCTTTAATTGCATATTTATAATTCAATAAGCATTTACACTTTTAATTTAAGGGAATAAAAAAAAAAAAAGAAGGACTATGTGGACTACTTGTATTATCCAGCATCTGTGTGGTGCTTATCTCCTTTACTACACCTTAAAGGCCATTTTTGCTTTTACCTATAGAGATAGGTGTATACTAGGCTCAAATATACACATATCCCCAATGCCATTCTCTTAACCCAATTCTCATGGGGTTTGTGTTACGAAAATATCACAACTCTTGAGTTGAGTCATATGTTAGACTTGTGCACGTTGGTTTTTTGCCATACCTCACAGCTAAATTTGGTGCATGAGGTTTGGGAAAAAGGTCTAGGAGAAGACAATTTCTATTATGTGTTGAAATTAATTGTTTAAAAAAAGGTGCAGGTCCATGCGTAGATATTTAGCTGTGCAGGACCAGCTCATATCCACATTGTATCCAGCTTTTACCATAGAAGTAAAGAAGAATATATACGAGCAGTAGGCACTACATAAAAAATATAAAATTACAAAGATCACTAGAATAAGGTAACTGCTGTTCTCAGCTGATAAGGAAAGAAACTTAGACAATCTTATACAAAGCTTAACACGATATGGGCATCCAAAAGACTTTTAGTCTGTCTTCAAAATGACCAAAACAGGTTTTTACAAGGCTTCCTTCCCAAAACTGGTAAATTGTGACTTTAGAAGAAAAAAAAAAAAATCAATCAAATATATTGACTAAAGAATCCTTGCATCAGCAAAAAAAAAACTTTGATCTGCAAATTGTTGAAGTTGGCTTTCCATATGACAGCATCATCCATAAAGTCCAAATTAAAGAAAAAAGGATTTAAAAATTTATCACAAAGCTATTAGATGTTCCACAACATCTCCCATCGAAACCCATCTAGAACAGACTTTAACCAGCCCTCTTTGGAACCTTCAGATTTTTCCCCAAAGTATCGAAGTCTGTTAAGTGCTTGAGCTGGGGACTCGCCTAACTAAAGGTGAATGCATTGTAGGAGACTCCATGTTTTTTAATGGTGCTCAAGTTTACTCCTTCACCCTACTAAAATTGTAAAATTAAATTCAACAAATGAATTGTATCGGGGACCACAAGGCCGTCCTACTGATTACATTGGGAACCACATGCTGCAAAGCCACCCAGGATGTGGACACACTCCTGGTTGAGTGATCGATCACCATCCCCAAAGAAGCCAAGCCCTCGGCTCTGTGACCAGTTTGTCAAAAGATGAAGCTCCCTCAAAGGGATCTTACACTAGGCCTGTTAGAGGCTGGATCAGCAAGCATAGGCCCAAGCCATAGCACTCACTTTGCTGTAACTGACGGTAGCAAAACCCACGCCACTATGCAAATTATGTCAATTGGGGCCTCACTATGGAAACCGACACCAGCTCTGGCTCTTGAACTACTGAGTTTCTAAAAACGCTCTTGAATACTGCATCCGCATTCTTCTTCCACGTTTCAATCACTTTAAACATGGCCACAAGAGCCCAGGCTGACTTTCAGGCCATTCACTGCATCTTCCAAGGAAGAGCAACATGCTTGCTTGCCTCAGTAAGGCTTCAACAACTAGAGAGGCAGCCTTTAGATGCTTCACATCCTTATCTCTAAATGGATAGATCTTGGCCATTTTGCTCAGAAGGGAGGCATATCTCGCGACCTTGCTCCACTCATGCTAAATTATGTCCTTTATTTCCGTTAGGAATGGGAAATTGGAACGCTCTCTCTAGAGGTGCTTAAAGAACTTTCTCTTGCTTTGCAGGAGACTCTACAGGTTCTCACTCGTGTAAATGCCCCCTTCATTGTCTTGACCAAAGGTGTCACAAAGGCAAAGGGACTTATCTCGCTCTGCCTCACTTTCTGAGGTCTTCATAGATGGATGGCTTGGTTAGAAAGGTTCCAGTTCTTCCTGACCGTCCCTAGTGGAAGAACATGCTGTAATGGCTGTTGGACTTTGCTTATACCCAACTCTTTAAGGGTTTTCTGCACTACGCGCCTCATCAGAGATTCCATTTGCTGGAAATCGCCATCCCTTTTTCCAACCACCTGGGCTTAGAATGGCTCACACAGAGACTTGCCCTCTGGGACCTAAGTCCTGCATCCCCAGCAGGCTTCTTCCTTGGAGTGGCTGACATGGCGGTGGATGTGGTGCCTAAAGGAGAATTCAGAGCTTCTGCTATTAAGGCTGGACCTTGACGATGATGGTGGAATAATTTTGATGTAGTGACCTAATGAGATCTTTATCATCTCGTGCCGTGTATTTTTACACAACAAGATGTCCACCATCTTTCAGAATGAATGATGCCCAGAATCACTCAACAGGGTAGAAAATATTGTTAGTGCAGGATATGATGGCCCAATCCCCTAAAGGAACATCGCCACAGTGGTCTTAATTCATGTGAGCCTGACTGGACGCATGTCGCTGGAGCTCCAATCCGGTCTCTTTTCTGACAGCTTCCATCAAGCTCTTTTTTGGCTTCTCAGGATAGGCACCGTGTTAAAAACCCTCTGGTGAGCATGCGCTACATCCTGAGAGCGGTTGATGGTCCCAAGTAAGCCGCGGGCCACTCATTCCCAGATAAGTACTTCCCACCATTCTTTGGGGCCATCTTGGCTACAGTCCCCTGCTGCAGCCATGTCTGTGGGCACACAAACCTGCTAGGATGATGGAGCGAAAAGGGCCCCCTCCAGTGCCAATCTCCTGGTGGCAATTACCGCTTGCAAAGACAGACTTTCTGGCGACAGATATCAGCCTACTTAGGCATGACCTGCATAAGTTCTGCTCCTGGGTGTCAGAGATAGATGACCATGTCTCTGGTTTGGAGGACACTGTTTGGGCTAACTCTAGAGATCTCTGTGCCCTCCAACTTCAGGTCAAAGCTTTACAGGAGAAAGCAAATGACACTGACTGAGGAGAGACAATATTCAAATCCTCTGCCTCCCAGAGCGCCAGAGGGGAGCAAGCCTGCAGAGTTTGCTGAACAGCTGCTGACTACTCTCCTAGACCTTAGTGTCCTTCATTCACAAAATGTGGTAAAATACAGCCCATTCATTGTAATGTGCCTATGCACACAGGTGCGTAAATAAGCGCCGTGCATTCTTCAGTTAGAACAAAATAGAAACATCTGCATTGTTGGACAGTAATTTACGCCTAATGCACACAAATATACGTGATTGCAAACAAATGAACACACGCGAACATACTGTTGATCTGTAAAAAATGTTAATTTGCATATTTTACAAAAACACCAGAAAACGTTTGCGTGAAAAGACGTGAATTTGCGCAAACGCATATGCGCGAAAATGCATGCATTTCAATAAGACAAATACGCCTGAAATTTTTGGCTGAAAAAGGAGATGCTCAAACAGGAGTATCGTGTGTAAGAGGCCTTAACGATTTAATCCCAGAACGACAGATATTTGATGTGTCTCCTAAAAAATAGTGGCAATTAAACCAAGCGTTATGAAATAACCCAGGCCTTTCTCAAACTGTGGAGATTTTCAACTAGGCAGCATGCCGATCATAAATGAAACCCAATTGCCTAGTGTAAAGCTAGAGATTTCTATTTTTTTCAGCCTGTGCATGTAGTTTCCATTTGATTTCCCAAAATCAAAAGAGGTTTTTCTACTTGGAATTCTTGTCACTGTATATCCAGACTTCTAATCCAGTTGGTTGTTTTCACTGTAAAGTCTGTACACTGGGAATATTGTGTAGGTCACTAACCTGCTCTCAAATAATTGCTTTTTAGAATGAGAACCCCTGACAGTATGGTTAGATTTGAAATAACCATTCTGCAACGTTTAACTGAAAATTCAGCAGCCCCCAGTGTGCTAAGGGAAAACCAATTTGTAATGAATCAAAAACTGACATCTTCCTCTATGTTGTATTTTGCTTTTGCTTTCTACAGAACAGTATCTCAGTCATGATTATATTTCATATACACACATTGCTTACAGATAAGGCCATTTGCTGGATATCAAATAATAAGCCGGCTGACAATACAATTCTGTATCATACAAATGTTTCCTAGTTTCTTTTAATTACAGCTGTATTTCATACTCATTATTATTTGGTTTCGGCTTAAAGCCCAGGCACCATATTTTCCATAGATTAAGAGGGTTAAGTCATATATTAGCTTTCTGCATAATTCAGGACGGCAGACCTTAAGGAGAAGAATGGAAGAAAAGTCCCCTACTCTTCACGTGACTGGCTTAAAATCTTCAGAAAAAAGGCAAGTATAAAAAAATATATATAATAAAAGCACAATATACAATGGAGGGGGGAGGGCTGTGGGAGTAGGAGCACTAAGGGGCTGAGTCTGTAGTTTGCTTAAAAACTTCAGTCAAATAACTTTACTTAAGGCTAAAGCCTAGTACACACAATCTTTTTTTTTTTCGTTCAACCTAGCAGGATGAACGAAAAAAAAAAAGAAAAACCCTGACAGCTCAGGTAAGAGCCTCCCCTGCTGAGCTAATGTTTTCTGACAGGGGGACAGTTCCCCCCTGCCAGCTGCCAGAACACTCCAGTGAGCACTCCTTTTCCAGCATGCTCAGTTGACAGAAGCTGGCCAAATGACCGACTTCTGTCGGACCAGCTACCATGCACAAGCTGAATGTCGGCTGGTTTTTATTGAACCGGCTGATTTCACCTGGCATTCTGCCCGTGTGTACTAGGCTTAAGAGATGATGTTACTGGCTTGTTACAGGCCGGAGAAAGCATCTCCTTTTGCCCAGTGCACAGAACTCAACATTGTAACCTCATAAGTCACAAGGTGCAAGGCTCCAGCACTAGCGGATCTGTATTAAACATTTGTGAACAATTCATAGAAATGAACATGCACCATGATTTAAATGGCTGTCTCATCCATGAAATAGATGCTGAACCTTCATATTACCTGAACAAATGTGGCCCTGTCCTTCTGGAAGGAAAAGCAAATAAACATCTTCGGTGAAGAACTATGGCTTGATGAGCGTTGATAAATTCTCGTGAATGTTACACTTACAAATTACTTCGTACAGATGCATGCATTTAACAATATATTGGATGCCAATTATTTTGAAAAATCAGGTGGAAACAAGACCCCAACTTACAGCTGATTAACAACCCAAAGTAAAGTTTCCCATCCTGTGGTACCCTCATGTTCCAGTTGGTAATCATAAAGCTGAAGTAGTATAGCCAGCTGCTCACGACTGCCAATGATGGTGGCTACATCTTGTAGAGGCGAGAGGGGCCGAGGAAATCTAGTCACTATAAAAGATAACATAAGGAAAAGTTAGGCATGGCTTCAAGAATAGAGAAAGCTTCTTTTTCTCTTCAACCTACAACTTTCTTCAGACACGTTATCAGCAACCATAAACAGAACTGGCACAACAACATCAATGCACCACAAAGCAGCGTGACAACCATGGGGATTTCCTTTGTAGACTTACAGAGGTGTCAATACCACAATGCCATCATATGCGAAGTAGCTTCACTGGAAAACATTGCCATGGTCACTCAGCTTTCAGCAAAAGTTTGTAAAAGAAAAAAGGGACTTTTTACACCGTAATCAATCTTAACAGAATGCAAAGGAACGGAAATTGCCATCATATTGAAAACAAAACCATAGTGATATTCCAACTGTAACCTGTAAGTCAACGACGAATGGAGAAGGATATGCTCACATATCAGTCACAGTCACATACACAATAACACACCCCCTTAGTACATTTGTCAAACAATGCTTCAGTGCAAAGGTAAGAAAATCAGACAAAATAAAAAGGAGGTGGTAAGATATATACTGTCTCTTAACACAAGCAATATTTTCCACTGCCCAATGACACACCAGTGTAACACCCTACGGGTTCCTGTTCGCTGCAAATCATCAGTCACTATATATGCGCTTTTCTTATTCCAAATTTTATTTAGGCTTTGAAATGTCACAACACAAAAAGATTTGCCACTGCAAACAGCAAGGGTACAGTATAACACTACCATACTCAATGTACATTTCTTATAAAGCGTGGTTTACATAGAATTCAGTATACAGAGTTAAACAGTTGTATGAAAGTGGTGAAGATATTAACTATAGAGGACCACATTCTATTTATATGGTATCCCCTTCCCCAAGTGTTGTACCCTGGACTAGACCTCTGGCATGTATCAGACTGGGTAGAGGATGAAGAGGAAGGAAGGAGAGGGGTTTGTCTCATAAATGTAGAAGCATGCAGCGATGTAGGCCACGAAAAAGAAAGATGGCAGGAAGAAAGGCTGGGATGTATGTAGGAAGGGTATGAGACCAAGGTAGGAGCAAGAGCTCCAGGGAAAAAAGCAGGCAAAATACAAAAATAAATAAATTACAAAGAAAAAAATAAAAAAAGGTTGCCACCTTTTCTTCAAGCCAAACCCGAACAAGTACAATAGGCGCCCCCTTACATCTGGCACCCCATAAGAGGGCCCCCTTTCAAGCCCCCATCAGAAAGCCCCTTACGTCTGGTGTCTGTCTTTATTTCTCAGGAGTGTCACGCTGAGACTGAGGTGAATACTCAGTCTCAGGGCAGGCTGGAGAATGCCTAACAGTCCGGTCTGAATAATGTGTCAGTTTCAGGTGAATTGAAAACTGGACATATGATTTAAAACCCAGACTGTCCAGGTAAATAGCAGACAGGTGGCAACCCTAGGGGCAGTGAGGATCAGAAAGAAGGGTTAAGATAATCTGGGGTGGTTCCGGTTTGGGTTGGGTCATCCCACAGCTCAAAGGGTGATAGTTTTATTTTCTCCCCAGTATCGAGGAAATTAACCTACATTCGTTTTTGTATTTGTAGGGGAAGGTGAAAGGTTTCCAGCAATTTCACATCGTGATATACAGTGCCTTGCGAAAGTATTCGGCCCCGTTGAACTTTTTGACCTTTGGCCACATGTCAGGCTTCAAACAAAGATATAAAACTAATTTTTTGTGAAGAATCAACAACAAGTGGGACACAATCATGAAGTGGAACGAAATTTATTGGATATTTTAAACTTTTTTAACAAATAAAAAACTGAAAAATTGGGCATGCAAAATTATTCAGCCCCCTTAAGTTAATACTTTGTAGCGCCACCTTTTGCTGCGATTACAGCTGTAAGTCACTTGGGGTATGTCTCTATCAGTTTTGCACATCGAGAGACTGAAATTTTTGCCCATTCCTCCTTGCAAAACAGCTCGAGCTCAGTGAGGTTGGATGGAGAGCGTTTGTGAACAGCAGTTTTTAGTTTTTTCCACAGATTCTGGATTGGATTCAGGTCTGGACTTTGACTTGGCCATTCTAACACCTGGATATGTTTATTTGTGAACCATTCCATTGTAGATTTTGCTTTAGGTTTTGGATCATTGTCTTGTTGGAAGACAAATCTCCGTCCCAGTCTCAGGTCTTTTGCAGACTCCATCAGGTTTTCTTCCAGAATGGTCTTGTATTTGGCTCCATCCATCTTCCCATCAATTTTAACCATCTTCCCTGTCCCTGCTGAAGAAAAGCAGGCCCAAACCATGATGCTGCCACCACCATGTTTGACAGTGGGGATGGTGTGTTCAGGGTGATGAGCTGTGTTGCTTTTACGATAAACATAACGTTCTGCATTGTTGCCAAAAAGTTAGATTTTGGTTTCATCTGACCAGAGCACCTTCTTCCACATGTTTGGTGTGTCTCCCAGGTGGCTTGTGGCAAACTTTAAACAACACTTTTTATGGATATCTTTAAGAAATGGCTTTCTTCTTGCCACTCATCCATAAAGGCCAGATTTGTGCAGTATATGACTGATTGTTGTCCTATGGACAGAGTCTCCCACCTCAGCTGTAGATCTCTGCAGTTCATTAGAGTGATCATGGGCCTCTTGGCTGCATCTCTGATCAGTCTTCTCCTTGTATGAGCTGAAAGTTTAGAGGGACGGCCAGGTCTTCGTAGATTTGCAGTGGTCTGATACTCCTTCCATTTCAATATTATCGCTTGCACAGTGCTCCTTGGGATGTTTAAAGCTTGGGAAATCTTTTTGTATCCAAATCCGGCTTTAAACTTCTCCACAACAGTATCTCGGACCTGCCTGGTGTGTTCCTTGTTCTTCATGATGCTCTCTGCGCTTTAAACGGACCTCTGAGACTATCACAGTGCAGGTGCATTTATATGGAGACTTGATTGCACACAGGTGGATTCTATTTATCATCATTAGTCATTTAGGTCAACATTGGATCATTCAGAGATCCTCACTGAACTTCTGGAGAGAGTTTGCTGCACTGAAAGTAAAGGGGCTGAATAATTTTGCACGCCCAATTTTTCAGTTTTTTATCTGTTAAAAAAGTTTGAAATATCCAATAAATTTTGTTCCACTTGTTGTTGATTCTTCACAAAAAATAACAGTTTTATATCTTTATGTTTGAAGCCTGAAATGTGGCAAAAGGTCGCAAAGTTCAAGGGGGCCGAATACTTTTGCAAGGCACTGTAATGTTTCTAGCCAATCCTTTTTACAGAACAGCCATTCGTCCATTTCCCAGACATAACGGACTTACTATGAATGCTCTTATGTTCGCATCTCTAATATTTCCTATACAGGGTTGAGTGAAAGATTTAGCATGCTGCGGGACAATTTAAATTCTACACGCAAATATATACTTTCAAGTTACAGTCGCATAACTGTTTTGCAACATCTCACTACTTGTTACTTAAAGGTTGTTCCACATTTTATGTTTCATTCTGAGTTTAGTAAACCGTAAACCAGGCCACAGCTCTTGTAAATGTAAAATTGCTTACCAAGTACTTAACATTTTTTGGCAGAGCTTGCAAATGTCTGCACTAATGCTGGAAATAAATTTACTACCAGACCAAATATTAAAGTAGCCCTGTACACAATTATTAAAAACTTGCCTACCAGCCGCCGTACTGTTACGGCGGCAGGTCGGCTCTGTCCAGCAAAACAACGTACCTGTATTTTGCTTTGCGGTACCGCCAGCAGGGGCGCGCACACCCATTCCCCTCAAGGGAAGCTGATCACCCAGTCCGGCGGCTGTGATTGCCACCGGACACCCGCAATCACTCCATGGGGAGACAGAACGGCGGTCTGCTGTTGTAAACATGGCAGACCGCTGTTCTGTCAGTTATGAACACAGGGATCTTGTGTTCCTCCTATTTAGGAACACAGGTCTCTGTGTTCAGGCAGCAAGCCCATCATCCACACAGTTAGAAAGCACCCCCTAGGGACACATTTAACCCTTCCTTGCCAGTGTCATTAGTACAGTAACTGCATATTTTTAGCACTTATTACTTTAGTAATGTCCCTGGTCCCCCCAAAAGTCAAAAGTGTCAAAAATGTCACTTAGGTGTCCGATATTTTCGCCGCAATCCCACTAAAAATCGCTGATCGCCAATATTACTAGTAAAAAAAAAAAGAAAAAAAAAAGAAGACAAAATATCTATTCCCTTGTTTGTAGATGCGATAACTTTTGCGCAAACCAGTCAATATACACTTATGATTTTTTTTACCAAAAATATGTAGCAGAATACAAATTGGCCAAAACAAATCAAAAAAACTGATTCATTTTTTTTTTTTTTATTTGGAATGTTATATAGTAGAAAGTAAAAAACATTTTTTTTTCCTGAAAAAAATAAAATAAAAAAAAAAAATCGCACAGATCAAATACCACCAAAAGAAAGGTCCATTTGTGGGGAAAAGAGGACATCATTTATTAGGGTACAGCGTCTCACGACTGCGCAACTGTCAAAGTAACGCATCGCTGTATCGCAAAAAATGGCCTGGTCATTAAGGGGGTAAATTCTTCTGGTCCAGAAGTGGTTAACATGAAGCTATATTAAGGGCCTGTGACTATGGGGTGCGATGGGAAAAATGCAGCGTGCTTTTGACATCTGTTTTAGATGATTCAGAAACCATTCAGAATTAATTATACCTGCGTTTGCCTGGGATTTCAAGCTGCATTTTCTTTCCTATAGACTTGTATGGGCAAGAAGCACTTCTGAACTGAACTGAAAACTATCAACACTTGCCTTAACAGTTTTGCAGGAATGGGTTAATAAGTAAAAAAAAGGTTGAGAATTTTAACCCAACCATAGAAACTGCAGTCCCATTCAGATGGGTTGTTCTACCTTTTCGGCAGAATCTGGAGCTCCATTTTCTCAATGAATAGCACTTTTATTACTCTTTATTTTTCCATCCCTGCTATTATTGGTATTATTATTACACATACATACACACACACACATTATATATATATATATATATATATATATATATATATATACACACACATATATATATATATACATACATACATACACACACATACATATACATAGATATATACACATACACAGATATATATATATATATATACACACACACATACATACACACATATATACATACACACATACATATAAAACATATATACATACACACATACATATACACACATACATATACACACACATATACACAGTGGATGCTCAACCTGTGGCCTGCAACATTAAACCCAATATGATTAATTATTAAAAATTTTATAAACAGTCCAGGGAAATGCATGCCTGGCTTCCCGACTCGCAATCCCAGAGCATCAGAGTGCAGTGAGCTGGCAGCCGCAGAGGAAGCAGGAGCCGCATAAGCCAATGCTTCCTCTGTTGTGCCGTCTCCTGTCCCAGGCAGAGTGACACCAAGTACATAACACATACTCTTCACATAATAGTTTCTAGCAATGGGCATATTAGCGCCTACAAAAGGGATAAACAGTAGGCTGCTTTTACTATGATGCGCTGAGGTTTAGCGCAGTGCACCTGCGTCTTTCCTGCAGGTTAGCTGCACTGAGCCTAGCTGCACTGAGCCAGACTTCTGTTATATCCTGCGGGCTTGGTGCGCTTTCTGAAAGTGCACTAAAACTACTGAACGCAGAAGGTGGGTGTGCTTTCAGAAAGTGCACCACACCCTCAAGATATATTAGAAGTTTATGGCAAAATGTAGCTAAGCCGCAGGTGCATTGCACCCGTGGTTTGGGTAAACCACAGCGCATCAGTCGGAAAGTCACTTTAAAGGGGACTTAGGACACTTTGCGGTTCGGGGTAGGTAAAAACGCATAGCTGAGGTGTGTTTTTACCACACACCCCCAACCACCTTTTGTTGTATCAAGGTTTCTCAATAGCAACCATGCTATAGGGGGCCTATGTGGCCTCCCTGTCACACTGTTTCACAGGAGGGGTGTTGGGGTGGCATATAAAAGTCAATCCTTTCCACCTTTGTTTACTTTTTACAGTCATTGTAAAAAGTAAACCAAGTCAGTGTTCACACTAGTGACAGACGCTTTTTCTTTTTGATTGAGATTGAACAGTGGGTAAACATCCAAAAAGGATTGGTCCCATGAAAAAATTGTATTTTTCCTACAGCTTACCTCTAAAATCCTTTTCTTCGGAGTACATCACGGGACACAGAGCAGCCATAATAATTACTATCTGGGTTATACGCCACCTATAGGTGAATGGACACTGGCAACCAAAAAGACAGGAAGTCCCCATCTATACAACCCCTCCTATACAGGAAGTACCTCAGTTTTGTAGCAAGCAATAAACATCCCAGACAAAAGGGGAGGGACCTCTGTGTCCCGTGATGTACTGCAAGCAGTGGCGTACTAACGGGGGGGGCGGCCCGCCCCGGGTGCCACGCGCTGGGGGGGTGTCAGGCTGCTCGGAATTTCAGTGAGTGTGAAGGAGCTGCAGCTCCTTTAGTCCGCGCTGCTCGCGGGGGCGGCGGCCGGCGGGAAGAAGGTGAGCACTGAGCAGCCTCCTTCTGTGTAACTGTCTGGACTGGAGAGGAGATGGGGCAGCTGGATATAGAGGGATTCATCTTTCCGTATTTCTCCTGCTGCTGTTGAATGGCCGATTCTCCTCTCCCTCCTGCAGTCAGTTAGCGGCAGCAGGAGGAATATGTAAAGATCAAATCATCTATATGCAGCTGTCCCATCCTCTCTCCTATACAACTTGCTGGCCCCCTAGTGCTCTCCAGCCCCCCCCCTTGCTCTAAACACCCCCCCCCTGCTTTAAACAGCCCCTTGCTCTAAACACCCCCTTGCTCTAAACACCCCCCCTTGCTCTAAACACCCCCCCTGCTCTAAACAGCCCCTTGCTCTAAACACCCCCTTGCTCTAAACACCCCCCCTGCTCTAAACACCCCCCCCTGCTCTAAACAGCCCCTTGCTCTAAACACCCCCCCTGCTCTAAACACCCCCCCTGCTCTAAACACCCCCCTGCTCTAAACACCCCCCCTTCTAAACATCCCCCCCCCTTCTAAACACCCCCCCAGCTCTAAACACCCCCCCCCTGCTCTAAACACTTCCCAGTGCTCTAAACACTTCCCAGTGCTCTAAACACCCCCCCTGCTCTAAACACCCCCTTGCTCTAAACACCCCCCTTGCTCTAAACACCCCCCTGCTCTAAACACCCCCCCTGCTCTAAACACCCCCCCTGCTCTAAACACCCCCAGTGCTCTAAACACTTCCCAGTGCTCTAAACACCCCCCTGCTCTAAACACCCCCCTGCTCTAAACACCCCCTTGCTCTAAACACCCCCCCTGCTCTAAACACCCCCCTTGCTCTAAACACCCCCCTTGCTCTAAACACCCCCCCTGCTCTAAACACCCCCCTGCTCTAAACACCCCCCCGCTCTAAACACCCCCCCTTCTAAACATCCCCCCCTTCTAAACATCCCCCCCTTCTAAACACCCCCCCCCCCAACTCTAAACACCCCCCCTGCTCTAAACACCCCCTTGCTCTAAACACCCCCCTGCTCTAAACACCCCCAGTGCTCTAAACACTTCCCAGTGCTCTAAACACCCCCCCTGCTCTAAACACCCCCTTGTTCTAAACACCCCCTTGCTATAAACACCCCCCCTGCTCTAAACACCCCCCAGTGCTCTTAACACCCCCCAGTGCTCTTAACACCCCCCTGCTCTTAACACTCCCCTGCTCTTAACACTCCCCTGCTCTTAACACTCCCCCTGCTCTTAACCCCTCAGTTATCTTGCCCCCCCGGCGCTCCTTAGCCCCCCAGTGCTCTTCAGCTCCCCGCAGTGCTTTTCATCTCCCCCCTATGCTCCCTGGCTCCCCCAGTGCTCTCCACCCCCCTGTGCTCCCTGCCTCCCCCCTCAGTGAGTTCCAGTTCCCCCCCATGCTCTCCATCCCCCTGGTTTTCCCTGTCCCCCCCCCCAGTGCTCTCCACCCCTGCGCCTTCCAACCCCCCTACAATGCTTTTTCAAACCCCTCTTAATTCTCTCCAGTCCCCCCCCCCCCCGCGCCCTTCAGCTCCTCCAGTGCTCTCTGCTTGCCCTGTGCTCTCCGGCCCCCCTAATGCTCTATCTTCTATCATGTCTGCAGTCTCTGACCATCTCTTGTATCATGTCCACAGTCTGTGACCATCCCCTGTATCATGTCCTCAGTCTCTGACCATCCCCTGTATCATGTCCTCAGTCTCTGACCATCTCTTGGATCATGTCCTCAGTCTCTGACCATCTCTTGGATCATGTCCTCAGTCTCTGACCATCTCTTGGATCATGTCCTCAGTCTCTGACCATCTCTTGGATCATGTCCTCAGTCTCTGACCATCTCTTGGATCATGTCCTCAGTCTCTGACCATCTCTTGGATCATGTCCTCAGTCTCTGACCATCTCTTGGATCATGTCCTCAGTCTCTGACCATCTCTTGGATCATGTCCTCAGTCTCTGACCATCTCTTGGATCATGTCCTCAGTCTCTGACCAACCATCTCTTGGATCATGTCCACAGTCTCTGACCATCTCCTGTATCATGTCCTCAGTCTCTGACCATCTCCTGTATCATGTCCTCAGTCTCTGACCATCTCCTGTATCATGTCCTCAGTCTCTGACCATCTCCTGTATCATGTCCTCAGTCTCTGACCATCTCCTGTATCATGTCCTCAGTCTCTGACCATCTCCTGTATCATGTCCTCAGTCTCTGACCATCTCCTGTATCATGTCCACAGTCTCTGACCATCTCTTGTATCATGTCCACAGTCTGTGACCATCCCCTGTATCATGTCCTCCGTCTCTGACCATCTCTTGGATCATGTCCTCAGTCTCTGACCATCTCTTGGATCATGTCCTCAGTCTCTGACCATCTCTTGGATCATGTCCTCAGTCTCTGACCATCTCTTGGATCATGTCCTCAGTCTCTGACCATCTCTTGGATCATGTCCTCAGTCTCTGACCATCTCTTGGATCATGTCCTCAGTCTCTGACCAACCATCTCTTGGATCATGTCCACAGTCTCTGACCATCTCCTGTATCATGTCCTCAGTCTCTGACCATCTCCTGTATCATGTCCTCAGTCTCTGACCATCTCCTGTATCATGTCCTCAGTCTCTGACCATCTCCTGTATCATGTCCTCAGTCTCTGACCATCTCCTGTATCATGTCCTCAGTCTCTGACCATCTCCTGTATCATGTCCTCAGTCTCTGACCATCTCTTGTATCATGTCCACAGTCTGTGACCATCCCCTGTATCATGTCCTCCGTCTCTGACCATCTCTTGTATCATGTCCTCAGTCTCTGACCATCTCTTGTATCATGTCCTCAGTCTCTGACCATCTCTTGTATCGTGTCCTCAGTCTCTGACCATCTCTTGTATCGTGTCCTCAGTCTCTGACCATCTCCTGTGTGTTGTCTGCAGTCTCTGACCATCTCTAGTATCATGTCCTCAGTCTCTGACCATCTCCTGTGTGTTGTCTGCAGTCTCTGACCATCTCTAGTATCATGTCCTCAGTCTTGGATTTCTCTTGTATTGGGTCCGTAGTCTCTGACCAACTCTTGTATCATGTCCTCAGTCTCTGACCATCTCTAGTATCATGTCCTCAGTCTTGGATTTCTCTTGTATTGGGTCCGTAGTCTCTGACCAACTCTTATATCATGTCCTCAGTCTCTGGCCATCTCTTGTATCATGTCCTCAGTCTTGGATTTCTCTTGTATTGGGTCCGTAGTCTCTGACCAACTCTTGTATCATGTCCTCAGTCTCTGGCCATCTCTTGTATCATGTCCTCAGTCTTGGATTTCTCTTGTATTGGGTCCGTAGTCTCTGACCAACTCTTGTATCATGTCCTCAGTCTCTGACCATCTCTTGTATCATGTCCTCAGTCTCTGACCATCTCTTGTATTGGGTCCGTAGTCTCTGACCAACTCTTGTATCATGTCCTCAGTCTCTGACCATCTCTTGTATCATGTCCTCAGTCTCTGACCATCTCTTGCATCATGTCCTCAGTCTCTGAATATCTCCTTTAGCATGTCTCCAATCTCTTACTCACACTTAAACACATTGATAATAGTATTAGCTATCTATCTATGCCAAAGGTAGGACTGTGCAGGGGAGGCAGAGAGTGCAAAAGGGGGAACTGTGATTAGAGAGACAGGGGGGAGGGGGCAGACTGCAAAGGGCACTGTGATAGGGGGGCTGGGAAATTTGTGCAATAAATATTCTTGGAGACATTACAAATTTTTGCGGGTGTTTTTACATTTTAAAGTGGGGGGGGGGGGGGGGGTGCCAGATATAGGATCCGCCCCGGGTGCCAAATGCTCTAGGTACGCCACTGACTGCAAGAAATGAATTTTACAGGTAGGCTGTAGGAAAAACCCAATTTTCTTTATCGTACATCACGGGACACAGAACAGTCATAATAATTACTATCTGGGACATCCCAAAGCAATGCACTTGAGGGGAGGGGGGACACTAAATACGAAAAAACTGCCATTACACCGAAAAGATCTACAAAGCTGCCTGCAACACGCTGAGGCCAAATGCAGAATCGTCCCAGGTCCTAACATCCACCTGATGTTTATTTAGATCAAGTAGCGGCCCTGCAAATCAGAGCCATAGAAGCTTGATGGCGAACTGCCCAAGAAGCACCTACTCTTCTGGTAGAGTGTGCCTTTACTGGAAAAGGTGGAACCTTCCCCTTTAAACCATATGCCTGGATAATGACCTGGCGAATCCACTGTGAAATTGTAGACCTAGATGCTGCCTGCCTTGGCCCTGGCAGCATGAACAAAAGGACTGTATCAGCCTTCCCCTCAACCGACTCAGTGGGGGCATTCCTTCACAAGGTAGATTTAGAGCAAGGCTTGATAGGTCTCTGGGCCCTGGGTTTCTTCTGCCCTTGACCTGAAGGCTTGGCTTTAGTTCTGCTGAGGCAGTCAAAACTGCCTGGGTTTAGAGGTACTGGGAACCTATGTGTTAAGACACCTTAAAAGAATGACGTTTACTTCTCCTTTTAACTGGTAGAAGCGCACTCTCCCCCCCCCCCCCCCCCCCCCACCCCCTGGGATCTTTCAGATTTATTTGTCCAGATTGTCACCAAATAGGCACTCCCCATGAAATGAAAAGCCAGCTAGCAATTTTTTTTACACGGGGATTCTGCAGACCAACTTTTTAGCCAGAAGATTCTGCGCATATGAACAGACAGAAGAGCAAACTGTGACATTTGCTGTGTAGAGTCCTTAAGAGCATCTACTGCAAACACACACAGCCCCAGGAAAATCAGCTAAATCTTCAGCAGACTCTCCCTGAGAAGGAACACTCCTAGACATCTGTTAAATACGGTCTTTAAAGATAGACAAACTCTTATAGTCACCACTGCCTGTTGTATTGCAGACCCTGCAATAACAAAGGAAGCTTTTAGTAAAGATTCCAAATTCTTATCAGCTGGATCTTTAAAAACCTGGGCGTGATCTACAGGACAGGTATAATTTCTGTTTACAGAAGAAATAGCAGCATCCACTGTAGGCATACTCCATTTTCTTGTGAATTTTATCTCCATTGTATAGAACAAAGAAAAACCTTTTGGGAGGAATAAAAGTCCTATCAGGATGATCCCAATCAGCATAAACTATCTGCTCTAAAAGCGGATGTAAGGGAAAAGCCTGGGAATTTTGAGGATGGTGCAATGAGCCTAATGAGGAAAAAGACTTCAGAAATCTCTAAGGGAGGAAATGTAATGCCAGACTGGACCATTTCAGTGAGAGACTGAATTAATCTCTGGGATAGAGGGGCCGAGAATGGCTCCTCAGACCCTGACTCCCCAGAAGTGGAATCCTCTGCTTGGCCTTCTTTCAAGCCATTTACAGCTACTTCTTCCACATACTCTGGCCAATCCTGAACTAAAATGAGCGGTTTTACGTGAGGGGGATCTATCAGGTTTCCTCCCTCCTTGTGAAACTGAAGCAATCATGCCAGCAATTTTTCCCTCAAGGCCGGCTAAAGCTGATGCCAAATCCTCCTTCGTGATGTAGGCTGAGACAAAAGCACTAGATGTGGCTACTATGCCTGACAACCGTAATGGCTCAGATTGGCCAGTAACCCCTGGCGTCTCAGGGGAGGTAAACACAGAGGATGAACGGCAAGGATCCTGGACGGCGGCACACTTGTGCCCATTCCCGCTGTGCCCCCCCACTCCTTTTCCGAGAGGCCATTGGTCCAGACAAGAAAACTTGAGGTACTCTTTAATTTACTCAAAGCTTGTGCCAAGCTGTAACAGCTTATCAGACACAGCACAGTTATCCCACAGTAACAGAACCGGTCAGTGCCTCCACCCACAGTGACTCACACACCCAGCTGCAGCTACTCTGTGTTGCATCCAGCTTCTGACAGAAGCTCACACCGTCGGGAACACTCCTCAAATGCCACGCCACCTCCGCCCCTTACTGCACATGTGCGGCATGCAAGTAGGCTAAACTTGCGCTCACGATCTCCCGCCGTAGGGATGGCCACCAACGGTGCTCCCTGAACCTGAGCCACAGAGGGTAACTGGATGCGTGGGCAGGATGTACAAAGTCCCGCTGCCTGCCAAGCATCAAGGGGGCTGAGAGCAGAAAAGGCATCCAAGCATCAAAAGGTCGGCAGGTCACAGCTGAATACACATACTGCCTCTAGTGGAGACATAAAACATGGCACCCGCTATCTGTTGAATTTGATGGTAACAGTGCCTCAAAATTACCATTCTCGTCGCAGGATTCGGCCTATAACTAGAATCCAATCTTCACCCATCACGGCGGGTTCTGTCACTTGTCGACCTTCAAGGACCGGGTCCCCCCAATTTTTGGGGCCACTCCCGTGCACCTGTAGGGCACCCTGCCCGAACCCCTTTGGAGTTAGTCTTACCAAGGGTGCGGATCTCAGGCTCCAGCGCCCAAGCAGGCCACTTTACAGGAAATTCCTTGTTCACTTTACCTGAGGCTCAGGTACCATCCTTTTAGTCTTTCACTGAGGTACTTCCTGTATGGGAGGGGTTATATAGAGGGGGACTCCCTTTCTTTTTGGTTGTCCATTCACCTATAGAAGGCGTATAACCCAGATAGTAATTATTTTGGCTGCTCTGTGTCCCGTGATGTACGATATGATAATCCTGACTTTTGTTTAGATTTTGTTTATTTTGAAAAGCATAATGGAGATTTTAAATTCCGAACCATTTCATTTCAGTGACGCCCATGACCAGGTACCAAATCACTTAAAGTGAAACTTCACTCTCTCAATCAACATGGACTATTTTTAATCCTTCTCCTGCTAGCATTAGTAAATAGATAGGAAAGTATATTTACTTGCTTTAAACTTTGTTACATTTATTCAGTTACTTCCTGGTTTCCATGCCTAGGCAAATGATGTCATACATCCCAGGACTCTTCAGGAGAGAAGGGAGAGTTCTTCGCTCCGCCTATGCCTGATCTAAGGGCAGATGGATTCCAGGAAGTAAAGGATACATGAATCATCTGCCCTTACTCAAAATGGCCATGACCAGAAATGCTAGGGGGTATTTTTCATAATGATTTATCAGGAAAACAAAGCATTGAGACATGGATTGATGGGGGAGATTGCTTTGAATAATAAAAATGAATTAAATAGCATTTTTAGTTTTGTGGTGCTCAGATGCAGTGCAGTTCCACTTTAAGTGGCCCATGCTCTTCAAAAAGGTTGCGCACCCCTGACATACACACTACTATAAAGAAGAAATAAAATGAAATACGAAGATCATAGGAAAGTAGCACTCTGCGGCATAGGATATTACACAGTCTCACATGTTGGGACAGCTGAGTCAGATGCAGGAAAATCACACAGCCAGCAGATCTATTTTAAGGAGAAGTAGACAGACTGCAATAGAAGTTGGAAAAAGCATATCAAAGTTTTTTTGTGTATGTGTGAATAAACCACTACTGCTTTATAACCACTAAATGTATGGTATGACACAAGGGACAAATGGAAGACAAACGGGAATAGCTCTTGGACTGCCAACAATTGCAACCTCAATCTAATACACACACACACACACTCACACATCTCAAGGGCAAAAAAAAAAAAAAAAAAAAAAAAAAAGTACATAGCTCATAATAGCGATGTGAAATGACAGCATGACCTCTTCATACCTTCTATCTGGGGTATCTCTCCCTGAAGCTTGGCTTTACTTGTAAATGGGGCGTTTTGTAATACGGTAGCAAAGAGGGAAGGGATAAGGGACTGCAAGGCAGATAAATACATATGCAGTTTGTGTTCGTCCAGCCCGTGTTCTCCTTCCTGATGTTGAGAAAAAAAAAAAACACAAAGTATTATTTATGTATACTCCCTAGTCACAAGCAACCTACTGTAACTGCTTTGAGTCAGTGCATGCACTGTTAAAGAGTTTTTATTCATGCTTTGGGGTAGGAACCCTTCATAGGAAGAATAGTGAGTGCACAACTTTTTTTTTTTTGCGGGTTTGCTGAAATCTTCCACTGCGGACATTTTAAATAACCTTTTGTCCACATAACAGGAGATAAAAGTCTTCCAAAAGTAAAAAGATATTCCACCTTTGACAGCTGTCAGGGCAATAGGTGCTCCCAATGGGAAATTTCCCCTCCAATCACTTTATGATCTGGTGGCAATGGTCACCAATACAAAAAAAAGAGAGGCTGAAGCATTTACTGGTGTATTTGTTTCAGTTTACTGTTGAAGATTTGCTTTTAAAAGATCATGCCCATAGCACCCTGGCAAGTTTTACCGCAGGCATTCAAGACACCTTAAATAATATACTAAATGCAATTTGCAGAAACCACAACATGCAGTATCCCTTTATTGTGTTTTGCAGTGGGAGTGTTGCTATGAACCTGGGAACTATTCTTGACGCATGTCTGTGCACGCTGTTGTTATTTATAGCCACATACCCAACAAAACATTCCCATAACTTGCAGACTGAACATACCCTGAGGAGTTTTTCAATCTTGCTGAGAAGAGTGGGAATAAGATGAGAATGAAGATTGCCAAGTTCCATAGTCCATGCAGCATAGGCTGGTAAGAACACCTGGTGAGTGGCACTCACCACCCTTTCTGATGGGTCACCTAAGGCTGTTAGTAGGAGCTCAAAACCCTAAATCAGTTGCAGGAAAGGAAAAAAAGAAAAAAAGTCAAGAATTACAGCATGTATTTAAATTTCTTCATATAACATGTGCTAAGTGCTCATGCACATGAGAGCATTCCTCCTTGCAGTGTAAGCAAACGGCTGTTTTTTTTAGTGTCCCCTGGTTATTTTCTTCTACTTGCCTAAATCAGCACATGCGCAGACAGTCTGCGTTCAACTTGTGTGAGTACATGCGCCATTCTTGTGCAACCACTCAAGTCCATGTGTGGCTGAACACAGCACCAGATGCTCCAGAAAAATGCCAGTGTGCATGAGCCCTGAAGCTATTTCCATTGAGCAGTTGCAGACTTAACAGTATGCCTCATGAAATGCACTTAGATGAGAACTATGAAATTATATTCATGATAAATATCGTCTCAGCTCCGATGCCTAAATAGGAGTGTAAATGGTTGGGAAATGGCATGCTCAACACATGGCCCATGGAGCCATCGGATGTGACCTGCTAACGTCAAACCTATGGCAACTCGCACAGCCTCCTTCGGATGCACGCAGCTCTACTGAATGATTGCCAGTCCTCCATAATCCCAGCAGCTGTCAAACACAAACCATTATTGCAGCTGGCTCCTGACTCTGCACATGGGGAGAGGAGTCTTTAGCTGAGTGGATTACATCTAGTAGTGTCCATACAGGGGTTCTGAAGGTGGATTCTCACAGTTGTGTGAAGCGCTTGGTGTCATTCTGGGAGCATGTGAGGGCACTTTATCATTTTAGCTTTGCTTAATAAAGACGTTTATTACACTACTAAGGCATGTACTTTCCTGGTTTGTTGTTTAGAGATTGTCCACAGTCCTTTTTTGTCAATTCAAGGGATGGCTACAAAGACCCTGACATAATGAAGGCTGCAACACTGGTTGGGAGCTTTTTTGGCTGGTCACACCTGAGCGTGAGTGAGTGGTGATCTTGTTAATACAAAATTTGATTTTTGTGACTGGGATTAAACAGGAAAATGATTATCCTGATTGTTGTATAAAATCTTCAGTATGACATGGAAAAAAAAAAAAAAAAAAAAAAAAAAAATATTATATATTATATATACATACACACGAAACCATTTAATTTGCTTATTGCCCGCGACTGGTTACCAAATCACTTAAGTGGCCCGCACTCTTCAAAAGTTTGAGCACCCCAGGTTTGAACCTTTGTCAATTTTTTTTTTAATGTGACCCCCATTGGGAAGCTGAACTGAAGAAAAGAGCAGCACTCAAAAGTGAATTTCAGTGTTTTCTCAGAAAGCATGTCATGTGCATGACTATCATTTTGGTGACATGAAGATCCTGCCTCAGAGTTCTGGCCATTTATTTGCGTATGGTTTTAACAGTACCAATACTGGCTTTAGCGATTACCCTTAATTACTCATGAGGTAGGTGTGCAGAATAGTACTACAAATGTATAACCTGTGGAGATTTCTTCCTCACTTTATTTTAATGACAGGAGAGGAGATATCCAAAACATAACAACTGACACCAGAACAAGAGGTGAAGGAAAATCCCCAAACTGAGAAACCGGTGCTGATGTCAGTCATCAAAAGCCGGATTACTTCTGATATCCGACATCATTTTAGGTAGATTTCTTCTCACAATCTGCTGTGTTTTTAGGACATGGACACAGACAGAATAAAAGGCCAAGATAAGTACTAACACTTTCCACTCTCCAATCTCTAACCAACATAAAAAATAGGTCTTGGATTGAGTATGGAATAGTCACAGTGATCTCACCTGTTGATATTTGTCAGGATCATCTATGTACCCCATAATAATGCCAAGGCTTTTGATCACAGCTTCTCTCACCATATCTGCTTTGTCTTCCATTAACATTTGTTGTAACATGGACAGCACAAGAGAGCTCCTGATTTCCTTCTGAAAGAAAATAAGCAAACACATTTAGGAGACGGGACACATCTGTGCCCTTTACTCGCTTAACAAAAACCAAATAGTAAAAAAAGCTTACATACACTACTGCAGAGCAGGGTTCAATATACACCACATACTGCCTTCATGTACAGTCAAACAAGTCAAAATTAAACTTTTTGATATTTCTAATCCTGTCCATTTCCCTTGGTTTATGCTTTAGGAATGTTTTCTTCTGCATCATTCTGCCAAACTAAAATGTTATACTAACGAGTATACCAACAAAAAGTAAGTTGCTCAAACAGTGGTCTGCAAACTGTGCCTAGGAGCTGAATGTGGCCCTTTGCTTGCCCTTATCTAGCCCTTGAGGCATTATTCCTACCACTGAAACCAACAACGGGGCAATAATGCATGCAATGACACCAACAATAGGGCACTATTCCTTCCAATAACAATGGGTCACTATCCCTCCCACTAAAAATACTGGATGAACCCCCTGCACACAGTTATACCCTTTCCAGCAAACTTTGTAATAAAAAAATAGGGATATTTAGTTCACACATATTGCAACATTTGTTTAAGCTGGCCAACTGCGTCAACGTAATCCCTCTTTAGCCAGTTCTACTCTGCTCTCCCACCGCAAATGCTACTGTGGATACAATACCAACATGGGGCAAACAAACAAAATAGGGAGTGCTACAAGGTTTAGGTCCAGTCACGGACCTGCAATACACCAGAAACAAAGTTTGCTAGAAAGGGTATAGGACTTCAGTATTTTTAGTGTTAAAGGGTCACACGCCTTTAGCACCTGGTAGATTATATGCATAACCAAGCTATTAGGATCTGAGCACAGGTACTGTACATCTTGTTTGTTGTATTGCAGGTCAGTGGCCAGACCTAAACCTTGTAGCTCTCCCCCATGTTGTGTCTGTTTGCCCCAGGTTGGCATTGCATCCACAGCAGCATTTGTAGTGGGCAAGTAGAGTAGGACTGGCAAGTTTGCTAGAAAGGGTAAAAGCCATGTGCAGAGGGTTCAGCCAGTAATTTTTAGTGTCAACAATGCGGTCACACCCTTTTAGCACCTAGCAGAATATATGCATGTACAAGCTATTGGGATTTGAGCACAGGTATATCTTGTTACAATTCCTCCCACTGATACCAATGAAGAGGCACTAATCCTCCCACTGACACCAACGACAGGGCACTATTCTTCTCACTGACACCAAAGGGGTACTATTTCCTCCTACTGACACCAATGATGGGGCACTATTCCTCCCACTGACACCCAACGATGGGACACTATTCCCCCCACTGATAGTAATGATAGGGCACTAAAAATTCCCCTAATACCTAAGATGGGACATTGTTTACGCCCACTGGCCATGGTCTGACCCCCCCTAAAGACTGAATAACCGTAAACTGACCCTTTGTTTAGAATGTTTGGGGACCCCTGTTATAGAACATTGTGAGTTTTCTAAAGATAAACACAGCAGAAGGCGTTTGCTTTTAGACTCTCTCTTAACGAAACGGCTGTGGGGAGCTGTACAAAGCAGACAGGGGAAGGGGAGTCATCATTTTGTCCCAGGAATGTGCCTCATATAAGCTTGACCTACTGTGCTTTTTTTAAACAAATGTCTTGAAATAGGCAAATATAATAAATGTGTGTGCATTACTGCATATTTACTCACAGGAAGATATGGTGCTAGATCTCCACATGACTCTGCCACAAGAAGCCTTCTTTCTGGGTATTTGTGATTGATCTGAAAGACAACACGCATTAGTGCTTATGAAGTTAACGTAAAGTACAACTAAAAGGCAACTTTTTTTTTTTTTTTTTGGACAGAGTGCAGATGGATTAAAAGCCCTGTCAGTTTTTATTGTTTTCTGTGCCCCCGTTAGGGAAAATCACCCTCTGTATTTGTCCTGTTTTCCATTAGCATTAAAAGTAAAAGAAAATCCCAAATTTTAGGTTGTCCCCAGAAAAGGAAGAGGGGAAATCTTCCAATGGTGACACTAGTTCTGATAACCCAAGGGGCCCCCAATGGATTCCCTTTTTTTTTTTTGCAGGGATTTTCTCTCACTTCCTGGTATGGCTATGGGACAGGAGGTAAAGGGAAATCTCCCCAATAGGACACAGATAGAAAAAAAATAAAAAACAGATAGGGGTTATGACCCTCCCTTACTCCATCCAAAAGGGGAAAAAAAAGGTTTTGCCTATAGTTCTACTTCAAAGCAACTGCAAAAAAATATATAACTTTATGTTAAATTACAGCAAGGTGAGGACCATATAAAAAACATATGTTCAAACAAAGGCCAACAAAGACAGACAGAAAAACGAGCTCCCTTTTATCAAGGACTAGATAAAAAAAGAACAAATAGAATATGAGGAAGTGCAAAATCTTTGCAAAGTATCTGCAAATATTTAATCTCAGAAACAAGAAAGGAACTGGGTTCCTTCCCAGAAGAGCATATGACAGTAAAGGCCTACTACAAAATGAGACATCAGATTTCCAACTACCCGAGGCTTAAATGGAATACATTTGAAACCCCTAAGTGTAATTTAGTTTTTATCCTATAGTGCCAAGCACGAAGCTGTAGGATTCAAAGCTGCAAGCTAGACATTGAATGTTTCAAACAGGTTTACGGTGTAGCTTCTAACCACACCAGATGTTGCAAATTCATTGCAACCAGCGGATCCTATAAAGTTTAAAAATTCCAGAGCCCACTTGTATAACCACTTAAGGACTGGGAAGGTTTTACCCTCTTAATGACCAGGCCATTTGTTTTTCCGATACAGTTGTATCCAAATAAAATTGATGCACTTTTTTTCCCCACAAATAGAGCTTTATTTTGGTGGTATTTGATCACCTCTGCGTTTTTTATTTTTTGCCGTAAACAAAAAATAAGCGACAAAAAAAAAAAAAAAACGTTTTTTATACTTTCTACTATAAAACATTCCCAATAAAAAAATGTAGTTAAAAAAAAATAAAATCTATTAATAACATTTTTTTTTTGTTTTGTTTATCATTTTAGGCCAAAATATATTCTGCTACATATTTTTTGGTATAAAAATCCCAATAAGTGTACATTGATTGGTTGCGCAAAAGTTATAGTGTCTAAAAACTAGGGAAAAGATTTAGGTTATTTTTATTTATTTATTTTTTAGTAGTAATGGCAGCGATCAGCTATTTTTTGGCGGCTGACAGATCGGACACCTGACACTTTTGGGGGGACCAGTGACATTATTACAGTAAATCAGACCTAAAAATATGCACGGTTACTGTACTAATAATACTGGCAGGAAAGGGGTTAGCACTAGGGGTGATCAAAGGGTTAAATGTGTGCCATGGGGATGCTTTCTAACTGTATGGGGGATGGGCTCACTGGATGAACTCAGAGACCTGTGTTCCTAAATAGGAGAAACACAGGATCCCTGTGTTCATCACTGACAGAACAGTGATCTGTCGTGTTTACATTGGCAGATCGCCATTCAGTCTCCATGTGGAGTGATCGCGGGTGCCCAGAGGACATCGCTGCCGCCAGACCAGCTGATTGGCTCCCCCCTCTAGCCAATCGGCGCGTGTCCACAGTAACTGCTACACAAAGTGACGTACATGTTTTGCCTAACAGCCAACCTGCCACCGTATAACTACAGCGGCTGACCGGCAAGTGGCTAAAAAAAAAATCTCTAAAAAAAAAAAAAAAACTCTAAAAAAAAAAAAACTTAGTTATTGTGGGCATTTGAGATCTTTGGATATTTACCCAACCATGAATTAAAATGTATCTTGAGTAATGTATGCAAGTTAAAGCAAAACGCTTTGAAATGAAATTATTTATGCATCTTGTATTTAGATGACAGTAGGGATCACAGGGCTACAGTATACCTGTTAATCTCTTTAAAGGCTAAACGAAATGCGTGATTTTAATCTCTACAATTTACCTACACGCTGAAAGTCACCTGAATAAGCTAGCACTAACAAGGAATCGCTAGCTGTAGCTAAATAATCACTAAACAAAGAGTCAACAACTGGCTCCCTATGGAGTAAGCTACATGGGTAACGTGTAGAAACGCTTGCTACTACATGATCACATAATGTGGCATTCATTTACAATTTGCCAAATTTACTTCATAAGGAAATACTACATTTTTCCTGTATAAAACTTTTTTTCAGATGAATGCCAGCAAGTGGTTAAAGTTCCTATTAGAAAGAGTTTAAAATCACTCCCGTTGCTTATCCCAACATATGAATTTATGGATGTTTGACAGATTTACAGGATGTTCCAGTAAATGGGCTTCAAGTGACAGTGACAGAGTGCAGACGTGGGGTAGGTAATACTGGGGTATATATTAAGCCCTATGGAAGTACTGTAGTAAAGAGTGAAGGCTTTTCCTCCTATCTTCTGCAACTGAAATATGATGGTTTGAATAATTTTTGCAGACTCTTACTGGTAACCCTAGACTACAGTTTTAATGCTTGTTATGTTTGAAGTAGAAGTCCAACCTAACACTAAAATCTGTAAATCTACAAGCATCCACAATCTAAGACTAACCTAACCTATTTAGCCCTGAAAAGAAGAAATCTGCATACATACCTTTTTTGAAGTCGCTCCGGTCTCCAGTGGCGGAAGCTCTGCAGAGGAGACAGCCGACAACGGCTGTGAAATGACATCACCCATAGAGTTACTATGGGGGTTTCGTTGGCGGATGTGTCCTCTAGACCCACTGCCGACAGCTCAGCGTGTGGCCAGACTGGAGCGGCTTCAAAAAAGGTATGTATAATGGTTTCTCCTTTACAGGGTTACATTAAGTTAGTCTTAGATCGTGGATGCCTGTAGATTTACAGATTTTAGTGTTAGGGTAGCCTTCTACTTTAATATCTGACTGAAGTGCACCAAGCACTCTTAACCCCAACAGCATACGAACATGACTTACCAACCAATGAAATACAGAACGGTGTGTAATGTGCAGTAATAAAACAGAGAGAAAGCCGATGCCAAAATGATCAATATCCGTACAAAACATGTTTATTCAAACAAGATTAAAGTAAATTATATTGTTCCTGCCAAATTCCCAACAATATCGTGATAGAAAACCTGCCAAGTAAACTTGGCAGTTAATGACTGGCACAGAATGTTTATGTGGTCTTAGAAAGAAAGGAACCAGATAGGACAAGACAAATCTAAAAAGCAAAATATGAAAACATGAAACTAAAGAAGGTTGAATACACAGAGTTGATGTTTGGGGTTCAATGAATGGCAACTGGAAATCCAACCTGTTCCCAACACTGTGGTAATAGCTCTGCTTCAACTCGCGTTGGTCCAACATGTCTGGCAAAGGCCACACAGCCAGTTAAAATCATCTGTCTATTTGGGAGAAAAAAAAAAAAAGTTATTATAAAAGCAACCTCATAAAAAAAAAATATATATATATATATATATATATATATATATATATATATATAGAAATGTGTATAATATTATATTTGTTTTCCTAATTTGGACAATTAATTGAAGTAAAAACAGATCATCCCATTATAAAACTTAACAAAACTGGATTTTTGGTTTACCTGTAAAATTCAGGTTTTTTTTTTTTTTTTTTTTTTTTTTTTTAGCACATTAAAGGGACACAGAATCTTCATATCCATAAAAATAAAGTTATGTTGCAAAGACAGAAGACCCCTTCCTAACCCCCTCCTCATTAGACAAGGCTTCAGTTTTTGTAGCAGGCCATGAACCATAAAAGGAAGAGCAATGGGATCTCTTTGCCCAGTGAAATACTCCAAGAAAAGAATGTTTCAAGTAAACCAAAAATCCCATTTTCTTTATTTTACATCTTGAGACATAGAGGATCTTTATTACGATCACAATATGGATGTCCCAAAGCACTAGATGCGAGAGGGGGGCAACATGGAAAAATACAACAGGCCGCAAACAACTAATCCAGAATAGGTTAAATCCTCATGCAAAACGTGCCAACCAAAAAGGTAGCATTCTCAGCGAACAACATCCACATGGTAAAAGTATGAGTAGAAGAGCAGGTAGCAGAATTAAAAACTTGAGCTACAGACGCCTAATGACGAATAGTCTAGGAGGCACAGATACTCCTGCTAAAACGAGTGAGATTTTTAAGCCAGACATTAAAGAAAAAGGCTGATGGGTCCATCAGGATATGGTAGATTTGGAAGCTGCATGACCCATCTTTGGGCCCTCAGAAATCACAAAGTGGGAATGCGACTGCCGAATAGCAGCAGTCTACTTCAGGTAACACCTGATAGCACAAACCACATCTGTGGCTTAGGGTAGGAGGATGTTAACACATGGCTTAGGGTAGGAGGATGTTAACACAAAGACCTGGTTGTGATGGTTGAAACCACCTTAGGCAAAAAGGACGTCTGAGGCAGTAAAACCACCTAACTAGGGTGAAGCACCAACAGTTCTTTGCAGGAAAAAGCAGTCCATCTAAACTCTGTGAACCAAAATCACGACAAAAAATAAATAAAATAATAAAATAACTTCTAAGTAAGAAGAAGATTTAAAAATGAACATCCTGACTGGGTTCAAATGCAGATTTCTACCCCCCCCCCCCCCCAGAGTCAACGGTGTCTTGACTGGTGGAACAATGGGCATAACATCTTGTACAAAGGCCCACACCAAAGTATGAGGCAATCCGTCTCTGAAAAAGGGTCACCAAGGCCAAAATTTGACTCTTGTTTTTATTTAAGGCCAATCCCCGATCCACTCCAGATATACTTGCAAGGGTAAAAACCCTGAGCCTCACACCAGGAAAAAATAAGATTTCCAAGCCCTATTGTAAGTCTTCATGAACATTACTTTCCCAGCCTTCAACAGGGTATGAATGATCGAATCAAAGACACCCTTGTCCCTTAGGACCCTGGCTTCAACAGCCATGTCAATAAAAATGGATTTTTGTAAAATCTTACCGTAAAATCCTTTTCTCTTAAGCTCATTGACAGACGTAGTCCTCCTTGATTAATATCAACTCGGGTTATACTGCCCTCTACAGGAGTAGGACTAGACAGGAAAGAAAACGTTCTGGCCACACCCTAGGGGCAGTCCCAGAGGGTATATCCTCTCACTTCCTGCTACAGCAAATCAGTTATGTCACAAAGCAGTGTTTAGAGAATTTAACCCAACCCAACCCAACTCAAAACAGAGGGGAGGGTACTACGTCTGTCAATGAGCTTAAGAGAAAAGGATTTTACGGTAAGATTTTACAAAAATAAATTTTTCTCTGTCGCTCATTGACAGACGTAGTCCTTCTCGATTAATATCAACTCGGGACGTCCCAAAGCAGTGCCACAAATGAGGGGCGGGAAAATGGAAATCAAAATCCAATCTAGAAGGCCCAACCGGTGCCAACTAGAAGTTTTAAAAGCTCATCAATCACACGATGAGACTCAACTGAAATTCCAACGGAAAAAAACCCTCGAGGTAGACCACCGGTCTCCTCAAATTGCGGCCTGCAAAACCTTGCGGCCAAATGAGGCATCCACCGATGCCATCACATCAACTTTATAAAATTTTGTAAAGGTATGAACGGACGACCAGGTAGCCGCCTTGCCCACCTGGACCACAGGGAACGGAGGATTCCGACCCTTAATAGAATAAGCCTGTACCACCGTCTGTCTAATCCATTTGGAGATAGTCGCGGCAGATGCAGGCAACCCCTTTCTGGGGCCATCAGCGATCACAAAAAGTGAATCCGTCTTACGGAACGATTCCGTAGTCTTCAGGTATACCCTGATTGCCCGAACCACATCCAAGGAATGCAACGCATATTCCTGAGGATGATTGGGCTTAGGACACAAGGAAGGTAGCACAATATCTTCATTCAGATGAAAATCTGAAACCACCTTAGGAAGAAAGGATGGCTTCGGATGAAGAACTA
The DNA here is from genome assembly GCF_965119305.1 of Pelophylax lessonae. NCBI lineage: Eukaryota > Metazoa > Chordata > Amphibia > Anura > Ranidae > Pelophylax > Pelophylax lessonae. The sequence continues at coordinate 313,899,644 of NC_138772.1, read as the reverse complement.
CCTTATCCCTATGAACCACTAGATATGGGGAATGGCATGATAATGCAGCCAGTTCTGACACCCTGCGTGCAGAAGTGATAGCCACCAAGAAGGCCACCTTCTGGGATAACCTAAGCAAGGGAATCTCCCCGATATTTTAAAATGGAGGTTTCTGAAGAACCGACAAACACCAAATTAAGATCCCAGGGCGGTAAGGGCGCGCGCACTGGCGGAGCCAAGTGCAGCACCCCCTGGACACCAAGGAATGAGTAGCCCAAGGCTTCTGAAAGAAGATTGCTAATGCTGAAACCTGACCCTTGATAATGCTCAAGGATAGTTTCTGCTCAACCCCCTTTTGCAGAAAAGCCAAGATTCGGCTCACCGAATAGGTACGTGGGGGAAATTCCAAAGATTCACACCACGCGATATAAGTCTTCCATGTGCGATAATAGACTTTGCTGGAAGTCGCTTTCCTTGTTTTAATTCGAGTAGGAATAACTGAAGCTGACAACCCTCTGTCCTTCAGTACCTGGGTCTCAATAGCCAGGCCATTAAAACCTGCGACTGAAAAGCACGATGGAAGATCGGTCCTTGAGACCGCAGATCCTCCCTGAGAGGAAGTCTCCAAGGAGCGTCCGCGACTAGCCTGTCCAAGTCGGCGTACCCAGCTTGACGAAGCCAGTTCGGAATTTCCAGGATAACTGGAGTTCCCTCCACCTCTATCCTGCGGAGAAATCTCAGCAGCAATTTGAGAGGGGGGAAGACATATAGTAGCTGATACTGCCTTTACAGGCCGTTCAGCGCGTCTGCTGCGTCCGCTAGAGGATCGCGGGTGCAAGCCCTGTTGAGCCAACCTACCAACAGATCCATATCCGGGGTGCCCCAATGAAGGGACAGCTGGTGAAATACCTCTGGATGAAGAGACTATTCCTCTTGATCCAGAATCTGACGGCTGAAATAATCTGCCAGTCCACCTCCGTGATAAATATCGCGGAGAGAACTGGAACAACTGTTCCCCCAATAAGAATGTTGGCCACTTCTATGGCCGCCAGGGCACTCTTGGTTCCCTTGGTGATCGACATAAGTCATGACCGTGGCATAGTCCGATTGGATCC